>NW_008794211.1:3035522-3050396 GCF_000699145.1 Aptenodytes forsteri | reverse complement strand
TGCCCCGGGGCCGCGGCGGCCTCCCCGGTTTGGCCATGCCGGGCCGGCCCGGTGGGGGTGAGCTGAGCTGGGGGCCGTTACGTAGCCCCGCCCGGCGAGGCGACTCGGGAGAATGGAAACCGGCTCCCTTCCTCCCCCTCCGAGGGGCTCTTGTATTTTTAACGGTGGTAACAACGACAGCAACGACTTCCCCGTCCTCTTCCTTTCCTCGGTGTCTCGCCGCCGGAGGACGGCGGTGTCTGGCACAGGGTGCGGGGTGCCCCTGCCCGCTGCTGCCGCCCCTGGGCCCGGGCGAGCGGGTGGTCTGGGGTGCTGGGCCCTCTCTTTATCCGGTTTTAAATCCTTTGTTAGATGCTTCGTCGATGACACAGTAGTGATGACAAATCTTTGTTGGGTTTTGTGTTGTGGTTTTTTTTTTTAATAGTGCTGAATTTTATTTGAAAAGGTGTTGTAAGTCACTGTCGCTGGTCACAGCCTAATTTTTTGGGCTCTAAACTACTCGTGGGTGCTAGCCACCTGGTATCGGGATGGGCTTGAAAACGTGGCTTTGGGTTCTTATGGCAAGTAGTTTAGTGTTCTAGACAGGTACGGCCTTTGGGAAGACTACCCCGCAAAAGCTTTTGGATATGCAAAAGTTTCTGGTTTTGTGAGTCATGTGCTGTCATTGTACTTTCTTCAGGGTTTATTTTTACGGAGGAGTCTTTGGCTGTCTGTCTGCCAGCTTTCATCTCTGGTGGTGGAGGAAAGGGAGTAATACTCTGTTTTCTCTACGCATTCCCTGTTAGGATTTCCTGGCTGCTGCACATGGACTTCCCCCCTACGCTGAGCTGCTACACCCTTTCCTTATTGTCACCCTTCAACAGTTTCAGTGTCTGCCAGTGCGGTTGCTCATAAATTTCACAAAATGACAGACAAGTTTCAGATGGGTTTTGCTGCTTCTTGTAAGCTCTTGAATGGCAGCAGTGAAAGCTGACGTAATACTGTTAATGTAAGCTTAGGCTTACAGAAATAATGTAGTAGCACCAGTTTAACTAATTGATGATGGTAATATGAATAATGCTTAGCACAACCTATGCTGGTTGGAGCTGATTTAAATTTACTCCAGTACTAGTGTAGGTAAATTCATTCTGAAGTTGAGTTCAGCTGTTTTCTTCCTATCTTGGGCGTTATTATCTTACACTTCAGAGGTAATTATGTCTGTGGTAGTGCAAGTGCAAGCCCTGTGACCTCCGGAACAAGTAATTCTCTTGCCCTGTAGTGCAGAAGGAATATCAGTCCTATGTATTCTCTAAGAATTACATGAAACAAATCACAGCTGGACTGAAATAAGGAGATAAATGGACTTCAGGCACTGAAGTCTCAAATTGCATTCCAAGAAAACCTCCATTCAATGGCTGTCTAACTTTGGGTACATCTTAGCTGGGTACATTTTAGCTCATTACATGTCTTCTTTCTTGACCTTGGTGTTCCCAAGGTTCATGCAGTCCTGTGCAAACTCTTCTTGAGAAGCAGGTTTGGGTTGTAGTGTTTTGCTCCAAACATGTACTGACAGGATCAGCTTAGAAAATACCACCACCAGTCTAGTATGGCATGCGGTTTGGCGGCTTCTTCTGCGCTGTGTCTGGCCTCTTGAATTATGATTCTTTTTTTTTTCCCCACATACATTTGAATAGCTTTAATTTGAAAGATATATAGTTTACCTCTCCATCCTTAAACTAAGAGTCATAGTACTCTCAGGAAACAGAGGTGTATGTTTGAACTTCCTTATGCTGAAGAAGGCACTAAATCTAGGTATTTCACTTCCTTTGCATGTGATGTAGCCATTAGGGTATTATATGGATGGTGCTGACACTTTAAGATTGTGATCTCTGCCAAGTTCAAGCCAATATCTCTTATGAAATAAAATAATAAGTGTATCTTGTCAGGGCAGGATTCTAGATGATGAATTTTAAGTGATTTTTTTTTTTAAAGCAAGCATTAACACCTGAGTCCAGTGATGACCTTGCCAATAGGAATACCCTGAGCTGACCTTGTCAGTAGGAAATAGTATTGTTTTTTTCATCACTCTTCTGAAGTATCCTTCAGCAGGCGTTTTCTGGGCACTTAAGAGCTTGACACAAACTTCTGGACTCTACCGTTAAGGCTCAGTGCCTGAAAACTAGGTCTTGCAGCCCAAAGCTGTAGGTTTTAGGCCCTTTGTTGGCTCTGACTGTGTATTTTGGGGGCTTTTTTTGTCTTTAGATGTTCATTACTTGAAATGCAAGCAAATTAGATAACAAATAAGTTCTGTAAGTGCATGAGGCATATAATGCTTTTTCTTTCCCTGGGTCGTGTACTTTTATTTTGAGTCAATAGGAGTTTGTTTATGAATAGGGATAATATTTACCAAAAATAGGCACAAAAGCTCTTTAGTCCCACACCTTTTTAATTATTTCTGTACAGAAAAACTCTGGGAAAATCTGCATATGCTCCATAGTGTAGATTCTGTTAATAGAATAGCAAAGGGCTTAGTTTTGTAACTATACCATAAACACCTTTTATGGCCCAGCTACTCACATTTAACTGTTGTCTTTTTCTAGATCACTATACTTGTATTATTTAATTAGGATCAGTATTAAGCATTTCAGTTAAGTGTACTGGTATATTTAAAGCTTGTTTTTGTCTCTTCTCTTTAATATGGCATGATTGTGGAAATACGTAAGGATGTCATGCTCAGATTTAGTTGGCATTCTCAGGTTCTGTGTTTTTGTTCAGTTGGAGAGCTTTATCTTCCTGCCAAGAGATCTGTAGAACAGAGCTCAAGCAAGAAATTTTTTTTCATTTGTATATACTGGGAGCTAATCATGGATACCTCTTTAAAAAGTGATCAAATCTTTTCCACAATTGATATCTTTATTTAACATCTATTTAATTTTATTTCCAGGACTCTCCCTCCGCATGTGTCCCCTCCCTCCCAGCCTGCCTGCCCCCACAGCAGCCAAATTCTGCTGCTGCATGTTGGGGATGGAGTTATCTGATGCTCACAGAGCTCTGCCATAAGGAACATTCTATAGACAGTTCAAACTCTTGAACTCGGTGATGGTTAGAATTACTCTCTGCAGCTTTGAAACATCATTTGGTGTTTTGAGAGGCTTGTGTCTCTTCCGCCATGCATTCACTGCAGGCAACATTTTTTTTTAATTTCTCTAAATGACAGTTAATGTGATTTGAATTTGAATACGACTTATCTCTTTTCAATGTTCAAAGGTAATAATAAATTAGCATTGCTTCTTTCTTTTGTTAGCTACAGACAGACTGCTTCAAATAGTGGGTAGCAGCACTAATCTTGGAGCACTGTAGAAGAATAATAACGAATAGCATAGCTGCAGCATGATAAGGGTTTCTCTGACTCCACTTGATAACTCTGAAGAATTCTGTGTTTAGTATTTGGTAAATGTCAGCTTGCCTATCTAGTGGAAGTAGTGAATGTATAGAAGCATGGTACGTAAAAGGTATGAGAAACTATACTTGTTTGGGTCTATTTTAATTCTTCCTGTTCTGATTGCTTTGTAACTTTGGTATTTGGATCAATTAAGATGATGAGGAAAAAGATCAAAATAAGTTTTATGAGAACAGTCCTATATTTCCATATCCTGGAACCGTGTACCTGGGTTCTCAGAAAGTGTAGTCCCTCCTGTCATAAGCTGGCATCTACGTGAAGAGTCTGTGGAGATTGTACTCCCAACAATGGGTAGTTTGCTTCAAGCTAGAAAATATAATCATTATAAATCAATAATAATAATTGTACATTAATATTATTAATAATAATTATACATTAAAACCTTTTAAGTTTTGTCAAATTTATCCTTTAAAAATAGTATTTTACTCCAGAAAGTCTGTAAGTGACCAAACAGGCATGTCATACCCGTACAATGTGCTGGTATGTGCAGCAGTAGTACTGACAGAGGCTGTATAGCTGAATGTCAGTCTGTTCCCACCATTGACTTGGATCTTTGTGTTCTGGCCTTTTTTCATTGCCTTCAAACATGGAATATCAAACTGATCAGAAATTAAAATGAGATTTATTGCATTCAAGTATTCAAGTTTAGAGACAAAAATGAATGGTTATGGAGTAACTTAGTTTAAAGAAATCACTTTTACAAACTCAGAGGTATCAGGACTTTGGAAATTTCCTGTGTTACAAGGTGACAAAAGACAAGATATTGTCTACTCTGATGCTTACTGGCAACTTCTGTCTTACTACAAGCCACACAAGACACAAATAAACATTGCCTAAAAGAAGTCTGGAAGTGGGACAGAAGACATTGTGCAGGTGCACTGGCAGCACAGTGGGAGGACTGTGTGGTGCTCCCTCACATTATTGCAACTTGTAGGCAGCATAATTAATTCCTCGCTTTGAGAAGGATCCAATTCAAAAAAAAAAAAAAAAAAAAAAAAAAAAAAAAAAAAAAAAAAAACATCTGTTGAACAGTGGATACTTTAAAAGGTAAGTAAGTGTTGCTAGATGAATTTATTTTATGTAAAAGATTTCTTTATGATAATGGAGTAATTTAATTTCTTCACAGATAATGAAACTGCTGTCTATACGCTAATGCCGATGGTTATGGCTGACCAGCACAGGTGAGAGCTTCTTTAAATTTCCTTTTTTTTTTAAGGTCTGAAAAAACAGCATGTTTGCTAGAGTTGTAGCTGCTAGAGCATTCTCAGGAGTTCTGCTGCTGAATTGCTGAGGTATCTTCTGTAGCTAAAGTTAGTCACTGACTGTGTGCACCCCAGCATATTCTTACCTGAGAAACCTGTTTTATTTTATGCCATAGATTGGAGCTGGGATTTGTTCTGTTGATGCACATAGAGAAATTTGTCCTGTGATAAGAACAAAAGCATTGTTTCGTAACTGGGTTGTAGCTCTGAGTGTGTATTTATTGATGACATAGAAGCTCTTAGTCTCATTAGACGTCTCAGAAAGACATGGAATAAGAGTTGGACAATGAGATTGATACTTCTGGGATTCCTCAGATGAGCAGCTGTTTCTCTTACCCAGTTGTCCTCAAAGTGGTTGGGACCTGGGGGCTTGTATAGTGCCAGCTAAGTGGTGCTACCTTTCGCTGAATTTTGTAGGGAAGCAGGTAGTAACTCTTACTGAAACTGTAAATTAGGGCTTGAAGGGTCCTATTTAAATTTCTTATCCTATTGACGTATCATGTGTCCTTCTACTTCATCGTGATGATTTTGCATACCCATCTTCCTTCTGAGCTTTGCCTATGTTTGGGAAAGCTGCTGGATATCTGGTTAGGGTGTCTGTGTTGAGATGAGGAGGAAAATGGGAATTTATTGTTTTTCAAACCAAAGCTATTAATATGCTTGTTTTCCATACTTGTGAAGAAGTGATTTGGCCATCTGGTCTAATTCTTACTGGTTTACATTTGAAACAGTTACCCAGTGTCACAGTTCATTTTTTATGTACAAGTAAGAAGTGAAAGAGTAAAAGTACTGTTAATATGCAGATGCTTGAAAGCTGTTGGATCTCTTGTTCAGAAATTTGTTGGAGGAAAGAGAAATAGTGATCAAGTAAGAAATAGAGTGTTTGTGTACAAGTTACAGTATATACTTTGCTTGGATATTGTGTGCTATTTTTTAATTAAATTTATATTTCTGTTTGAAGGTCTGTTTCAGAGCTGCTATCAAATTCAAAATTTGATGTGAATTATGCATTTGGACGTGTGAAGAGAAGTTTACTTCATATTGCAGCAAAGTAAGACTTACTTGAGTCCAGTCCAGAAGTTAACAATGAAAGTATTACCACAAATCTAAGGCACCAATGTAAGCTGGAAAACTCTGTAGTATCAGTTAACATTTTGTTTTTGCACTTCCTCTTTGTATTTTGTTTGTTCTTTTAGCAGTGTGCCTGCCTCATTGAGAGGACATGTTTTACACGTGATATCAAATGGCTGTCCAAATTCTAGAGAAGGAAGTCTGGTGGATACTTTTTTCCTTTCTGTGAAATCTCAGTCTGTGAAGAAATGTAGCCATTATGTGTATCCTGTATAGCTGGGTTACTCTTGCCTCTTGTAGATTTAGAGAAACTTTGTCTGCAGGTGCTGCTTGTTTTTGAAGTATTCTAAAACAGTGGGAAGCACTTGGATGTTCATTAGGAAGCAGCTGTTCCAAAGTACTTCATGTGACCGTAATTGAAGGGAATATAGCTTGGCCACTCACTTCTAATAAATTTTTGTATCCTGAATAAAGGACTTAGGTGCGAATTTCAAATCCGTGACCTAGATTATTTATTATTTATGTAGGTCCTCAATGGGGATAAATCTGTATTGCCAAGAAACAGCCAGATTAACATCCTTAATAGAAATGAACCAGATAGTTTTTGAAATGGCCTTTCAGGAAACTAAACTTTATACTAACGAATGAGTGCTCTATATTTGGGTTCCATTTTAAATGTCTTGAAAGTTCTTATATTTAAACTGTTAAAAAAAAAAAAGTAAAAATAAAAGAAATAGTAGTAGTACTGCATATAAATAGCAGGTATTTGGACACAATAAAGGTAGAAGTTCCAGCTTTAAGCAGACTGTTTTAGAAATACCTGTTTCCCAAACATTCCATCTCAGAGTTACATGCTGCTTATATAAAATTTACTTAAGAAAGTACTTAAAGAAAAAAATGCAAGCAAATTTTTAGCATACATCTTAGAAGTATCTTTGAAAAGCTGTATTTATTGGTCATAAAACCCAAGAAATTGTGTTACAGTTTGTGGATTCTTAGTTTGTGGATCTTGGCTAGTTGTTGGGTCATTAAGAGGTCATAGAGATGCTGTTTTTGCAACTTATTGTACAGCTAGGCTTCAGTTTCTTTGGGTGGTTGTGTGGCAGTTCTGTCATTGGGAAGACTAATAACAACAGATAGGGAGGATAAACATATGGTATTTTTGTATCCGTCATGACCTATCAGCTCTTCCTCTTGCAGAGTTCAGGAGTAAGATAAACACATAATGCAAAGTTTCTTTGTTCTCGGTGACACTGATTATCCTGAAGAGCTGCTATATTATGAAAAGTAAAAGGGAGTTACAGATTCAAAACAAATAGCAAAGAAATATTTGTATGAGTTTTGGAATTTTTCTGATATTTGAACTTTTATACGTAACTTCCAGACACTGAAGTGTAACAAAAGAATTATATTAGAATCGTTATTTAATGGAAAATTCAGTCCTGTGAGTAGATTAAAGATGAGGGAGGTGAGAAGAAATAGTAAGCAAAACATTTTAAACAGTTTACATTTTAAACAATTGGCAGTCTTAAAGATTCGCTGTTGGTTTTAAAGTCACTAAAATCACATAGTACATTAGTACACAGTTCATTAGTACAAGTTATGATCAGTCAGTTCTCACTGCATTTAAGTGTCTTTCCTTTAGCTTTGTGTAACTCGAACTATGAGGGTGTAAAAATGGTTTTGTGTTAATGGTTTTGTGTTAAGATTTTCTACTGAATGTAATCTATAATAGTATTGCTGTTGTCTTTATGTCAATATATATTTGGTTTGTAAATATCCTTGTTACAGTTTTTCCCTTATTTTGTTCTTAGCTGTGGATCAGTTGAATGTCTTGTTCTATTATTAAAAAAAGGAGCAAATCCAAATTATCAGGACATTTCAGGATGTACACCTCTCCATTTAGCAGCAAGGAATGGGTAAGAAAAAAGTTTTTTAAAACCTTAAAAAAGACTTTGTGCGTAATGCACTTGAGCTGACGTTCTGTAATATTTTTGTGTAGTTCAAACAAAGTACTTTGGTTTTCACTTTTGAAAATAGGGATGGCACACTTACAGGGAACTTGGAGGTTAAAAATCTGTACTTTAAATATTCAGAAAATAACTTCCTATTTATATAAAATTATGTCTGACATGCCAATTTCGGTGCCAGTCATTTTTAGTGTTTTCTGTTAAGCAGGAGCTTAATGATTCTTATAACTGTGATCGAACAAGGGATGAATTCATCTTCCAGTTAGCTAAGTAAGAAAAGAATTCGAAGAGGACACTGGGGGGTTTGGAAGGATTCAGAGGTTTCAGATTTTTACTCAGATATTATCTCCAAGGAAATTTTTACTACAAGGAAAGGAATACAAAGTTTGCCTGCACAATGTTAGGAGAGGGGAAAAAAACCCCAAAACAGTGAGAAAACACCTTTTTAAGATCTTTTAAGATCTTATTTCTTGAATTGTAGTATGTGGAAACACACAGCTGATAATGGTAATATTGTAATTTTCTTTTTAGAGCATGTATGTGTTACAGTAACTGAATTGTATCATGGCTGGTACCTCAAGTGAGGAGGAGGTAGTGTTTAGTGGCTCTTAGGTATGTGGGAGTGGTATTTGTAGGAGAAGGGAGAAAGAAGCAGCCAAGTGGTACATGGTGAAATGCAGGAATACACACAGGAGACAGTTATGTGGAAACGAGGCATGAGAAAGGTGAGAGGTACCAAAAAAAAAGGAAAAGTAAGAATAAACTCTTAAGGGTAAAGCACTTAAAGCTTTAGAGAGCATTAAAAGACTGAACAAAACATGAAGTAGGAAAAACACCCCTACTTTCATTAAAGCAGTTATTGTGCTTGCCGAAGACTTGCGAAATGTTGCAAGGAGTGTCTCATTAAATAATGATTTAGTAGTGTACTGTAAATGTGTTCACTGAAGTGTACAGATGATGATGAACTTCATGGATTTCCATTAGCTGAACTCTACCTTCTTGTCTTGAGAGCGTAGTTCATGCTGAGCTGAAGCTGTTAAGAGTGGTAGTTAAGTACTTCTACGCTTTCCGTAAAAACATTCAGCTACACAACTGTTCTTAGTCCTGTGCTGTCATATGCTACACTTGCACTGTACTAGTGCTACTGATGATCACTTCTCTTTTTCACATGCTCAGTACCATGTTCCTTATAAAGTAAAACTACCTGCTATGGTTTGTACAATGACGAATTAGAGTGAGTGGAGCTTAAGAAGATACTTGGTCTTCATAAATGATTTTGCCTGGCTGGGTTTTAATGTATTCTTTTGTTTATAGCCAGAAGAAATGTATGAGCAAGCTGCTGGAATACAGTGCGGATGTCAACATTTGTAATAATGAAGGCTTGACTGCAGTAAGTGCTATTGATTCTCATGGTGCTCTTAAAATGAATGAAGAACTTGAAGATTCTCATTTCTTATGCTTCTGCCATCTTACACGTAAATAAACAAAACCACTGTGTGTCCAGCGCCCTTAGGAATCGAATGATGTGATCAAAGTACCTAAGCATATGATAATATTATTCAAAGCTTCTCTTTGTGAAAATGTTGACAATAGTACAGTCAGGTTTAAAATCATATTTATGAAACACTTATTGCTAAAGAAAACATATATCATCATTTTGTACTTAGATTCATTGGTTGGCTGTCAATGGACGAACAGAATTGCTTCATGATCTTGTTCAGCATGTCAGTAATGTAGATGTTGAAGATGCAATGGGACAGACAGCCCTTCATGTAGCTTGTCAAAATGGACACAAGACGGTAAGTTTCTAAATTTTATTAACAAATTTGATTTGTAAAGAATTGGGTGATGCCTTAGTGTTGTGTGTGGGGTTTTTTTTTTAATAAACTGTAGGCTAGTCATGCACGTGATAATGGTTAGAAGTGTGAAGAACTGTATTGTTTGTCTTAGTATTGACTGCATACACTTCCATGGGCATAACTAATTTATTCTTGTGGAGATGATTGATCTCAGTGTTTATGGGAGTTTAAGTGACTTACTGTATACTATTCGGCTGTTCCGTAGTACTATTACTGCCTTGTTGATAGCAGGTTTTGATGTAATGTTACACATTTGAAAATGTTCTTCCTTACTTTTTAGAATGTGTTTGATTCATAATTGTACCAGCTATTATGTGCTTTTGAAGTCTGAAATTATCTTAATTTACTGAATAAAAAAATGAACGGAGAATTGGGTCAGTTAGATATTTAACATTAGAAGTAAACAAGTTCACATAGACTCTTTTCATTGATTTGTGTGAATAATTTTTAGGCCTGGCCTTGCATTAGGGCTGACTATTTACACTCAGAGTACACGTCTGGATGCTTTACTTGAACTGTGTTACAGCCATGTAGAGTAGTGATCTTGAATTATACAGATTGTCTCCAGGACTATTTACCGTTCAAAAAAAATTATCGTTCTACCCAGATCCTTTCTGTTGTCATTGTCAGAGCTCGACTTTGGAAGACTAAATTCTGAGAAACTGTTGTCTATAGACTTATCTACTTTATGTGACTGAAATATAGGAAAAGTTGTTTGAGAGTCTGCTCAATGTTTTCATATTTTAGAATTTGCTTACTTATTTCTTCTATTCTAGTGTGTGTTTAAAACTTCAGCTTGTGATAAGGCTGTTGGTGGCTGTCACGAACTTGAGGTTTGTTTCTCTAAAAAGTGTTGTTTTCCTTTTTAAAGGGTTTGTAGTTCCAGGGGTCTTTGGAATTAGCTGAAGTTCAATAAAAGGCATTGTTATTAAAATGGAAAGTTCAAAGGAAGCTTTATGAGCTCTGACAGCCATGATTTTCCATCTAGTGTTTAGGAATTTTGGTTTTGAGATTCATTACTCAAAATGAAATCCTTCAGTGTAATTAGACATGTATGACACTAAATAGTTGCAAGCCAATAGACTTCTCTGTTGCTCTTCTAATGCTGGTATTTTTTCTTCTATTCTAGACGGTGCAGTGTTTGCTAGACAGCGGTGCAGATATAAACAGGCCGAATGTGTCAGGGGCAACTCCGCTCTATTTTGCTTGCAGGTATATATTAACTTTTGAATGCTACATGAAAAGTGGAATTGATTTTTTTTTTTTTTTTCCCCCTTCTGCAATAACAATGATTAGAAAGCACAAAATTTAGGAAACATAAGTTGACTGGTATTTAATCTTGCCTCATGTTTGAATGTAGTTTGGTGTCTCATCTAAATACTTATCTTAGTGCTGCAGGCTTATATACCTCTTTCTAACAGACGTGTTAAACACATAGCTGTGCATGTTCTAGCGTGAGTCATAAATCAATGACTGCTGAATTTTTTCCTGAAGAAATGAGATCTACCAACTCAGATTATTTTGAGTAAACTAAAAATGCAGCCTTTTATGAGGCAAGTTTGACTATTCTTTAATGTACATTATGGTATTACAGTGTACATGAAATGTGCATATATGCCTTAAAGTTACAAAGTTGAACTGAAGTTATACTGTTGCTTTGATCAGTTCTGTTTTCTTCACAATTTAGTTTTATTTCAAAACTAATCACATATGATAAATGACCTTTTGTTTTAATTGGAGCATTTCTGCTATTTGGTAGAACATTTACAATTTTATAATCCCTGTGCTTTGGTTATAGGTTAAATAGTTCACCTATGATTAAATGTTAATATAAACAAAAAGAGAAATGGACTGACCTGGTGGCCTGCCAAGAATTATGTTGAGGGAGCCCTGGTCTCTGGAGCTCTGGAGTTAGTTTATGCTGACTCTTGGCAGTTGAGAAGAAGGGAAGTGGAGAATAAATAGCTGCTAGCTAATTGAATGCCTTGGTGCTTGATTTAGGGACTGGCATTGGCATCCACTTTAAAAGAAGTAAGCAACTTGTCTCGGCTTGGAGGTTTTCCATGAGAAAGGAATGTGTTGCAAGTACAGCGGTGATGTTCTTGTAGAAATTAACAGTTGGAGCAGCTGGCAGGATGTAGAATGAACAGGGTGTGTAGTGAAAGTTAATGTCTCAGAAGTGCCGGTTGGTGGTGCTGACACCCTGGAAGAAAGGCTATAGGTCCCTGATGACAGGGAGGGCAGGATGTGGTAGCAGTGGCTGGTGATGGCTGGAGAAAGGGTATCGGTGCTCAAAGTCTGACTCCGAAACCCCTGTTTTTTCAAGGTGTTGGGTTGCGCACTTAGTCTAGAGAATTACGGTGAAGAGGTGCTTCAGGTAGGCCATTAGTCTTATCTCCTGTCTGAGATCTGGTAGCTGACTCTGAATGTTTGTTTGCACTGGGGCAAAGTCCAGTACATTAGGTTAACCTATTGGTTTCCTGGGCTGGAAGGATATGGATGAGAAGAACTCAGATGGGAGCTATTGAGAGACCCTCAGCTGTTAATTGTTGCTTTTCCTTTGCCCTTCCTGAACTGTTAGTGCAGGCAGCCTTGGTGTGTTCCGGGACAGCAAATACTCATATACGTTTGCGTAAAGGGCACACTGTAAACTAGCTTGCGATCTAAAACTTAATTGAAAGACTTGTATCTGTATCCTTAATTGCTATGTCTTTTGTGTCAGTCTTTCATTTCACCCTTTAGATACTTCTGTATTACATTTGTCAGTATATGCTCTAAATATTGGTGAAGGCAATAGTCAACGAGTCTTTCAGTGTGTTTTTAATGAAGTCAACATCTAATCACTGGTACCCAATTTCTCATTTTCTTCAGAAGAAAGGGTTTTAGAAAGTATGTGCTCTAGGTGTTGAGGGATATAAATAATCTTTGGTCTTATTTTTTTCTAGGCAATGACGGCCTGTTGGAATAGTTGTGACATTCTCAACTCAAGGAAACCTAAGTGTCCTATACGACCTATAAATAGATGAGTGAGACTATGAATTAGTCTCTGAATGGAAGAGTAAAACATCACTCTTCACATTTAAAGGCTAGGCAAAACATTCATGTGTACTGGTTAAAAGAAATCAGCCAAGAGTGATGTATGGAACTCTTGCGCAAAAAAAGACGTTTTATCGATTAAAAAAAAATCTTACTCGTTTTACTGATGATTAAAGCACAATTAGATTATTTTTCCCCAAAATCTGGTAGGAGTGAGCAGAGAAATCAGTGAAGAAAACTTTCTCTGTGAAGTAAATTAGGGTGTGAATTGAGAAAGAACTCTCTTTTTGCAGGAAATGCAGCTCATACATATTTATGAGGCTAGGCTAAGATGAATAATTTCTCAATGATGAGTGTGACTCTGGCTTGATAAATGGCCCATACCTAATTTTGCACTGTGCTTCTGCAGTGGCCTTGAAAGGTAGTAGAAGAATGTAAGTGGCATTATCTTCCATCCTGTGTTTCTGCTTAGTTTCATGCCATAACTATTAGTTTTCTCCTAGCTTATGTTGGTTTTGTTTGTTAGATACAATAAAGCCAGACTTATCACTCACAGTAGAGCATAAGTGCTGTATTAACTCTTTCTTCTCTTCTTTTGAATAGCCATGGTCAGAGAGACACTGCGCAAATTCTTTTGATGAGAGGAGCCAAATATTTACCAGACAAAAATGGCATTACTCCACTGGATCTTTGTGTACAGGTATTGAGTTAGCAACACTTTTTCTGTGAACTTCTATCAGTTACTACAGTGTCACCTGATCAGTGTTATCTTTTTTTATTTTTAAGGCCTATGAAAGATGGTAGTTGTTTGGTGAAACAGAAGTGCAAAAATATATTTTTTTTGCAATTAAATTGATCCTACAGGCAGGTTCCCAATTTGTACCCTTTGCAAAAGGCTTTAACATCTTTAAAGACTTTGCAAGATTGGAGCTCATGAGAAACAAAGAGTTTGCAGAACTCCATTTGACTGGAACGTTTGGGAATCCTTGGTATAATGGCAATAGACTGTTTAGGTGCTTAACTGTTAACAAGTAAGAGGTAAAGGCATGCAGAAAGGAGTGATCTTTTATTAATCTCAATATATTTTCTTTTCTCTTGAAGAGATATTACTAATTAAAAGCAAACAAAACTTATATGGTCCTGACTGTTACTTTTTAAAGATATTCCAAATACTATATCTGAATGAGGAACAAACATGCTGACTCCACTGTGAAGCTTAGGGTTAGATTTTTTTTCTTTATTATGGCAAAATGACTTACCATTACAATAAAACCACATGAAATATATTAAATTTGGAGGCTTTTTGTAGCCACAGACCTGTAAGACAGTATACCAGTGTGTACTTAATGGTGCTATTCTTAGTTTTTATGGTTAGTGTTTCAGATGTCTGCTTCAGTCTCCAGTTTTACAATCCCTAGGGTACCA
The DNA here is from genome assembly GCF_000699145.1 of Aptenodytes forsteri. Taxonomy (NCBI): domain Eukaryota; kingdom Metazoa; phylum Chordata; class Aves; order Sphenisciformes; family Spheniscidae; genus Aptenodytes; species Aptenodytes forsteri. Next base: position 3,036,334 of record NW_008794211.1, on the reverse strand, counting down.
CTTTATACATCAAAATTCTGTCAACTTTTTTTAGGTGTGAGTAGTGACACCTGGTGTTTGCTGTTTTGTAGTGATGATCTTACTATGTTCAAGATCATCTAGTTTACAAGCTCATGATGCTAAGTAAAAAAGGAGAAAACAAAATATTTTCTTTCCTTTTATGTGAAGGGTTTTATTCTTTGCTTACAGGTTTGCTTTTCAGAGTAGACACATGTTTTTAGAAGACTGAAATTACAGATTCGTATACTTCTTGCCAACAGGGTATTACCTTGATTTTGAAGAGCTGACTTTCATTAATTCTTGCAGATTCTGGGTATTTAATACTTAATATTTTGGCATCAGGAACAATTAAATGAATCCGTTTATAACTTGCTTCAGTGATAAGATTCATTAAACTGCCATGCAAAGAGAAGGAGCATCTAGAATCGCAGCATTTAATACATTACATGGTCATCTTTCCAGTGTAGAATTTGATGTGTAGGTGCCTGCTTAAAAATGCAACTATGTTAAGTAAGAGTTGATACAAATAAACCACAAAACCAAAAAACATTTTTCTCAAAAGGTTGTGAAGTTAGTTTGAAGCTGTTCTTCTGAGGCACAAGTGGAATCATATTTGTGTATTGATTTTAAAATTAAATAACCCTTTCATGAGTTTATCCTATTTCTTCCTTTAAGAAGTCAGATTTGTGTGTTATGAACCTTTAGGAAAACATTTGTTTTGAAGGATTAGATTCTGTGTGTAATTAGGTAGATGTGTGTCGTGGTTTAATCTCAGTCGGCAACTAAGCACCACGCAGCCGCTCGCTCACTCC
>NW_008794211.1:3031462-3035496 GCF_000699145.1 Aptenodytes forsteri | reverse complement strand
AATAATATACAAAGCAAGTGATGCACAATGCAGTTGCTCACCACCCGCTGACCGATGCCCAGCCAGTCCCCGAGCAGCGGCCCCCCCCGGCCAGCTTTCCCCAGTTTATGTACTGAGCATGACGTCCCATGGTATGGAATGTCCCTTGGGCCAGTTTGGCTGTGCCCCCTCCCAGCTTCTTGTGCACCTCCAGCCTTCTCAGTCGGTAGAGCATGGGAAGCTGAAAAGTCCTTGGCTAGTGTAAGCATTACCTAGCAACAACTAAAACTGGCCCCGTACGGGCCAGTGCTCGGTGCGTTATCAACTTTGTTCTCATCCTAAATCCAAATCATCCATCAGCAATGGGAAGAGAAGCTAAATATTACACTGGTTTTAATCTCTGGTAAATTGTTAGGTGAAGTGTTGTTCAAATGTAACTTTGGCTTTCTAAGTAGGAAAGCGTTTCAAAAAAACAGAAGAAAGGGAGTGGATATATGTGAGCCGACATACTGAAAGAATTTGATTCCATCTTCTGAAAGTTTTTGTGATATCTAACTATGATACATTATTGCATTTCTGTTTATTTTAGCTATGGATTTCTCCATTCAGCATTTTAAAAAAAAAAAAATTGTAATCCTCAGTAGGTTTTAATGCCTATAATAGTATAAACCCCAATTCTAATGTTTCTTTTAATTAAAATGGTTTTTGAACTATTGCTTTTTAGGGTGGGTATGGAGAGACCTGTGAAGTCTTAATACAATACCATCCTCGACTTTTCCAGACAATAATTCAAATGACACAGAATGAAGATCTACGGGAAAACATGGTAATACAGTATTATGTGTTCTATAGCTACCGATCTGTCTGTGTTGTGGAGATCTGATTGCTTAATATGAGCATCCTGGTTAGAACACTACCAGCAGTTGACTATCAGTGCCACAGTAGTTGACCGCTATGTACGTTTTTCCCCCCATGGAAAATTTACAGTCTTCATATAGTTTTAAACACAAGAATTTGGGATTAAATGTAGATCTGCTTTAATTTAGTGTTCTAACTTTGCATATTTGTCAGAGTGATCTAGACAGTATAAGAATTGAAAGAGCAGACTTGTTGCAAGCTTCAATACAAAGGTGCAGGTAGAGCATTCTATATATACGATTACTTTGTGTAATGGGGCCTATTTTCCTTCATTTAGTGGTTATCTGCAGATACCCATTCTAGGAGGTGTCTCGAGGCTTAAATCATTTAGGATGAACTTGAGCATTCAGAGTATGAGCGCTCATCTGTATGAAGTTGCCTTTTACAATTAGAGTGTAAAAGACTCTAATTGCAGCTGCAATTTCATTTGGTTATTATTGCTGTAGATGAAACTCTTCTGTTTCTTTTTCAGTGCTGCTTCTATACCTTGTTTCTTTTATTATTGTGGGGTAGTACAATCTAAAGCAAAGAAAAAGCAAGGAAGAGAGTGTTTGTTTTGTTTCTTGATTGTGTAGGGGGAAGGAAGCATGGAATGCTTTTTTTTCCCCTTCCAAATCTAGCTAGCTGTAGATTTTTAATATATTGTTTGCTTGAAAATAACTGCAAACAATCTCACAGACTGTAAATTTAAAAAAAAACAAAGAAACAATAGAATTATAAGGTGTTGGCTGCCACTTCACTGAACTTGGTTTGCTAGATTTTTGAAGTTTTTATTGTTCTCTAATCCCATTACTTCCACTACAAGAATGAGGATTTATAAGTCTGTATAGAAACAGTATTTAAATTTCTGAGACAGGGTTGAGTTTTACAGAGTAAAATGACAGTGGTTAGAATTCTCAAAGTGTATATTAGAAGCATGGGGAGATGGTGTAGATGATTTCAAATAAAAGAGAAAGTTAAAGGACTAAAACCATGGAACAAACAAGACCTTCTACAGAAAGGTAAATGGCAAAGCATACTATTGTGTATTGTATAAGTGAAGACAATAAACAAGAAAAATGAATGTTTTGTCTGTCCGAGTAATGGTGGAGGTGTGTGCAAAACCAAGATCTGAATGAGAGGGTATGCAAAATATGTTAGATAATTCATGGTATAGTTATGCTTCGTTGCCAAAATGGAAGAATATTTTAAGTATGGTTTTCTATGGCCATGTCTGAGCTGTTCTGCCCGAAGTCTTGGATAATGACCAGTTCATATTATCTGAAAATGATGACGTGAAGGGACTGGATGTATGTTAGAAGTCAGGACTCTCATTTTAAATGTTCTTGACAAACTGGAAAAATTATCGACAGACTGCAGGGAGAAAGATATTGCCTTAGACATCTGTAGCTATAGATTCAACTGAACCCTGAGGAAAAACTTTCACATGGTCAAGGACAGTGAAGTATTGGAAGAGATCACTTAGTGAAGCTGCAGGGCTTCCAGAGTAGAAGACATCTAAAAACCAGGCAGGAAAACTGGGAAAGCCAGTTTGGATAGCAGGTACAAGTGCCCCTGCCTTGGGGCAGAGTGTTGGACTAGATTACCTTTGTGATACTCCTTTTCATTCCACCTTTCTGCAGTTCTGTGAGAAGGATTACTGAACTTCCTGAAAGTGAGAGAGAAGGGAGTAAATGAGGATACAATAGGAATGCATGAAGAGCAGTGCCACTGAAGAGTTAATTTATCTGCAAAAAAAGTCTAGGCTAGAGAAAAGTGTAGAACAAAGGAGCTGAAGACAGGGCAGTGTCTGGGCGTTTGCAACATCTAGTCTTTGTGAGCCAAGTGATGGTATTAGCAAAAAAAGGGCAATTTTGAGAAGAGGATAATCATAACAATTATTGATTAGCAGGGTGTGACTTCTTATCCGAGGAAGGACACTCGGTATCTTGAGCAAAAATGAAGGTAGTGAGAGCAAACTCCAGGATCCAAGGTTCATTTACACTGTGTCATAAACTAACTGAGGAGTGAACTGGGGAGACAGGTAAATTATGGAACTCAAAATATGCTCTTAGCTTTCAGAAGTTGAAAGTGTATCCCGCTCATTTTTCAGATGCAAATAAGTTTTTCTTATGAGTTAATAATATATGGTTAAGCATTCAGCATTCATAGCATTCTGTAATATTATATATCTTGTAGTACATACTTTGACACTAGAATGTGTATCTTTTCAGTAATCTTTGTGAATTATAATGAAATGGTAACTGAGGTTAGATTAGATGTTGGACAACATAGACATATGTTAATATTGCTAGATATTAATACTGGGGTGAAAATGTTCTAAATTAATGTTGATCTGACGCTCCATGACACTGCAATTTCTTTTGTTCTAATACATCAGTTGCGGCAAGTTCTGGAACACTTGTCTCAGCAGAGCGAAAGCCAGTATCTTAAAATCCTGACAAGTCTTGCTGAAGTTGCTACAACAAATGGTCACAAACTGCTTAGGTAAGTGTGAGAGGATCATAAGTAGGTTGATAAGCTACCTGGTAGTTAGTGCCACTTAATAGTTTTAATAATCTAAACTATCTGATGCTGGACACATGCTGGAGTAGATGGATCTCAAATCTGTTTCTGTATGACAGTGCCTGTTTAGATCACTGTCTTCACAAGGACTTCAGGAGAGAAAGTTGGTGTCCTTGTATAGCTGCTGGTGCCTAGAAGCTTGAGTTGCAGAGAAGTGTATTTTTTGTTTGGTTACTTTGGCTATGTCAGCTCTAAGAAGGGAAGCTTTTTAACCAACCATCAATCATTCCTTTTTTTTTTTTCCTCTCCTTTTTTCTCTTCTTCCACATCTTTACTTTCTGCATGCTTTCTTAGTATGTTTGAGGAGAGTTTTGTTACTTCAGATACTTGTCTCATGTTTGCTGGCTCTGCCTTCCATGGCTACTAATATATATGAGACCAAAAATTCTGTCTCAGTGTGCTGTCTCAGCAGTGCGAGAAGTGATTACTTATGAGAATAAGTGATTACTGTGAGAAGTGATTCTCCCTCAGTAAGTTTGCAGACGACACCAAGTTGGGCGGGAGTGTTGATCTGCTCGAGGGTAGGAAGGCTCTGCAGAGAGACCTGGACAGGCTGGATTGATGGGCCCAGA
>NW_008794211.1:3019779-3030965 GCF_000699145.1 Aptenodytes forsteri | reverse complement strand
GGAAGTTTAGATTGGATGTAAGGAAAAATGTCTTTACTGAAAGAGTGGTGAAACATTGGAAGAGGCTGCCCAGGGAAGTGGTGGAGTCCCCATCCCTGGAGGTATTTAAAAGACGAGTGGATGAGGTGCTTAGGGACATGGTTTAGTGGGCATGGTGGTGTTGGTTTGATGGTTGGACTCGATGATCTTAGAGGTCTTCTCCAACCTCAATGATTCTATGATTCTACTTGGGGAAACACATAAAATAGGCAAGCATATTTTCCTAGTATGCTTTCCTAGTTTTTGTGGCATCTGTTTGAGGGAGTTTGTGCAAAACACCTTATCTATAATCTGTTGGAACACCAGTAACATTTTACTGTTTTAAATAGCTAGCAGAATTTGCTCTAACCTTTATGCTTTACTAGAAGCTAAGAAAATCTTTACTGAAAGAGGTCAAGAGCCTGAAAGCATGAGTTCCTTACTAATGTGTTCTGGGTGGCTTTTTGGAAAAGAGAGGTTTAAGAGTGTTCTGTAACTGGAGAGGCCTCTCAGCATATGTTGTAGAGTAATAAGACTTTGAGTGCTTCTTTCAACTGGGGCTGGGGTGCAAGGAGCCTATCAGTTAGATGGAGACTAAATAATATATTCATAGTTCTAGGTCATCATGACCATCAGTCATGTTAAATTTGGATGGAGCTTGTAGATAGCAGGTCAGAACTCCTAGACAATGCTAGGAAATTCATGACACCATTAATCACAGTCTTGTTCCAATGGGTGCTCGCCTCAATGAATGAGCATAAAAGACTGAAACCCCTCAAGTGTTTGGGGTTAAAGTGCATAGACATGTTAATGACATTTTGTTGCTGCAAAGATAACTTTCTGAAGAACTTAAGCTGTTGTTGGGCTTCAGTGTGTAATCAGCTTAAAAGGAATGTGTTATAAGTTGTCTCCAGACTTCATCAGAGTCAATAGATCTCCCACAAATAAACTGTGATAAAGTGTAAAACCGTTCTGCAGGAAGGGGTTTCAAACTTGCTTTGTATGGGGACATCATCAGAAGTCGCGGTAGCTGGATTAGATCACGCGAGGCAGTATTTGTTTCCATTTCAGTATCTTCAGAGATAAATTAAACTGATTGTGTGTTTAGATTTGATTTATTGCTGTTATTGCTCCTCTGTATTGAGCAATGTTCCCTCAGTATGGCTGTAGAAACAGTGTCTATGTGCCTGTACTGTCTCTGAACTTGAGCCAGTATGTACTCCTGTACTGCTGCATGTGGGTTGACTAGCGGAGGCTGAAGACAAGTTGGAAGCTTCGCATTGCGCTGGATGGGCAGGCATTTCCAGAGATGCCTGTACATAGGGTGTCCTGTGGGCTTTTACTGGTCCGCTTCTCTTTGGTACTTTGTAGTATGTCACAAGGGAAATGGAATTATTTTCTTTTTCTATTACAAGATACAGTTTCAGAAAAACTGTCTCTGATTGTTCTTTCCAATTCTGTTCCCTGTCAGAGGCTTCAGTCTCTACTTCAGCTAAGTTTTTCTCAGTTTATTAACATAATGAGGATGAAGGTAGTACTTGGTGAATACAGACCTCCAAGCTTGGGCCTCTTTCCTCTTTCTCCTCCTTCCAACAAATAGTATGTAAAATGCACTCTGTACATTAAAACCTCCAGTAATGATATTCTTGCATGGCTGAACTAATATCATCACTTGTTAGTTTCCTGGGTGCTAACCCGCAGCCCATTGCTGTTGGGTTTTTTGTGTTTAGTTCAAAAGTGTCAAAAGTTGTTTTTTGTAATGCTTCTGGCAGGTAGCCAGGAGTGCCACGAAGCTTCTGCCTGAGGACTCCTGCCTTGAATACCAGCAAAGAGCCTGCTCAGTTAGGATTACCTCCATTGTGTATTTCCTCTTTCCAAGAAACAATTGTAGTGTGACATGATTTGGTCTTGCTGGGGCAGATTGAGCCTAGCTGAATGTTTACAAACATGCTGATAAAAGCTTCAGTAAACTATTAAAAGTGCTTTAAGGTTTTCCTATATATGTGGGTCCTCTTCCTGGAGACCAGGAGACTTAAACTGAAATTTCACCAGGAAAACACTGCTGCTGAGGGATGATAAACCTCAATTGAAATGTTTGGGTTTTTTTTTTTCAATGCTTAAGTTAGCTTCTTGAGTTAGCTTCTTGTATTCATAGATTATTTTGGTATATATATGCAAAGATTTTACAAATGCTAATTTGTGGCTGTGACCGGAGCTTCTGGTAACATAATTACAGCCTGCTAGTCAGGTGATTTTCATTACCTGGTTGAAGACTTAATGTTTCTAGTGTTACACTGTTTACTCTTTGTGTTCCTTTCTTGTCTCAATTTACTGAAAGCTTCTCTAGTTCAAGTCTAGATTGTGACAAGAAACTCATACTTTGTGTATCAGTTTGGTAAAATTCTTTGTATATGGCTCTTCAAAATGAACACGTCGCTGGCAGTCATTAAAATGTAGTGCTGAAAACAAATGTCTTTTGCTTTTACCCATGCCATAGGGAGAGTGAGGTCATGATAAAGGTACTGTGATGTTACAACTAGCTATGTTTCAGATTTGTGAATTAACAAATTATTAATTGCATCAGAGGTTTACAGCATCCTGTAAGGTGTCAGTTTTCTGGTGTATACTGATCTTATAGTTAGAAAGCATGCTTTTAAGCTGCAAGTCCTGTGAGGATAGAATTGAATATGTGCTCACTTATAAATATTATAGAAGTGAGTAAAGTTCAGTAGGAAAAGTCTTAATTTCTTGCAGTTTTTGTTACGTGTTCAAGACAGAAGAATTCTTACTACTTGGGGTTTAAGGAAAGAAAACCAAGTTGAATTTGGTGGAGAATGTTATGCTTGTGCATGAACTCATGAATATCTCATATTCTACACTGTATTGGTACAGAGTTCCGTGTTGGCCAGTTCAGTTAAGAAGACAAAACTTTTAATATATCGGATAAATAAATAACATAGTGGTGCTTTTATGTAGTATCTTTTAGATGATGTTTCTCTTGAGTAGAAGTAGTGGCATCTTTACCATTCTGATCCCTTGTCTGATTAAGGTAGTCAATAAGCATTTAGGATAATAGCTAGGTGAGGATGGGCTGTGGCAGCATATCTAATTAGTCAGTATGCTTTTACCATTGGATGCTATCTCTTCTGGATTGAAAAACATTTTCATCTGGATATCCCAATTTGTATGATGTTTCTCTTGAGTAGAAGTAGTGGCATCTTTACCATTCTGATCCCTTGTCTGATTAAGGTAGTCAATAAGCATTTAGGATAATAGCTAGGTGAGGATGGGCTGTGGCAGCATATCTAATTAGTCAGTATGCTTTTACCATTGGATGCTATCTCTTCTGGATTGAAAAACATTTTCATCTGGATATCCCAATTTGTTTCATGCGTTGAGATCCTTACTGTAGTAAGTTGAATTTCTTACCAGCAGTTCATGACAAGTGTCCATGTGCGTAAAAAGAAATGCAGTATTTTGCAAGATCTGCAATTTGCTGTTCTTATGTCACTTCTAGTTAAAATCATGAGTACATGTTAGTAAAATTATAGTGCTTATATTTGACTTTTGGGGCTGGTGCAGGAAATGAAAGTTAAAATTCACTAGGGTTTAAAGCTTAGGGTTTGTTTCAGCATGTGTGTTAGACCCTACCATTAGATTGCTTACTCCTTAATATACTAAATTGTTTCATCTAGGAAAAGAAACTTAAATATTCCATTTTTTCCCCCAGCTTGTCAAGTAATTATGAAGCTCAAATGAAGAGTCTCTTAAGGATCGTGAGGATATTTTGCCATGTCTTTCGCATTGGCCCATCCTCTCCCAGTAATGGAAATGACATGGGCTACAATGGAAATAAAACTCCAAGAAGTCAGGTGTTCAAGGTCAGAAAAGTATATGATGTTGTTAGGAAGATAGACGTTAAAGAGATGAATTTCACAAAGCATGCATTCATTAATCAGACATCTCATGAACAGGAAGTAAGTTTGGTTGATGTCCCTATCCCTTCTTAAGTTAAGCCTACCTCTTTCCTTCTCCTTAATTATTTTTTTCCCGCTGGATTCATTTAACCACTGATGCACATCTCATCTCATAATTTCTGTTTATTTCTTATTTAATATATTGTTTATTAGATGTTGAAAGTTTAGTTACCCAGCTGATTTTGGTAAACTTTGTTTTTATTTCTATTCTGTTACTTAAGAGTGTAGTAATCTCAAAATGTGGTAATATTTGTATAATAGATTGTATTAATGTAATTTCAAAATGATATTTGGAGTCATTGGGAGTTCTGATCATTCAGTTTTACCTAACTTCACAAGATAAATGGAAATAATTGAATTCTTAATCTGTTCATTGTTTTCACTGTGACCACGAAATTTTTTTCTTGAATTTTACTATCACATGCTTTAAACATACCAGCTTACTACTACCCTCGCAAGGTTATTGATTTATAGCTGTTTTCAAACACTTGCTTTAGGTGCTTGCCGTTTAGATGTTTAATTTCTGAAGGTTGTTTTTTATGCTTGTTGGTTGAGGGAATCCCTTTGTAGAAAATCATAGCTTGCCTTTCTGTAAAGCAGTCCTGGTTTCCTGCGTGCCACTCAATCTGCATTGGGTATATAACTGACATACTATTCAGAGCACTTAAATAATGAGAACTGAAGGCTAGTCTCTTTTCCCCTATCTTCTGCCATACTCTTACATGGCACAGTTCATATCACCAAATTTAGATGCCAATGATTACATGAGAATTTTACTTAACCTTTGCACTTCTTCCAGGGTGTTGTGAAAACAATATTTTGAAATTACTGCATTTACTTGATGATATGTGTTCATCAAGTTACTTCTAATGACTTTTAAGACAGAGCTGTATTGATAAGGTCATGAAAGATGATACTCTAATTCCAGCTATATTTAGTTAAGTAGCTCAGTTTTTGTTTAAACTTCTTCTCTTGGAAAGAAGGAAAGCATTAGACTATTTAAAAACGAGCACAAATGTTTGTGTTTCTGATAGCAAAATAGTTTTAATAGCGAATTGATTTATATTATTAATATAAATCTAGTGCTTGAGTGTATAAAATACTGTGTGCAAAATGTAATGCATTGTACAGTATGCAATGTAGTAATTGTCCCTTAGAGTTGTTCGCTGAAATATATTGAGCTAGATTGACACATTGTGAGTTTAACCAGATTACCATTTTCAAAAAACAGACCTACCCAAATCAGAAGAATAATTTTATTAAAGACCTACCCAAATCAGAAGAATAGTTTTATTAAAGATAGCATTTTCTAACAGTTTTAATGAAAATTGATTTAAATATACTAGATTAAATAACAAGCAGATGTTAAATGTGCTTAATACAGGAACTATCTGCAGTGAGATCTTCTGTTACCTTTCTGTGTAGATATTCTGCTACCTCTTTTTCTTCAAGGTTTTAGGAGTAGCTGACCTCTTCTTGCGTTTTGTGTTTGCTCATAGCCCAAAAAGGGGGAAAAAAAAAGTTTCATGCTTTTCAACTCCAGATAACTTCAGAACTCACTATAAAACAAACAAATATGCAACTGCAATTTGCGGAGGAAACTGTATTTCAGCAGAATCACTTATCTGTGTGCCCAAACTACTTTGTATGCTGAAAGAATTGTTTCTCAATTTAGTATGGAGTTAAGTCTTGTGCAGTAGACTTACATTACACAACTGGCACGGTTGTCCCAGAAAATATCAGTAGTTCTTAATTGTGTAAAAAGAACATTTATGTTTTTTAATAAATAAGCAAAATATATACTACTGTTGCATTAGCTAACAAAACAAAAATTTCAGGATGATTTTAAAATTATTATTGCTGCTATTTTAATTTATTTTAGAAGTATTAAAACCGAGGCAGCCCTTCATTAGGGCCACTGTTGTGTCCATGATATTTTTAAGGTTGATTTAAATTTCAAACTCAGAAATACAAAACTGCTGATGAGAACTTATTCTTGTTTGGGAATGGGGCACACAGGTCTGGCAATGTAAAGTTAATCTTCAGTTGTGGTTGGATTAGCCTGTTCTTCCCTAAATTTACAGCAACTGGGTAGCAGGAGATTAGACGTAGTGCTGAGTCCATTGGGTGACTTCCCATTCTCTTATTCTTACCTTCCCTTTTTCTTTTTTGTCCTTTCCTTGAAAACATGGTTGTGATCATCCCTTTAACCTTTTGGGAGAAGGGGAAAAAGCCCACTATATCTCTAGTTTATTACAATGGTACAGAGGCTACCTGAAGACCTGGCAGTTGTATGCCTTCATTGGTACCAGTACTTGCATGCGGGACATGCAGGTCAGTGACAAAGAACTCCTTTTCTGGTTTTTGTTTTATTTGAGTTTTCTTGAATATAGGCTGTGTAACTGTTTAGTACAGGCTATTAGGGAAACCACAGAGGTTGCTGCTCCAAAACGGGAGTTAAATCCGTATTAAAAAAGTCAACATGGAGCTTAAAGATTTTAAATTTGAGATCCATATTGAAAATTTTAGAGGAAAGTACCTGTAAGTTGGAATTTGCTGCCGATCTTTGAATTCAGTTGTTGGGGATAAATGTTGTAGATAATTTGAATTCTGATACAGGTTTTATGGGGAAAACCAAGTCTCTGACTGCTTGTTCATGTCCCATGTAAGGTCTTGAGTAATTTCCAGAGCACGAGAAAGTGATACAGGTCACCACCCACTTCTTTGAATGCTCTTTATTTGTGCAAGTGAAGTCCTCAAGATATTGTCTTTCTTTACTGTATAGGAAGCTAATCTGTTGTTCAATACTGTCGTCTTTCAAGAATGGACCTCAAAACTTTTATCTGGGGAGGACTGAGGGTAGCAGTGGCAGGAGTTCTGTCTTGTGGTACCCTTGTGGGATATGCGGAGGAACATTATCAGGCTTTATTGCATGGTATAAGGGATTGTTTCCTTTCCTTCTGAATGCACTCCTGTTAGGTCCAAATAGATCTGTACTTGATGACCTTTAAAGATGTACTTCATAACTCGTTCTAAAAAGCTGGTGCAAAAATATTTTATCCGGTATAAGAAATGAAGAAAAACTTTCCTCTGACTCTTTTCTTAATGCTGTGTTAAGGTTTTCTGTATTAGTGTACTGATTGAACGTATTTTGAAGAGTTGTCACTGTAATCCAGCTTGGAAGGGATTGAAAATGTGAGTATATCTTGATCTGAGGCTGCTGAGGAATGTTATTGCTTGACAAGGACAAGAAAATCACAGGGCCATCTTTGCTTTACTGAAGTTCCCTGTATGTAATTCAGTACAGGCCTGGTCAATTCAGGCCTATTGAAATGCTTTAAAGTGGAAATACTAGCAAATTAAGGCACGCTCTTGTACTGATCTTGCAAGAAACAAAACAGTCATTGAATTTTGACACCCAATCTTGAAACAAGCTACCGCTAACTCAAATGAGATCCTAACAGCGAGACACTTTATGAATAGTAATTTTGACCAGGTTTACATTCATTACTTCTTCATGTATCGCCCTTCCAGTTGCTGTTCAGTATGATGACATATTAGGGAAACTTGCTGCAAAATATCCCTGTCTAATTGAACAAAGTTGGGAAGCCCGTAACATTTTTCCTTCATTTCAGATACTGTTCTTTTCTAGAATAGAATTGACTTCTCTGCTGTGACACAGTCGCTTCATGGATTAGTGATCGCCTGCTCCCTGTGTCTTAAAAGACTAACTATCTGTCACCTGGCAAAAGATTTTGCTCCAATGTCGCAGTTTGAATATGGGTTTGATTTCTAGTGTCTTGCTTTCTAGATGGGTAGAGAAGAAGGTGTTGCATAGCTAAATCCTTGCATTTGGGAGACGAGGTATGCAGCTGTAAAAGCTCAGTACTTGATCACTCAGATGTATAATTCCAAAGAAACTTTTCTGAAAAGTGAGAAACGAAAACTGAAGGTTGGATGGAGGTTTGTGTTCAATATGCAGTTCATGGTAAGAATCGACTGAAGAATGCTGACTTGTAGTTTTAAAAAATGCTGCTAATGGTTTGATTGAATATATCCATATTATGCTTGAAAAGGTCTGATCATGGATGCTAACATAAAATGCTGACAGCCATGGATATGGAGGTGATGGGCAATATTTAGGAGTGCTTTATATTGTGAAGTTAGACTAGGAAAAAAGAAAGTGAAATGTCAAATTTGCTATGCTTGACTACGCTTTTGAATGAGTTTGTGATCAGAATCTGTGGAAAAACTAGCTTTGGAAAAACAAATCAGTTGTAAGAGTTCTGAAAGGCATGCTAAGTCTGTGGGAAATAAAAGATAAAACACAAGATAGCGGAAAAACGGTGTCTGGCAAGCTAAACACTGAAAAGTTTGGGAGAAGAAAACTGCATTTTAGTATTCTAGTAAATAACTACCTAGTTTCTTGTGAGTTACATGTTAAGAACACAGCTGCATTTTAATTCTTCAATGAATCCTATTTTCCATTAGACAGTTTTTCTACATTATGTTTTGTGGTGAAGGTTTGCCAGGTAGGTCTTGGAAAGAAGCTAACTTGATCCTGTATGGCAGATATTTATGTAGAAAATGATACCCACACTGGAGGTATTCAGATCACCATCTAGAGAAGTGTGTGGTCACCGGGAGTACAAGGATTAAGTGAGTGTCATACAGTATGTTGAGCAAAGCCTACCAGTCTTGGAGATCAGGCTGGCTTTCCCTGAAATTCTTATTGGGGGGAAAAAATGGAAGCATAATGGTAAATTTTTTTTAATGGTAAATTTCAACAGAATTTTTTAATACACAGCTTTTACGAGAAGTAATTTATTGTGTATTGAGAGTGTGTTGCTATTAGGTGTACTGATAGTGCTCCAGACTGTAGACTTTAGGTGTACTGATAGTGCTCCAGATACTGTAGACTTCTGGTATAGTGTTCTGTGAACAGCTCTTAATTTTTAAAGGCAACTTTAGAAGATGAGAACAAAATTTTCAGTATCTGCTAAGTCTTTGAATGCTTTAATTGGTGAAAAATGTTGATGCAACAGTACTATATGGAAAAAGTTCATTCACTTCAACTATTTAGAAGTTCACTCTTACTTTTGGAATGCTCTGAAAGACTTGAGTCAGAATTGCCTCCCTGTAGGATACATATCCCTGCGCTCACTAGACTGTATGCTTGTGAAGCGTCCCCTTAAACACCATTAAGGGACAGCACAGTCAGCCCTCATGTTTTTTTGAAATGCTCGTGAGAAAGCCACAGGTCTCTCAGCCCTTTCTCTCCTCTGTAGTAGGTCTGCACCTCAGAGCAAATGTGTAATGATGGAATTGTACCAGGTTTCAATTATATTGGTTTTAAGCTGCTGGTAGTGAATAAAGAGTGACTTTGTTAAAATAAAATCTACAGCTTTAAAAATTGACACGTGATTCTGCTGATATTTGTTTCTGTTTCATAAAGCTAGGTGTTAGTGACCCTTACTCTGAGATGTCTGGGGTATTATCAAAACAAGTTGTATGAGCTCACACTATGCATAAAGCACATCTTGCAAGATATGTGTATGAGTCTGAATCTCAGTGGCATTGTCTGGGGTTTGCTCCATCTACCTGGTAGAGGGAGCTGCTTTGACCAGGGCCTTAAAGAAGTGACGCACTCTTATTCTGGAAACTCAACATGTGTATTATTGTCTCTCTGCTTGACTGCAGCAGTCAGACAGTTGTGTGCCATGTAACAACCGTGACGCCAAACTCTGTTAAATAGTTCAGTGTTTCACTCTTTCTAAATTACTTTATCTTTATTCCATCTGCTGCTTGATTATTTTCCTTCTATATGACGTTTTTCTCTCTGCGCTCTATGGCTACAAGTACAGAATTTTTTGAGTCTTTGACTCTTATCTCTAACATGACTTCTAAAGGGTCATTTAAAGCTTTTAAATGTGCATGATATTTATTTGCCTTCAGAAGATTGTCACATCATTAATATTATCTAATGTCAACAAGTTCCTTTTTTGTCTGTTTTTGCATGTGTTTATTGCAGCCACTGGAACTGCTCTGGCATTCTCTAGATGAATGGCTCGTTCTTATAGCCACGGAGCTGATGAAAAACAAAAGGGACTCTGCCAATATTACTTCTATTTTACTGAAGCAAAAAGGACCAGATCACCAGGATGCTACTCCTATGCCTTCCTTTGCTGCTGCTGCAGGAACCGAGGGCAGAAAAGAGCTATCCGCTGACGCTGGCGAGTCGAAAACATACGATGTTGCTGGGAAGCAGGAAGCTTGTGCTGATTGCCAGGATGTTATCTCCATGACAGCAAACAGGCTAAGTGCTGTCATTCAAGCATTTTATATGTGCTGCTCCTGTCAGATGCCTCAGGGGTAAGGAGGGGATCCCGTTTGTTACCTAAACTGTTACCATTTTAAAATCATATATGCTTTCTTGGAAGAATGTTCGTGCTGGCCATATGATATTAGTGACAGTGAAGGGTATGCTTTTTAATGCTTTCACTAGTTCAATTATTTGAATGCTTTTTTTTCCCTGCTTTAATGGCACCAAACAGCACAGCAAATTTTCCGTAGTGCTACTGCCTATGGACGTAGCTGCGTTGGGGCAGATTTCGTATTGAATGTCTAATGGCTCTTTGTAATCATGTGTTATACTTGCAGGTAATGTAATTTTCATCTCTTGAAACTTAGCTGTTCTTGCTGTTGGTTCTTAATGTGAAATCATCCCTAAATTTAATGTGATTATTCATCAACAGCTATAAGCTCAGAAAAAAAAATGCGAATTATCTTTGTGTATGAAGATGACAGCTGGGGCAAAACTTGTTTGGCTATATTGCAGAAGTTTATAACAAGGAGAGTTCAGTCTCAAAGTAATGCTTGCTTGGAATCCTGTCCCCAGTTTACAAACATAGTTTTGTGTGGAACAGGCACTACAACTTAGGTAAATTTAATACCATCAGTGTCTGGTTTAAAAAGGAAAATGTGTCCACTGTCACTGAAGTCTTAGTCTGTCCAAGATTGTTATGGATTATAGAATCATAGAATCATTGAGGTTGGAAAAGACCTCTAAGATCATCGAGTCCAACCGTCAACCCAACGCCACCATGCCCACTAAACCATGTCCCTAGGTGCCTCATCTACTCGTCTTTTAAATACCTCCAGGGATGGGGACTCAACCACTTCCCTGGGCAG
>NW_008794211.1:3006089-3017860 GCF_000699145.1 Aptenodytes forsteri | reverse complement strand
CATGAACCCGTGCTGGCTGAGCCTGACCCCCTGGTTGTCCCGCTCAGGCCTTGTGAGCACCCTCAAGATGAACCGCTCCATATTCTTCCCCGGCTCCGAGGTCAGGCTGACAGGCCTGTAGTTCCCCGGATCCTCCTTCCGGCCCTTCTTGTAGATGGGCGTCACATTGGCAAGCCTCCAGTCGTCCGGGACCTCCCCCGTTAACCAGGACTGCTGATAAATGATGGAGACTGGCTTGGCGAGCACCTCCGCCAGCTCCCTCAGCACTCTCGGGTGGATCCCATCCGGCCCCATAGACTTGTGAGTGTCCAGGTGGCGTAGCAGGTCATTGACTGCTTCCTCTTGGATTACGGGGGGTTTATTCTGCTCGCCGTCCCCGTCTTCCAGCTTGGGGGGCCGAGTACCCTGAGGATAACTGGTCTGCCTGTTAAAGACTGAGGCAAAGAAGGCATTGAGTACCTCAGCCTTTTCCTCATCCTCAGTGACAATGTTCCCCCCTGCATCCAATAAAGGATGGAGATTATATTTGTGAACTTGCAAGGAAAGGATCCTTTGACCCTCTTGAGTGTAGGATTAGGCAAATATGATGGTATTACAAGCTCCCTGAGGAATCTGGAAGCAAGGTTCCCACTACATGACAACTCTTGGTTATTCCCAGCCACAGTAAGGGTTTTTCTTTCTCTGTCAAACCTAGTGGAATAAAAGCTTTCAAGTTGGTCAGTACTGTTTGTCTGGGGCATGCTCCTCTGTGGACACTGGAAGACAATCTGGGGATCAGCATGTTCCACAAGCACCTCAGTACTTTCATTTTTAATTTTACTCCACCTTGAAAAAGGAACTGCTGGTTAGCCATTTCCCTTGAAGTCTCCATCAAACCTTGCTAAAGATAAAATGCCAGTAAAGTATTATTTACAGCAGCCAAATGAAAAGTGGAAATGTTTATAGAAGTTAAGTACATTCCCCCCCACCCCCAATTTATCTCTTTATACTGAAATTCAGTCAGAGAGGTGACTGTCTCCCTGTGTCCAGGTGACTTGCTGACGGGCCTTGCCCAATGGGTCTGTCCCTATGCATAATTTACGCTTCAGGTTAGGGAGAACTCCCATGGATGCTACATAAGCTTAATTGAGAGTTGTTATCCTAGAAGCCAGGAGAGTAAGAACTGTTTTGGTGACAACTGGGAGAACTCCCTGGGATGCCGGAAAGTAAGGCAGAGCACACCTGAATTCTGTGTTGCTTTAGGGCTTTTCAGAACTGTGTAGAGAAGTACAAAGATCTGAGACTTACTCTGTTTTACTGAAGTTTTCATATTAATAGGAGTAAGTGGCACAGTAGTGTAACTCAATACTGCTGCCATCTCCAAATAACATTTGAAATTATAACAAATGACATTTTCAGACAAAATAATTTAAAATGGCTCTAATTTTAGATTTGAGTGTCTTTATGTTTAATGGAGGAGAGTAAACAGAGCTCATAGTTTTCCATTGTTCCTAATATTCATACAATAAAGATGACACTTCATGCTGGTTAACATTTGAAATACTGAGGTTATTTTCTTTTACTTGCCATGATTGCTTTTCTTCTGCAAATGCTGGTATTGAATCTAGGCATTCTTTGTTAATATACTGAAATACAGTGTTCCGCGTTTTCAGCATCAAAACTGATGAGTGTATGCTAAGGGGTTTTTTTTTTTCCCCCTCTGTATATTGCATCTTACAGCTTTGTGTAGATGTAGGTAGAGAGTGTTAATTTTCTTTCAGGGAAGACTTTTAGTTGTTTAATACTTTCAGATCATCTCTCAGACTAGAATTGTGTTTAAAATGTTTATATTTGGTCCCTGGAATATTTTATTTGCTTGTTTGTTTTTTGTGTGGATGAGGGGAAGGATATGGTGAGACTTGTTTCTTCAAAACAGAGTAAGGGAAAGAAGGAAAATAGCTCAGTTTTATACAAAATGAGCAGCTCTTGTCTAAATTGGTGTGGGGAACAGCAACAGTTCTAGGATTGTTATCCTGGTCTTTTTAAAGTACTATTTCTCACAACCTTTCAAGGCACTTGATGAGAGGGTTTTATTCTTGTTTGCAAGTATTCATTAGCTTTTGCTGAAGCTAAAGGATCCAATTAAGAATTTCTCTTTAAAAAAAAATGCAGAACATAGATATAAATAAATGGAGTAAAATTTGCACCCATGTTAATCCTTCCCTTGTTCTCAATATATATATATATGAGAAAAAATAAAATTTCATACTAGTGTATGAGACGCTTGCCTGACAAGTAATTTTGTTACTTCTTGAAGCCATTAAATACCACCTTGCCCCCCATTATTAAGTTTGCTAAGTTTGTAAGGTTATTTTTTCCTGGCTCTTTTCCTCACTTACCACAATTTACAAGGTATGTGGTGGGAGTTTTATACAATGAACAAGAATATAGAATAATGTGCATATTGTGTATATTGTGCATATAATATCAGTCCTTCCATATCTGTGCTTCCATTGTTGTATTGAAAGCTGGAAGGATTCAATAGAAAAATGTGTATCTCCATTAGTTTGAGCTTCTCTTGTTCATGTAGTTAATAACAGTTAGTGGTCAGGTTGCTTGGCCTTCTTGATTACTGGCATTTTTGCCTTTTCTATTAGTTTATTAGAGACCTTAATGCTGCTGAGTATTTCATTTCATGATTGACTAGTTGAACAACATCAGTTTCTATTTGCGTAGTATTTTATTTAAAAAAAAAAAAGCAACAACTTATGTAACTCATACTCTTTTCAATTTCATTAACCAAAAGCATCTTATGATTTTTTTGAACAGGATGACATCGCCTCGTTTTATAGAATTTGTCTGTAAACACGATGATGTCCTTAAGTGTTTTGTTAACCGGTAAGCTTCAAGAAATACGGTATTTCTAATTTTTTTTTTCCCCCCAAAATAATTCATACTTATATTTTTCTCCATACGGAGTTGTATTTTTAGGTTATTATTGTGACATATGTACCATATGCACTTTAATGGTCTTGCCAAATTCAAGGGGAGTGCATGTTGATGATTCAGAGCTCACGCTTAAATGAACTCTTCTACATATGTAAGTGATCCTTTTGTAAGATTCTGTGAGATTTCATGAACAAAATTTTTTTCACAGAGCAACAGAATAATTTCCTTAATGGATTCTTTTCTCATCTTTGTTCCAAATAAAGCCTTCCCTTTTGACGCAGATGAAAACTTTCATTCTTCCTCAAATGTGTTATACTTAATGACTTCTTAAAGGAGTCTAAACCATCTTTGTACACTTGGCTGTTTCCAGAGTTTCTCTGGGACTGTCCCATTTATAACCTTGCTTCTGTCTGGAGAGCTGCTTGTAATCCTCCATGTTCAAAGGATGAGGTAGTATAAGTCATTTGGAAACAAGAGTTAGGAAAACATTATGAAATAGAAGAGTCTGTTGGAACTCTTCTGTATGACTAATTGCATTGTCTCTTTATGTAGACTTCATGTATCATGAAGCATTATTATTAGATCTCTGACTAACAGGCTTCTAACCTATTTTTCTTTCAGAAATCCCAAAATAATTTTTGATCACTTTCATTTTCTTCTTGAGTGTCCTGAACTAATGTCCAGATTTATGCACATCATAAAAGCTCAGGTAAATGTCAGGAGATGCTTAGTTACAACTTCTATGCATATAAAGAGGATGTTTTGTTTAAAAATAATAATATTTTAAAAAAAATCCATTTGGGGAGGATGGAAGAACTAAGTGGGACCTCCAGTGCTTCTGAATCTGGGATGTTGAAAGATCAGATTAAACAAACGTGGCAGCCAGATTTCTGTACTTCTACTTCTTTAATATACATGTGTAAGTCCATTTGAGATGACCAATGTTAAATATGTCTTACAAGTCCAACTTTCAGTAAAACAGAGTTAACTTTCTATTATTAAATCTATTTGTGCACATCTAATAGATTGAGCTTTAAAATGCTGTGCTTTTTTCTTAATTGACTTACATTTTGAGACAAACCAGAGGATAAATACACCACTATTAGTTGATTTGGCCATCGTTAATTAGCGGCAGCTCCTTCAGTGAAACATCATGTTGTCTTGTTACCCTTTGCTCTGTTTCATACCATTTCCTTTTGGTTTTTTTTTTGAGTAAAATCCTGAAGTCTTGCATAACCTAAACTCACTTCTCAGTTTAACATGGGACATGAATTCAAGACTAAAGAGTTACTCTAGGGAAGGCTAGTGTAGTTAAGTGGAAAAAATTAGTGAGCAAACCCCCATATGGAAGTCTGCTGCTTTACATAACACAGTAGTGTTAAGCATCTGCTATGTTTTCATCACTTACCTTTAAAAGATTATGATTGTCTATGCGTAGCGCAGGGACAGAGCTGTGTATTTGTTTTATTACAAATGAAGATGGTCTTTGGGCAATAATGAGCTATTTGGAACTCCTTCATTTAGCACACACTGGTTTACTTTTGCTTTGTTCTCAATTAGAAAGGTTCCTTACATTAAACTGTTTTGGTCAAAGACAGAATTTGTTGAAAACAAAGGTAAAATTCCTCTAACCAACCAGAACGCTCCCCCCCAAATAATTGTGGAGGGTCTGTTCCAAAAGCTTTATTTGTACCGTGCGCTTATTTTTAGATGTACATTGTTTTTGGTAATCCAGTTTCATTTTTAGGACATAGTGTATGTGTACTGTTTACTCATTCTTTGGTTGAAATGTGTGTTTTTGAAATTCATTACCTATGAATAATGAAGAGACCCTGAGAACTGATACCCTGTTTGTTAGATCAACTAAAAGTACGTGCTGTGAATCATGATAGATGAGAGAGGCCATACTTGTGGCATACTCGTCTCAGAAGAACTGCAAAATGTCAATCTAAATACCGAGTCAAACAAGCTAGGACCTTCTCACCTAGGAATTGCTTTGGAAGGTTTCTGGTTCCTTTGGGCTGTTTTTTATTGCCAATGAACTTTACTACAAATACGACTTGTTTATGTCACTCGTGCTTCTGTGCTTAGCTGTGGTTAGTAGTGTTACAGAAGCCAGTGACTGACTTCGTATCTAGATTCCTTCCCCCCCTGCCCTGGAAGAAGTTTTGTGCTATTTTTCTCCTATGCGGTGAACTCTGATAGCTATTTCTGAATAACTGGTGGTCCAGTCTTTCTGCATACCAGACTTCAGCAAGTACTCAAGGGCATGTCTAGTCCTTTCCTCTTCCCAAAATACTGTATAGCATATTGAGGTAGCACCGAGTAACTCTCTGCACATCTCAAAAATGAATTGAGAAGTATGCATAACCACTTTCCAGTCATGCTTATGAGAGAGGAATTATTCAGTTGAATGCATCTATATAATATGGTTTACCCCTTGTTTTGTAGCCATTTAAAGATCGCTGTGAATGGTTCTATGAACATCTGCATGCTGGGCAGCCAGATTCGGACATGGTGCACAGGCCTGTTAATGAAAATGACATCCTTTTGGTTCACAGAGGTATTGTGTTATAAATGGAATTAGTATATCTTTGAAATACATTGAAATATAATGAATTAAGATAAAAAATTAATTGGTGCTTTGTATTTAGATTCTATTTTTAGGAGTAGCTGTGAAGTTGTGTCTAAAGCAAATTGTGCAAAACTAAAGCAGGGGATTGCTGTGAGATTTCATGGAGAAGAAGGCATGGTGGGTAAAATGTCATGGTTTTCCTTTATAGTATTTATATATGGAAATATTAATTCTTTCACAAGTATTGTTTTGAACCAAATCCTAATTTAAAATAACTTTTATACTTTATTAAGAAAGATGTGGTTACTCAGTGTAACTTTGTGCAGTGAAAGTTCTATGTACTAATATGTTTTATTCTTTTGACATGCAGGGACAGGGTGTGGTGCGTGAATGGTTTGATATCTTATCCAGTGAAATAGTTAACCCAGATTATGCCTTATTTACCCAGTCAGCTGATGGTATGTCTCTGCCTTTTTTTTTTCCTAATTTTAAGGTGTCGTCTTTTATAAAAGCATTTTTATAATCCAAGAAAAAAGTCACTTAATTGGTTTCAGAATAGAAGATTGTTACTTTTTACAAGTAACACTGACAGAATTGATCTCATATATATAGAGAGAAGTCATCTATTCATTGTACTTTTTTTATAACTACAGATGAAATTTTTTTCTTAATTTGGAATTTCCTTGATTTTCTTCTCTCTTTTGTAAGAGGAGAGCGAGTTGTTGGTTTTGATGAATCCATGGTATTTCTGCTTGGTAGTAGGAGGACATGGCACTTTGAGAACAGTATTAAAAGTGTTTTCCTTTCTTCTGCATCTGCAAGGGAACTGTGGAGGTATTCCTTTATTTCCTTTTAGAAATCCACAAATTCAGTCAGTTAATTTGTGTGGTAAACCCAGATGTTGATCTCCACAGGTCTGCCTTGTGTTTGACTTTTTGTCTTTTGGGTGCTTCATATAAAGCAAATCTTTATCCATAAAAGATTTCACATCATCATCAGTGATAAATGTTTTGCTTTCCACCTTACAAAGTCTTGAGAAGTGGCAAGGAATTCAGTCAGCAGTAGAGGCATAGATTAGTTCCTGAAAGTTAAAAGGAAAAGTTCAGGGACGTCTGTTTGAGGTGGTCTTTTCCAAGGAGACCAGGACTGGACTGTCTCCTGTTTGCATCTGGCTGGAGCCAGATTAAAGGAAGTAGGTGCATTCTGATCCTTCCTTTGAGCTTGTTCACAAGTTGATAGAAGCGTGGCCCATTAGAGTGAGCAAAAAATGCACATAGCAATATAGTAAGATGGAGGATGAAACTTAGCAGATTGTCATTACCCTTATGTTGATGATAATTATTTTAGAGTGGTGCCTTGGAGAGTGGCTAAGCAGTATCATTGTAATAATAGGATGTCATTACATTCTAATACATTTCTTTCTGATGTCTTTTTGGTGTAAACAAAAAACCCCGAACAATCTTCCAGAACCCCAAAATAAAACTTTCAGTGGTGTTTCAGATGCTTTAGTGTATTTGATAAATACGAACTCACTTAAAAAAAAAAAAAAGTCATGAAACATGATAATCCTTTTATTTTATAGGAACAACTTTCCAGCCCAACAGCAACTCTTCTGTAAATCCAGATCATTTGAACTACTTCCGTTTTGCAGGCCAGATCCTGGGGCTCGCTCTGAATCACAGGCAGTTGGTGAACATCTACTTCACGAGGTCATTCTACAAACATATTCTTGGTATGGTTTTATTAAAATCCTGTTTATTAGTCATATCAGTTGTCTGAGCAGTAAACCTTTTCCTTTTTTACTTTTGTGTGTATGTGTTAAAAGTGAAAAAGTCTTGGAAATGAATGTCTTGCTAATCTTTTATGTACATCAGAGTCACAACATAATATGGCAGTAATTGCTATTCCAGTCTGAGCCTCTCTTGGGAACTGTTATAGTTGCAAAATACAGAAATACATTAGCAAAACTATGTGGGAATTTTATACAGTTAGCAACTTTTAATAAAATAGCTAATCTTTCAATTTATATTTGAATATGAATCTTAAATTAAAAACAAGGAAGGCATTATTAATCTGTCTAAAGCATAATCATATAATTTAGTTGTTTTTAACGTTGCTGACTAGGAATGTCTGAAAGGCAGACTAGTGCAGCCAATTGTTTTTGTGGTGTATGCAATTCTTTGCATCACAGTTGTGAAATTCATCTGTCCTGCCATGTGATGTCACTCTTGAGAAATGAAAATAATTGTTCCCTAGTTAACTTAGGACAGACTTACAAAGTTGATAATGATTATGAACTCTGGCAAAAATCTGTCAGGCATTCTTAATTATGCCTGCAGTTCTTCAGTCATGTAATGTTTTAGCAAGGTGAATCCATACTGTTGCGAACCTCCCTGTCTACCCACACCAACAAATACTACTTACTAATTCATACGCTTACTGTAGCATTCAGGAGGATTGGTCAGAAGTCTCTATAAAAATGTAAGTTTTCTATTTAATAGAGAAGGACCACTGTTAGCTGGTGGTATCTGTGGTCTAGGGCTCTTCTCCGCTCTTCTTTGAGAACCTTTGTGCCCCTTGTTTGTCGAACATGATGCCCCTGTTCTGCATTGTCATGAAAAACTTTTCCTCTTGCATGAAGATGTGATGGAAGGGTAAATTCCCTTTGCATTCCTGTTACTCCTCTAAGTACATAAATTCCTTTGTTGCTGCATGCAGAATTTCCTTTGTGTTTAAGCGCTATTCTTTAATCTTTGGAAGTATAAGATAGCTTGAATCGAAGTTTTACTTTTCCTCAAGAACCACTCCTTACTTTAGACCTAGCAAGGTTTTCAAGGAATTGTTTGCATCTCATTCTGTTTTTCTGTAATCATTCTGTCTACCTACAGTCTTCCTGTGATGTTTGCTGAGTCCAGGACAGATCAACTCTTAACTTCAGATTTACTGTTCTCTTCCCTGAAAGTGTTCAGGGAACACTGTTGCAGTTTGTCGATGGTGCAGGCTCAGTCATCTTTGTCAAGATCTTCTTGACAAAGGGATTCATTTTACTTCTTTCCTTCAGTACTGCTTTCTGCTGCACAGGAGAGTGACTGTGTACTGGGCAAGAGGCAATGGAGGAAAGCCAATCTGAAGCAGCACCATGTTGGCAATGCCTCATTGGGCTTCCCTAGTCACTGATCTTCACATAGGAAAGCGGTTCCAAAGTAGACATATCTTTGTGTGGCACAGTTTGGCACTGATGTAAGGGTTGGCCTCTGACATAGAGATTCCTCTCTGTGAGCAGAAGAATGACACAGGCTAATCTCCATGTGATGTATTCACAAAGGAGAAAACCATCTTTTTCTGCTATTCAGTGACACCTTGAGAATAGCCAAGTGTTGCCCTTGTCACCTCTTTTGGAAATGACTCCTAATGAATTTGGGTTCTTTTCTAGTTTGACTTGTGATTATATATTGGATTTGTCGGTTTCTGAATTGACAAGATGACCTATGATTTACTCTTTTTTTTTCTTTTTTTCATTTTGCTAGAGTAACTGTTGCAAACGAAACAGCAGTGTGTAGTCTCTGTTAGTAAGATCTCACCAGTCCCTCTTAGTAAGGTCTTGTCATTCTGTTGAACAGGCATCCTGGAACTCTCTAGAGGTTTATGCACATTCAACTTCAAGTTCAAAAGGTTCACAGGTTTTTATCACTTGTTACTTACCAGACACAGAGAACGGGAAAAATTACACCTCCGCTTCCCAAAGTAGTTGCTTTTTCTGCCTCAATCACAGTGGTTTCTTTAAACCTTCCCAAGGCCTTTTCCCTCAGCTTTGTGTATCTCCTCCCTTCTTGTTCAAGGAACCCAAGTTGCACAGCAGCAGATGCTCCTGTGGGGCTTTTGTTTTATTTTTGTTTCAGGTTCAGCTATGGGTTATGCTAACTGCTGTTCATGCCAAATACAAGTTACCAGGTTACAGACATAGAGATTCCCTTCAGCTACTTGTCAGGCCTTAAGTAATGGAGTATGAAATCTTTCGAAGCCTGAGACCGTTTCCATTCCTTTGGTTTCTCACTTTGCACTGAGATCCTTGTTTTCTGTAGCCTTTCCTGTTGATGGCACTGAATCCACCAGTTGTGTGGTAAGACCTCCTGTGTCTGAGGAACAGTGTGAACCTCTTTCAAAGGAACTCTTCTCTTTAGTCAACAAACGTGATGTGGAAGTGCCTTAATTAGAAGCCGAAACCTGTATGAACAAATGTGGCTACTTTTTTGAGACTCGGGTGGGTGCATCACCTTTTTTCACTGTGCTGAATTGAGATCTTTCTGCGACAATATCTCGTAGGCAAGGAAAGATCACCAACTTAAGTGATGACCCAGGTAACACACAACTAATGTGCTTTATAAGATGTTAGATATGTAGCTTGCATGATTTTTTTTGTGCTGTGAAATCAAACATGATTCCATAGGTCTTCATGTTTATTAGGGCTGCGCCGTATTACGGATGTAGAACTGAGACAGAAGTACAGTCAGAAGTTAATAAGGCCTCTTAGGTTTCTTTTTCTCAAACTTCCTGTATGTCTGCCTTCTGCTTAAACAGGGAAGGAGAAAAGAGCTTCACTAAGTGCTGTTGTCCAGTTACTTTGTATTTTTTCGAAGGAGCCAATTACTTTTCTGTTTGGAAAAAGAATCTACCCCCAACCCACAAAGACACGTAGCAGATAAATTCCTGGCTGTGCTATCTGCTGTTAGACTTAAGTCCCCTCTTTCACAGTATAATAGAAAATACTCCTTGAAATGGCATAAACAAAAGTAAAAATTAATTTCTGGGTCAGTGTATTTTGAGCTGGAGGCCTTAAATCCTTGAATACTTACTGAACTTGTCTTAAAGCTTACTTGCAGTATCTCTTTGAAGTTCTCTGTTGCACAGAAATACCTGTTTATCACAATTATGCTAAGATAGATTTCTCTTCCTTTTCAAAATACAGGTGCCTTTAGGGTATAGCAAGAGAAAGATACATAGTATTTCATGGGATTCAAATTTTGTCCTGATAAATCTGACGGAGTTTCTTTATAACTGTCTGGCTTGAGTCTATTGATTGGTAAAATATCTGTCAAGCAAATGAGTGAGCTTAGTGCTTTGGTCTCACAACGTGCTAACTACGAGTGTAGTCTCATTGTAACACTCCAGTTCAGTTTCTTCTCTAAAGGAGTCTCTGATTCCTACTTTTCAGTCTCCTTTTCCCACATGTTTTCCTTATATCCCTCAGAGACATCATTATTTCCACATTTCATATGTGAAATGCACATACGCTTACTAGTTGGCAAAAGTGGAAGTCCTCTAGAAACTACTAGACAATTGTTAGGTTTTTTTTTTGAGAGAGAGATGACAGTGAAAACTCATTAGTAAACTACCTATCCCTCTCTTAAACTGGAGCGTTGCTTGATTTTATTAGAAAAACAATGCCTTACAGCTTGTGTACACACCATTTCAGCACTAGTCAGCTGATCCAGGGAGCTACTGTAACAGTTTTTGCACTTAAATTTTGCACCGGCTGCTAACCTTTGAATTTTGTGTTACTCTGGGGTACTGCTTCTGCAGACCATAGCGTGCTAAGACTTCTAATAACGGGCACCCTTCACAATGCACAGAAGATGGTGAAGCAAAGAGAGTACTTCCCGGTAACTTGCTTTTCTGTAAACCTACTACCACCCTCACCCCCTGTCCCTTTTCCCAGGTATTTATCTGTCTTGGTAGAGTTAAAGTATTTATCATGACAGAGTTAAAGCAATTGGGGTTTGCTTTCTTGTGTAATGAAGAGGGTAGTTCTCTTGCGTAAACTCAGGGTCACCTTGTTCTGGGCACATTTGCTCAAATTTGTTCGAGTGCCATTTCTGTGAAAGGGCTGTAAATAAGCAGTTTCTATACTTGGATAAAAGTCAAACTTCTAGCAAACCTCTTCTTAATGCTTCTAAATGACTTGCAAGTTCAGTTTGAAAATGTAAAATTCCTATAAATAATTTTTTTCAATTGTATAGTAGGTCTCATAGCAAACGATTAAAAAGAAGAAAACTGAAGAGCGAAGAAGTTCTCTAAGTACAGAAAAGTTGTCTTCCCCCCCCCCCAATTCTAAATAATTTTTTTTGGGAAAAGATGATATTGTACAGAAAAATATGATATCTGGGTTTCTAAAAGTTATGTAGAAAACTTTAAGATTTTTTAGGAAACTCATTTAACATTGTATGTTCTTTATGGTTAGATGCTTTTACAAAAATCCATTAGCGAGCTA
>NW_008794211.1:2986803-3006055 GCF_000699145.1 Aptenodytes forsteri | reverse complement strand
AAAAGTTGTCTTCCCCCCCCCCAATTCTAAATAATTTTTTTTGGGAAAAGATGATATTGTATAGAAAAATATGATATTTGGGTTTCTAAAAGTTATGTAGAAAAGGTGAATCCCTTTTTCCCTTTTCCTATTACTGCATTATTCTGGTTTCTCTCTAGAGGGCAATCTTCTACCATATATTAAGTTAGAACCCTTTTTGCTTTATCCTATTTATTTGAGGGGTTTTGTCTCTTTGTTTTTTCTAGGTATACCTGTAAATTATCAGGATGTAGCATCTATTGATCCAGAGTATGCAAAGAACTTGCAGTGGATTTTAGATAATGATATCAGTGATCTGGGTTTAGAGCTGACCTTCTCTGTTGAGACTGATGTGTTTGGAGCAATGGAAGAAGTGCCACTGAAGCCAGGGGGTGCAAGTATACTTGTAACACAGGAAAACAAGGTGAGTATACAGGTTTAGTCAGAAGTTGAGAGAGGAAAAGCAATTGGACTGACTTTCTGAATAACTGGAAGCATAAATGGTATACCCGTTTTGAAGGAAATACACAAAATAAAAAAGTTGTCAACACTCTTCCCCCTTTTTTCTAGCTTAGCATATGATAGAAATAGTACTATTTAAAATCTCCGAGTGTTCAGGTTTGAGGTTCTTCTTTCTGACAGAACTTTTGGAAAGAAAATAGGATCAACTTTAAATGAAGTGTTTATTTTAAAAGTTACAAATATTCCTAAAGTTAAGTCATGGCTATATATACCAGGAAGGTAAACCAGTAGCAATTGCTAAAAGTAAAATTGTAGGTAATGTTGCAAAGTGTGCTGCCTGCTAGGGCAGTCTGTGGCACTGGATTGCTCTACAGTAACAGAGATAATTCCTGCAGCCTTTCACTGTGTCAAGCTTTTTCAGCCATTTGCAAGTCACTTGGTGTGTATGGAAATAATCTACCTTTTTAATTTACTTTAGTAGTAACAGCTTGGAAAGTCCCTGAGTTCCCTGCAGCATTAGTTCAAAAACGAATATGGAAAAATGCAGCCAGATTTAAAAAATGATCTAGAAATGAAGATAGACATCGGTCTAATAGAATTCTGCAGTTACCCACTAGATAGTTTTGAGTAACTGCAGAAGTGTCATGGGTAGACCTGCAATTTTTTCTATCACTGACTCTTTTGATCCTTATGTCTTTGTTTTGATTTTCATTTGTGTTGAGCTAGCCTAACTTGCTTTGTGTGCACAGTATTCATTCAGCTCTACGAGTCACGTAGACAGCTGCTGTATTGGTAAATGGCCACTTGGTGTCAGCATTTGTTCTAACAAAACTTTAGTTTGGGTTGGAGCAATTGGCACTGGGTTCTTGTATGATTAATCCTCATTTTCATTAATGCAGAGTGTCATTCCAATAACAGGAATACGTATTATTAGCCTTATTCTGCACTGTTTCCTGCAATATAGTCATTCATGAAGGAATACACATGGTAAAACAAGTCTAATTGTGAAGGCAGCGGATGATTGGTTTCTTTATTACCTATCAGAGAAAGCAAGGATGTTGATTCTTGTTTCTGGGCAGTCTTAGCTTCTCTCTATATAAAATAGATGTACTTGACATAAATTGTGGTTTCATGACAACTATTTAAAAACTGTTATCAGTTAGCATGAAATTAGAAGTTTGCCCACACAAGGATACCCTCAGTCTTTAGTAGTTTACATTGCCCTGTGAACTTCTGACTTGGGGCACAGACTAAAAAGGGTGACTGAACATGTGTAGAACGGATGCATCCATTCTAGCTCATCAGCCTTCTTCAGCTGTGGCAGGGAGGGGACAGGAGTTCGTGTAGCTTTTATTTGAAAGGTGGTAAGGAACAGATGACTGTTGTGTGGTAGCTTTGAAACTGTTAATATTAATTGATTTTTTGAATTTGAAGCTGCAAAATGTGAAGTCAACGAACATTTGTAAGATGGCACTGTCTCTTGTTCACTGATTTTTTTTGACACTGGTGAACCAAATTTGTTGAAAATTGTAGATCTGTGTTTTAGTGGCATTTGGGGATTTTCCCGAATTTCTTTAATGTGATGTGGTTTTGCAGTATGTTTTAGCTTAGCAGTTTGAACAGGTTAAACAGGAAAGTGTCTACTTTGCTTTATAAAACATCTTTTTTACCTACAAGAGAGAGCTTTCTTTTATTCCTCAGGAAAAGGCAGAAAAAAAGATCACTGTTTAAAACTCACTGTATTTGCTTTTCCTCTGGGAGAAGAAAATTCAGCTTCTAAAGGAATTTGCTGTGTATGCACACTAGCAGATTACCTGTTCAAAGGATAGCATTTTTTTACATAAAATTGAGTGAATCTTTATTCCTTAAAAAACCCCACAACCAAACCAACAAACCCACAAAAAACCCCATGCCAAAAACAGTGCCTCCCCCCGCCCCAATCACCCAAACAATCCATCTCCCTCTTATTGAAAATCAAAACAAAAGAGAGTAAATGCCCCATTGAGGAGCGGTAGTAATAGCTGTTTGTAAAAAGTTGTTTTCTTTGAGCGAGGGAATCTTCTTTTTCTACATCAACTGTGTAATAGGTGAATGGTTGTGGGTCCATACGATGCAAATGTTCCAGTCTTGCAATTGGAGTGTCCATGTAGCTCCAACTGAAGTATGATTATAGTAGTGGTTCAACTGCCTTTTGTCATGGTAATGGAGAGACTTCAAAGGGAGAAGTCAGGCTTTTTCCTGTGTCTGTGCTATGCATTTCTCTTTGTTCTTTGCTGTGTATATTTTTTGCAGCTTTCTACTAACTTTTTAGGAAAAAATAAAATTAAAGCTAGACAAAATTTGACCGTATGCTGTTTTAAAAAATGGTGCAAAACTCCACAATCCTATGGCTTTCTCTGTCCTCCCAGGACTTGTCTGTCTGTGAGCTGGCTGTGCTGTTTGGCAGTAAAAAGTTACATATTTTTTTCAACCAGCTTTGGAATGGAGCTGCGCTCCGAATCTGAACATCATAATGAACATTGATCCTCGTCTTGCAGTCTATGGGGTTGTGAAATCAGGGAAGCGTGATCTCTGCTTGATTTACCTCAAAGGAAAATACAGAACAACCCCTCACACAGACCAGACTTTGTCATCATATTTGTGATGCCTGTCTCATGTGTGTTCAATCAAATTTCCCCTCTTAAAAGAAGGCTGGATTGTACGTTTTATGCACTATGTAGGAATGCATATATAGATCTGAAATTATGTAGGTATTTCTGTTTTGTAATGTGCTCCTAAGGCTTCTGAGAGGGAATAAAATGTAAATGAAGTGAACAGAGGGAAAAACAAATTGACCGTTTTTTTTACTGGCATATATTATGTAAATTCTGTGGTACAGGTCTTTCAGCATGTGCCAGTGCTGATAGTCAGGATACTCGGCTGTTCCAGGCTATTTAAAACATTTCTTGTTACACCTAAAGCTCAGCAACTGTTTTCTCTCATAATGAGTGTTTGATGTAAATATTTTTGTAATGCAGAAAATAAGTTTGTTGTTTTTTTTAATAGATTTTTTTAAATAATATTGTCATTTTTCTTTCTACAACCCTGTTTTCTGAATAGCCTAACTTACGTAACAGGAACTTACGAGATGTCAAACAAGTATTTCTGATCATTAAAGACCAGTGTTAACACTACTGCTAATCCTGATATTGCTAAAGTTTCTGATTTCTTCCTAGAGCTCCTAAGATGTATTCACAGAGGCTGACTTTTGTCTAGGGCAGTTAATCTCCTTTGGCTACCCCTCTGATTCCTTAGAGAAGGGATGTGTCTTTAGTTCCACTGACAGCAGAAGCAACCTAGGGAGATTACTAGATTGAAACTGGATTTTTGGGAACAGCTCTGCAGTTGAAGATATGCTTAGGTAATGTTCCTCTTCAGAGCACTTCACAAATTAATTGTCTTCTCACTCTAATACAATGGTGGTAACACATTTAAAAATATCTTCCAACTGCAAAGCAAATGACAACGCCTCTATACGTCTGTAATGAAAGGAATTGCCTTTGAAGAATATTCTTCTGTTTTGAAATGCTTCATACTTCATTCTGTTTTTCAGAAAGGGAGGAAAGAAAGAATGCTTGGTTGCTTTTGTGTAGGTTCAGAACCTAAAAGTTTAGGTTAATGTTTTTTAAAATTAAAAATCAAGGTAGTATTTCTGTAAGATTATTGTCTTTTGAAGGAAGGTGATAGTTGAGATGGTTTAATTGGGAGGTATGTTTCATGATTTCATTATTAAAAGTCATGATTAGGAAGTCAAAATATTACTTTGAAACCGAGTACCTTAAATAATCTAGGAATTAATTTTGTTCTCAAGTAGAAATCTCTTTTCTTGAGTAAAGAAACTTTCAGACTTGCGTAGTCTTGTCAGGGTAGATGAGACATGTTTATACAGCTTTAATGTAGGCACTTTTGTCTGTCTCATTCTGAAAAACCTTCCTCCATTAACCGCCTCCTAGGTTTTTGTGTTTTCAACAAAAGCAATGTTCTGGTGGATTCCTCTTCTAACTAGCATCTTTTAAAGGGGATGGACCCCCCCAGATCTCTGAAGCATGCAAACTATGATATTGTCTATTCACATGGTTATGGTATAAATGCTTTTCTGTCTTTTTTTCCTTTTTAAAAACTGAGGAGACTTTCAAGACTTTCTTAAAAATTGAAATTGTTATTAAGACAACAAAGCTTTCAGGGATAAGTAATATATTCTGTTAGACTTCCAGAGATAGGGGGAAAGCAAGAAAACTTTTTGGCTCACAAATATTCCTTCAGAAGTTTACCCTTTTTCCTGAGTTATGTCAGTTTGCTTAATAGAATACTTTTCTTTACGATCATTGCCTTGTTTATCATAGAATCATAGAATAGTTTGGGTTGGAAGGGACCTCTAAAGGTCATCTAGTCCAACCCCCCTGCCGTGGGCAGGGACATCTTCATGTCCTTAGATGATCGCAATGGTGGTTGCGTTGGATGCAGGCATGACAAATTAAGTTTTATTTACTTCCTTTATCTTAGTCCAAGTCCCTGTTTTTTGATTGGTTTGTGTTAATATTTAAACATTTCTGTTTGGGAATTGTCTTTGGAAGGAAGGAAAGGGGAAGAGCAGAAGGGGCTCTGAACTCTGAAGGGCCTTCTGAATTATTTTGGGTTGCTTCTGTGTGTGAAAAATGCATAGGGAGTCTTAACATCTTACAGTAGATGAGATTTATAATGTATTGAGGACTGCATTTGTGTGTGTGAGTTTGTGTGAGCACTGTGTATTTTTGCTATTGTATGTCTTAATGTCACTTTCTCTGCTGCAGGCTGAGTATGTCCAGCTTGTCACAGAGCTTAGAATGACAAGAGCCATTCAGCCTCAGATAAATGCCTTTTTACAAGGCTTCCATATGTTCATTCCACCATCTTTGATCCAGCTTTTTGATGAATATGAACTGGTAAGCAGAAATGCCTATACTTTTTAAAATTCTTTGTTCAGCATACTTCATCAGTAGTGTAATGATGTAGAAGTAAAGCTCAGTACCCACAAAATAAATGCTTTGTATCTTTCACTTTGGTTTTGCTTCCTGGGCATCTATCAGTGAGGATCTCACTACGTGTATTCCTGCTTGTCCTAATTACTTAGAATGACCATCTTCCTGGAATGTGATAACTTCAGGTGCCAGTGATAAATGCCTTAAATTGTAATTTCAAAATGGAATCAGGGTGTTGTGGCATTTAAGCCTTTTCATATTTTCTTTCAGGAGGACAGAAGTTCTTTAAAAGTAAGGATATGCTGTCTATTACTTTTTCTGAGTCACAGAATCAAATTCCATTAAGTTTTTGTGGTGGTTTGATCTTCTGTAACCAATGCACCTCAAGTTTTGTCTCAATTCATGCCAAAACTCAGAGCTTTTTTCTTTTAGGTTCTTTGGCAATAATTTCTATCTCTTGATACTATGTGCTTAAATTAAACAGATCATATGAAGGTACCTGAATTCAAGAATCTTCTTGTATTAAAAATCATAGGTTCCATAAGGTTGCAACTAAACAGAAAAAGCACTGCAATTTTTATACTTCTTAAAGCATTACTTTTTAAAATAGCATAAACACTTGAAATTAATGGTTAGTCAGGAGGACTAATCACAATCTGTGTGCTTCTTCTGAAGGAGCTTTTGTTGTCTGGTATGCCAGAAATTGATGTGAATGATTGGTTAAAAAATACAGAATACACCAGTGGCTATGAGAGAGGAGACCAAGTTATTCAGGTAAAATTATTTTTTTAATAACGTAGACTACTGCATTTTAATCCAAAAAAAGGTGGTGCTGTTGTTGTTGTCATTTGATGTGAATGATTGGTTAAAAAATACAGAATACACCAGTGGCTATGAGAGAGGAGACCAAGTTATTCAGGTAAAATTATTTTTTTAATAATGTAGACTACTGCATTTTAATCCAAAAAAAGGTGCTGCTGTTGTTGTTGTCATTCTCTGTGTGTGTTTATGGAAGCTTGTTTTAGCTGAAATTTGTGGAGGTTTTTTATACTCTCTTCCTATATTAAGTGACTTAGTTATGTATGAATTTCATATGAAAACTTCCATCACTTAAGTAACAAACACACAAGTATTCCATTTATTGTTTTACCATTATCTTTTAAAGTACTGCAAGTATTTAATGGAAAATACAAACTAACTTATTTTTCGTTTAGTGGTTCTGGGATGTTGTGGAAGAACTAACTCAGGAAGAGAGAGTATTACTATTACAGTTCGTTACTGGCAGGTGAGAAACTCTTCTGTAACAACAAATGTATTGTCTGGATACTCTCAAATAAGTCAAGAGAGTTCAGATTACCATACAAGATCACCTAACTAGAAACTGTTTTGTATACTTCGGTGTTCTATATGTTGATCAAAGTAGACAAAGTGTGTGTTAATACTTTTGCTGCCTGTTATCGCCAGCAAAATGATTGATTACTTATTTATTATACTTGACTACTGTGCAGGAGGCCTTTGTTGCTGTCCCAGGCAATTTTTCACCAGGCAGTAGTGAATTTAACTGTGCTTTATATTCTTCTTCCTGTTGCATATTTATGTGGCTCTTGGCTTCTCCAGTAATCAATATAGGCTTTAATATATGAGATAACTAGGTATCACTTCAGTAAGTGTAAACAGAACATCCTTCTCCTAAAGCTGAGTTGAATTTAACATTAGTGCAGTGTGTCAAGATCAAGTGAAGATGTAACCTTATGTGAGACTGTGTTTGCTTTATATAGGATTTTGGTCCTAAATTCTAGTTGTTCTTCAGGGAAAGCCACTTATTTCCTTTATGGTTTGGGGGCAGTGGGAGAAGGTTTTGAGCAGTAAATGCCTCCATGAGCTGCCGAGTTTGTATATACAGACATTTTACAAAGTGGATCCATAGATATGCATGTGGCACCTGAGCTGTGTAATCCGTGTCTTTTTCTGGTGGCAGGTAGAGATCACACCATCTTCTTAATTTGATATTCCCTTCATATTCTAGGATTAGTAGAGTAGTTGACCTCTTTATAAATTTTGTGGTTAAGCAATGGTAAAATACAAATTAAGATCATCAAACCTTGTCTTTTATACCAAGGAATTTCAGTCACGGATGTATCATCAAATGCCACGGTCTTAAAATTCTATTAGTTTCACTTGATTTATTATGAATTTCATTGTTTTTAGGGATTACAGACAATTTAAGAAGCTAGTTCTGTGCGTATCAATCTTTTCTTTTTGTCCTCTGCAGAAATGATTCCTGCAGTTCTAACTGCACATCTGTTGCACACCAGCTGCTGGTCTTTCATTTTTAGTGGACTAGTCCATTTCTAAATTTAGACGGCAAATAAGGATCTTTTAAGATGTAAGGTCATGTTTCAAATGCTTCTTAAAACATTCTAAATGATACTGAAGTGGCATTCACTATTCTCATGACATTTGGAATAATCTACTGGATTCTAAGGGATGCTTTCCATCAAGTAAACAATTATGTTGTCTGATTAATACGTGCTTGAACACCATTCATTTTGGTCACAAATCCCATACTGACTTGTTCTTATCCATTTCTTGTTAGTAGGAAAGAAATTTTTGGTATGTCTTTTAAGAACTCTGGGCTGGAATTTAAAAACAAATTGCTTAGTTTTTTTCTGTATCAGCTAGTAGGAACCCATTGTGTTTTTTCTTCAGTGATTGAAATGTAATAAGTATATTTTTCCATAAAAATTTAACCTTTGAAAGTTACCACTATTAAGTGGTATGCAGCTGGCATTTTTGCACATAAATCCCCAGACAGTCCTAGTTTCTGGGCATGGAAGATCTAGATGCCGAGTTGTCTGTGAGCTAAAACACCAGTTAGTCTAGTACAGGCCAGTATCTTATGTAAAATTGTGCACTAAAAGTATACCTAAGGCGTCACATTTCCTTAGTGAAGAATTTTGTTTCTGTGTGTACGGGTTGGCAGGCTGCATTCAAAATTTTCATTGTTTTTTTCCATTTCCCTTTAATCTCTTCTGCATATTCACTTCATTTTTTTTTGTGTGTGTGAAGTGATACTATTCTGTCTTTTAATTTCATAGTCTTTGATTAGATTTAGCAAATTAAATAAAATTATGAGTATGTCTTTGGTGTTTCTCTGACATCTCTAAATATTTCCTAAACTTCACCTTTTGTCTTCCTCCCCCATTCTTACACCATTTTCTCTTCAATGTAATGAAGTCTTGCTTTGGTAGTTTCAGTGGAGATACGATTGCATTCCTCATTAATACCAATTTTGAGACACCTTTTAACAGTAAAGTAATTGTCGTGAGCAATGTTTGAACGGCAGATTCTGTGTGTTGGGGATCTGAAAGTTTACTTGTGCACCACCTACTTTTTCTCTGCTGACAGCTGCTTGAGATGGTATTGCCAATTCCACATGCTTTTACTCCCCTCCCCTCCACCTTGATCTGTTTGGTGTTTATAATAGTATTTGCCTAAATTATTGTTAATTATCCATTGCCAACTTTTGATCAGGTTTTTAGTTAACAGTTGGAGGGAATTGTTGACAGCTTATGATAAGTTTTCTTACTTTATTGGTATTCTACAGGTATCAGGATTGCCGTTTAACTTCTTAGGGGACTGTAGTTTCTGTTGAGTAATAAGCTATATGCTATTTTAAGGGAAATTCAGCATATTTGATAAATGTGAGATAGATACATATATATATGAGTACTTTTAAAAGTAAAACAAAACATACGGGAACTGACTTTCTCTTCTACACTGTTTTCATTTCAAGTAAATTTATGCAAAATCTGTAAGTGGAAAAATAGGTAGAAAAGTTAGAATTCAGATGTAAATGTAAACATTTTAATAGTGTTGAAGTTTCCAAAGCTATGAAATCATATTGTTGCTCTTGCTGAAATCTATTTGCACATGCAGTAAGAGAGGTAAGATCTTGTGATCTTATTTGCACATATTTGGAAGGCTTTCTTTACTACATTGGCTGTGTTTTGCTTAGAAAGAAAAGTAATTCTTGGAGGCATAAGTTGGCAGCCATCTGTTACTTTTAAATGTTCAAAGCCCTGATCATACTGTACGATTTTGAGCTGTTGTATGAAAAACATTTTAATAAGTTAAGTTAAATTGTAAAAACTTTTAGCTAATAGTGGGCTGGAGAAATTTTCAACAGTTAGGTCTGTGTTTTATTTCTGATTTGAATATGGAATTTTCTTGGTTCATCGGAAGGAAAAAAAAAAAGTCACTGCAGGGGAGGCAGCACTGTATTAGAAATGCGAGCCAAAACCATGGTATAAAAGAATACCGCTGTAAAATCTTTACAGCTGTTCTGAAGCGTGGCTGTGAGCACAATTCCGTTTGTATGTCAGAAATAGTATGCTGCAAATAATCAGTACTTCCCTCCATAGTGGTTGCCTTATATACCAGTGCTAGAACCATATGCCCAATGTTGCTGTCATTAAGCTAGCTGATACAGATTTATGTGTTGGATACTCTTAAAGGTATGTTTAGAAAGTATTACTGTGACATCTGTCCTAGCTCCTTAATATTTGGCAGTGGCAACTTTTACTCTTCAGTGTTTCTGCCAAGTAGTTTTACTGTGAGTGGAAATTCTACTTCATTCTTCTTTTCCATTCTTGCTCCTGGTTTTTTACAGTCACTTTGATTTTTGTGAACATGAGAGCATTGTTTTTAATGTAAGTACCTGTAATCCAAAATTCTAACAGCTGTTACGTATTTTATAGAAGGTTTGTTTTGTTTTATCAGATTGTTTATTTGCTAGCTACAAAATCGCAGAATAGCTGAGGTTGGAAGGGACCTCTAGAGATTGACCCATGCTCAGATCAGGGTCAGCTAAAGCTGGATGCTCAAGGTCTTGTCCAGTCAGGTTTTGACTGTCTCCAGGGGTGCTGACCCCTCAGCTTCTCTGGGCAACTTGTTCCAGTGTTTGACCACCACACAGTAAAAAAGTTCTTTTCATGTTTAAATGGAATTTCCTGGATTTCAATTTGTGCCCATTGCCTCTTGTCCCGTCACTGGGCATCACTGGGTGCTTCATCTTGAGACTTGTGCTCCATCTTATTTGTTCCTCCCTTCAGGCAATTATATACATTGGTCAGATTCCTCTGAGCCTTCTCTTCTCCAGGCTGAGCAGTCCCAGCTCGCTCTCCTCCTGTGTAGGGTGCTCCAATCCCTTATCATCTTTGTGGCCCTTTGCTCAACTTGCTGCAATATGTCCCTGTCCCTCCTGTAGTGGGGAGCTTGGAGCTGGACTCCAGATGTTTCTCACTGAGTACAGGGAAAGGATCACCTCCCTCAACCTGCTGGTGACATTCTTCCTGATGCAGCTCAAGAGGCTGCTGGCCGCCTTTGATGCAAGGATGCATTGCTGGCTCACATTCAACTTCTTTAGTCCTTGTCCTTTCATCATAGTTGTTTTTTTTTTTTTACTTTTTCTTTTTTAGTGTGAGGGCTGTGCTAACAACATGTTACCTTGTAATGCATTCCAACTTAAGTTGATGTTATAAAAATATCTGAATTTTATTCTATTTGTCTGTGTTACTTTAAAATTATAGGGAGGGACTCTGAAGACTCCAGGGCTATTGTCCATTTACGCCTTCAGTAATCTTTGAGTAATATATTGGTAAAAGGAAAAAAACTGAGTAATATGGTTAAGTGAGAATGCATTCCTGAAGATGCTCGTGATTTTTTTAGTGTGTTCTGGTTTTGTCATAGGTTGTCACTGGGCGATAGTGTGACTGATGTAGTGGTTTTATTAGTTACTTGAAATATTTGGTCTGAAGTAGTAAATGAAAAGACATGTCAAGAACACTTTGGTCAATTGTCCCATGGTTAGTAATCAGAGAATAAACTTTTTTATGATGCGTTTCTTAAACTGTAAATATAAATAACCATAGATGTCTGCCTAAACTGAGATAACGTTCTGTTATAAAACTGGTTGTAGAAATGAGTCCTCTTTGCAAACACAATTCTCTGAAATATCATTCAAACAATTTGATGCCTAATGTAAATGGACAAATGCGTAACTCAATATTGTAATTAAAAGCATTTACACAATGAGAATTTTGATATGGGTAAGAAAGGGGGAACCTTGATAAAAGTGTTAGTAACTGTCTAATTACTAGCAGTAGGAGGTATTTGCAGGGTATAGATTATATCTTTTGGCTTATGACATTGTTGTAATGGTCTAATTTCTGTGAATTTTCTTAGTTCCAGGGTGCCTCATGGTGGCTTTGCCCATATAATGGGTGGCAGTGGATTGCAAAATTTTACAATTGCTGCTGTGCCATATACTGCAAATCTTTTACCAACATCAAGCACATGGTATGTTAACTAGTCTCATTGAAGTGTCTTAAACCCAGGGCTTTTTCATGTCAGTCACAGCAAAAGTACAGTTCTTTTGACTATTTTGATTAAAAGGCCAAAAAAAAAAAATTTAGGCAGTTTGTGGAGTATTCACTATCCAACATGAAAGTGGTGGGTTTTAACCCAGATGATGTTACTTTATGTTTGCTCACTGTTTACTACGTCATTTTGCTTTACTAAAGGCAGTGGGATTAATAGGGGAATATTAAAGGTAAATTATTGTATTACAAATATTACAAAGTGAAAAAAACCCTTAATTTCCTGTAATATATTTGAATGCTCAGTAGTACTATAATGCAGCATAGGTTTGTTTTCTTCCATAAATGTGACATCTTCAGGGTTTTCATTCAGAAAACTTTACCGTTGGGTTTCTTGCCGAACTGTGATGTGGCTCTTTTCTTTTCAGTATCAACATGCTCAAGTTACCTGAATACCCAAGTAAAGAAATCCTTAAGGACAGGCTTCTTGTGGCATTGCACTGTGGAAGCTATGGTTACACGATGGCATAATGAAGTCTAGAAAACTCATCTGACTACTGATGTGCAATTCAGAGTGGCAGAAGTAATTTTGGAAACTGTCAATAGAAAAGCAGCTTAGACACTGCAGCCCATCGGCAGGGCTGGGCTTCAGAATTCGTACAGGATCATCGGCTTTTCCTCCATTATGTGTTGTCAAAGTAGCTTTGATACCGTCACAACAAACTTCTCAGTATGCTGTATTTTCATTTTTTAAAACGACAGATCTGTATGGAAATCAGTTTACATGCTTTTCATTATTACTTCAGTCTGAATCAGAAAGTTTGTCAGAATCTCTTTCCACAGTTTACTTTTGATTTTCAACTATATGGTTGAATAACATTTGTGTGTTAGTTTACTTTGTACTCAGATGGCATACTGCTAATGGACAGACTTGTACTTTATGCCTTGTTGCATGTGGAAGTGCCGTTTATTTTTGCAGAGAGCACTATAGAAAGTTCGATTTGGATATTGTACAGTAAGACAGATCTAATGTATTTTCCATTTCTTTGCATAGTAACAAATAAAATTTTATAACTTTTTAGTATTTGAATGTATATAGTATGTAAAGATAAGTCTGTTTTCACTGGAAAAAATAACAGATGAAGTTAATATCTAATTTATATTAGAATTTACACTCTATTCTACTAAATACTTAAAGTATTTGTGACTTTATAGTCAAGTTGCAGTTTAGAATTTGTAAATACTATAAGATCTATATCCATTTGTTTGAATGCCTTTACTCTTTCCTTGACATAATTGTATGTTCAAAAGGTATTATTAAATTTTAGTATTTTAAACAGAATCTGAATGTGACAAGTTTGTGTATCTTTGTGGGTGGTTTATCCTTTTTTTTTTTCCCCCAGGATTTTATTCATCTTACTATAATTTAAATTGTCATGGAAGCAGCATTTGAGAAGGCATAGTCAAAGCGATGGATGGACATAAGCAAATGCACAAGGAAGGAACTTGAGCTTACTGAGGTTAACTGGCAAGACTATAATAGAATCTCATGTCAAAATTTGTATAAAATTAGACTATATTACTCAATATGTAAAAAATACATAGCAATGGCTCATCAGCATGTGTTTTTGATGATAAGTAGCTGGACATGTTGGGGTAGATGATACATTTGCATAACTGCTTTTTAGGGACCCTAGGGTAGGTCTACATTATTGTTTTGATTCAGGCTAGGAGTGGTGGTTTTGTTTGTTTGGTTTGTTTTTTCTTCTTTAAATTAATCGGGTCATCCCTGCTTATCATGCTTTTGCTGCAGAGAATGCAAACTGGATTCTCTCCAGGTGAAACTAAACAGAAAAACATGATCCAAAAATGTGCCAAATGCTAACAGATGAACATCTAATTATGTCTGCAAGACCTAACTGATCTGAAGAGTTAGTAAATGAGTTCAGGCATAGTGAACCCCCCAAACACGTAAATTTTAAGGTTCAGGTCCTCAGCACAAACTGTTTGCTACTAATCCATTCATGTTTTCCTACATTAAGTGCTAATACACGTGTAGCCTTTGTTCACCAGCTGATCTGTCTAGGCTGCTTACTTGGTGCTGTTTTTTTCAGATTTCATTTATTTTAATCTGAAGCATACACAACCTCTCTGGGGGTGTGAGAGAGAAATCTGTGGACCATCTGATTCAGTGGTGCCACAGTAATTTTCCTTTGGGCTAAGCTTTATACATAGACTTCCTAGCTTTATTTCTCTTCCAGTTCTGTTTGTGCACACGTATGCATAAATGTTCGTTTAAATTCTTATGCAGTGTTTGTGACTGCATCTTATAGCAGAATACCGCTGTTAGTTAGCGGAAAGAGCAGACTTTTCCAGCAGAACAATCCGGTGAAAGCTGGTTAAACTACTGCTTCAGTCAGTGGAGAAGTGCTGTTCTTGTCTGGCATGCTCTAGGAAGCTTAGACTATGTAGATAGGTTAGATGTTTGAGGCTGTGGGGGGTTTAGCTGAGTTAAATCCCAGTTATCCTGGATTCTTCAGTTAGCAAAAATACTTTGCTTTTCTGCACAATTGGGCGGTGCTTGGGTCCCTGGCTATAGAGCTTATTGCTTGGTGTGCCTCTGCAAGGTAGATTGATTGCAAGACAGTGTTTTGAGCAATACAAGGTATTTGTCAGGAATTATGTATTTCTGTTTTCTGCATGTAAACTGGGATTTTATCTTTATCCGAGGGTTTTACTGTAAATACTGTTGTTCATTTACGACCACACAATCTGTGATTTTGTTTTTTCCTTCTTTCATTTCACATGTTCTGTTTCATGGTAAGATACAGCGGTTTGCAGGAAATGGAAACCTTGCGTACTCCTGCGTAGTGTCCAAAACATGTCATACCATAACGCTGAGTGAAGGGGAAAAAAGAATCAGATTCTTTTTTGCACTTATACTTTCTTTATTATACTGTAGGTGACATAGGTATCAACAAGCTGAATATGGTCTCAAACAGTATTCCTAAAATGGTCGGCAACTGGTTTTGAAATGTAACGGAGCGCAGAATTTCAATGTTCTCAACAGTTCCCTATGACAGATCTCCCTGTTACAGCCTCACAAATGGTTCAGAAGCAGATTACTCCTTCCTTCCCCACACTGATGTTAGTTGTGTCCCGCATGAAGTATTTGTAGTATTTCTTGTAATATTTGTACCAAATACTCCCTTGATAGGTCAGAATGAAATTTTGTTAAAATACTCCTGTAATAAAAAAGCATGATGAAAACATGTAGAAAATGGGAATAGAACTCTTGATACTGAACTCTTGGTAAATAGCAACCTTGTTATTGCTCATTTTGAGCAGTTTTTTTTTTCCTGCTGAAATGGTAAACAGTACTGTCTGCTGCAGCTGACCATGTGAAGTTAGCAGGATTTAATTATTGCATTGAAAGACTGTTTTTAGGACACCTGTGCCCTATTAGCAATGGGGTATGAAAAGCCTGTTGAGAAACTATAACTTAATATAGCTTATAGTTTAGGATGATTAATTGGTTTATGTTTGTTCTCTCCCACTGTGCCAGAACAAGGCAGGGTGAGTGTTTTATCTCGGAAAGAACAGAACAGATGT
The DNA here is from genome assembly GCF_000699145.1 of Aptenodytes forsteri. Classification (NCBI taxonomy): domain Eukaryota; kingdom Metazoa; phylum Chordata; class Aves; order Sphenisciformes; family Spheniscidae; genus Aptenodytes; species Aptenodytes forsteri. Next base: position 2,990,586 of record NW_008794211.1, on the reverse strand, counting down.
CTTGTCAGATCATAGATCATGAGCACTCATTAACTTTTATTATCTTTATGAAATGTTAGATAGCAAAGCCTAGTTTTTGATGCTTGAAAATGTGTTGTGCATCTAATGTTGCAAAACCATTAAAACCATAAACTGTGAAATGTAGCTTAATGACTGCTACTGTATGTTCCATAGTCAATAAGATTGAAACGAAAATGGAATGAAAGGGAGAAGGTGGCTGGCCTGAATTTTCCGGAGACTTGGAGACTTCCACACATACAGTAGAAAAATATTAGGACCACCTATGCTTTGGAAGTGTGTGAACTCTCTGTTTAAGAGTATAAACACAAAATTGTAGTTTTAGTTTAGTTGGACTGTTCTTGAAATCTAATGAACTGATTCAGCTCTGCAAGTACAGCAATAGTGCCTCAGAAAAAGTCTTGCTCTTCCCCAGCCAGACCTGAGCAGGAGTGGAAGCTCTTTTCAGTGATGTCGTGGAATCATAGAATCATTAAGGTTGGAAAAGACCTCTAAGATCATCCAGTCCAACCATCGACCCAACACCACCATGTCCCTAAGCACCTCATCTACTCGTCTTTAAATACCTCCAGGGATGGGGACTCCACCACTTCCCTGGGCAGCCTCTTCCAATGTTTCACCACTCTTTCAGTAAAGAAATTTTTCCTCACATCCAATCTAAACCTCCCCTGCCGCAACTTGAGGCCATTTCCTCTTGTCCTATCGCTTGTTACTTGGGAGAAGAGACCAACACCCACCTCGCTACAACCTCCTTTCAGGTAGTTGTAGAGAGTGATGAGGTCTCCCCTCAGCCTCCTTTTCTCCAGGCTAAACAACCCCAGTTCCCTCAGCCGCTCCTCATCAGACTTGTTCTCCAGACCCCTCACCAGCCTCGTTGCCCTTCTCTGGACACGCTCCAGCACCTCAACATCCTTCTTGTAGTGAGGGGCCCAAAACTGAACACAGTATTCGAGGTGCGGCCTCACCAGTGCCGAGTACAGGGGCACGATCACTTCCCTACTCCTGCTGGCCACACTATTGCTGATACAGGCCAGGATGCCATTGGCCTTCTTGGCCACCTGGGCACACTGCCGGCTCATGTTCAGCCGGCTGTCAACCAGCACCCCCAGGTCCTTTTCCGCCAGGCAGCTTTCCAGCCACTCTTCCCCAAGCCTGTAGGGCTGCATGGGGTTGTTGTGGCCGAAGTGCAGGACCCGGCACTTGGCCTTGTTGAACCTCATCCAGTTGGCCTCGGCCCATCAATCCAGCCTGTCCAGGTCCCTCTGCAGAGCCTTCCTACCCTCGAGCAGATCAACACTCCCGCCCAACTTGGTGTCGTCTGCAAACTTACTGAGGGTGCACTCGATCCCCTCATCCAGATCATTGATAAAGACATTGAACAAGACCGGCCCCAAAACTGAGCCCTGGGGAACACTGCTCCATGTCCAACCTGGATGTACAGTGCATAGAGCAAGGAAGGGGGAAGAAGATTGCTCAGATTGCTTTTCTAAACCTTTTGAATAAATAAAAAAAAACCCTTATTTGTCCATCACAATATGCAGACAAGCAGTACTCCGTAGGTGTTCCTCCAAGTCATAACGTGTAGGTGATTCTCCAGTAATACTTCTGTGGCGTTGCACAGGAATTGGGTGTAGAAATTGAACCAAGCGATTGTCATTCCTTTTGTACACGTAGTGAGCTGATCTTTCACTCTGAAGGCAAGTAGTCTTTGCAGTTGTGCTCCCTGGACACAAGAGGTCCTTTGCTGTTCAGGCAGTGGAAGTCTTTTTGTGGCACTGGCTTGCTTCCATTCCTCCCAGTGCCCTCTGCCAGCCAGGCGTCTGTGGCCAAAAAGCAAAATCTAGAGTTCCCTCAATTATGAAGACTTACATTTTTTAACTAATGGACTCTAAAGAATGCAGCTGCTGAATGCTCCCAACAGGATTAACTGTTTTTGTAATAACGCTATTTTAGTGCTTTGTGCGAGTTATTCTTGGTATTATTTAAATACAGTTGCTGAGTTCTGGATTCTTGGTTCAGTAAAGACCCTGGGTTTGGTTATGCTTGGTTGTTAGCTAGAGTAACCTTGAATGCCTTGCAGTGTACTACTGCTGATTGGGTGTCAGCAAATCTTGACAAAAGGCAAATTTCTCAATTGATAAATTTTTCATGTTTCTTCTAGAACTAAAAAAAAAAAAATTAAGCCCATCATAATCAGAAGTCTTGCTAAGAGCACCCAGTCACCATTTTAAAGACCTTGTAAATAACTGCTTATTATAAAATATTCTATTAAAAAAATGTTTCAAGCAATTATTAAAATACTAAAGGATATTGAAAAAGTATTTTAGCGTATCCCACTTTCTAATGGAACTTTCATGTTGATAATATCAAAAAGTTCAGTGAATTCACAAAGGAAATTTTTTTTTAGGCACCTTTATGAAGAAGGTGCCTAGTGAATTAAGGAATGCCTTATCTTAATACCTTGTTCCTGCTGTAACACCACTGCAGCCTCCAGAATGGAGACAATATTCACCTTAAAGGGCTTATGATCTATAACGATAGGGGTGTTCTCCTGTGATTTCTGCCCCCGCCCCCCCAAGTTGCCATTTTGCTTCTGTACCTTAGCTTTTGGGGAGTGGTTTTCATCTGGAGAGAAAAGGCAAAAGAGGAATAGTGCTTCCTGGCCTAGCGATGGGGGAAGCAGAGGAGAAAGTTGAGATCAAATACAGTAATGCTGGTAGTTTAAGAAGGAAGGCTTCTTCCATAAGGTCTGGCGTCTGCCTAATGCTGGCAGACCGGAGTGGAAAGCAGGACTTCTTCAAGGTTTGTTTTCTCTCTTTTTTCCCCATCTTGCATGCTTCTCTTTTTGTGCGTGTTAAGCAGAAGTTGTTGGTTTGTGATTGAGGTCACCCTCAAGTCTCTTGATTAATCAACAGGGACGTGAGGAGGAAAAGAAGACAGGATAGCTTCTAGAAGACATCTGAGGTGGTGTCAGTATATAATGCACAGGAACAGCTGTTTGCCTGGGAACCTTTACACTGGTCAATCCCTACTTCTGATGCAAGATTATTCTCTAGGAGCTGCTCTCTCTACAGAAAGTCTTTCCGGAGTGGGTACTTTAGGGAGCCAAATAGCTGCAGTATGAAATTGAACGTATTGCTTTATTGACTGCCATTCTGGTATCCTCTATTCCAGGTGGTAGGTAATCAGTTCCCTTTGCAGAAATCAGGAGACAAAGATGGTACTATCTCTGTGGGAATTTTTCTTGCATGTTAGATAGAATGCTCGAAGAAAACCTGCTGATTAATTAACAGACTGATAAATATGAACTGTGGTAAGAGGAAATGGATGACCCTGTCTTAATTCTTACCAGGCAGGCATAGTGATCTGTGTTTAGCACCTTTATCTCCTCCGCAAGCTTTTGGACTGTGATGCAGATGTTGAAGAGTGGAGAACAAGAAGGTGTTTTCCCAAGACAGCTTTTCAGATTTTGAAGGTTAGTTTCTTTTTATCTGTAGTTTCCATGCTATTCCATGCTATCTTATATATACTTTAGCAAACAATATTTAAATAAGTATAAAACAACAATATATACTAAATATATACATTACATAAACCCAAAGCATTTTAATTATATATAATATATTTAAAATATATATACAATATTATTAGTACTACTATAGTAAAATGCTACATACCAGAATGTTTTAGGCTATGGAGATTTTGGTTTCCTGTATTAAAGCTACTAACCGGGTGATTTTTGTATAGATTAAATAAAGTAGGGTC
>NW_008794211.1:2967269-2986671 GCF_000699145.1 Aptenodytes forsteri | reverse complement strand
TAAGAGGTAAAATTGGCCAACTACTAAACTGACGTTAAGAACCAAAGCTTTAAATCAACAAGATTAAACTTCCTCAGGGATTCTTGAGTTGTAAAGATAAGTGCTTTTCAAGTCAAAACATCTGTTTATATCTAGACTTACTATAGATAATCATACAGCTGGTAGACTAGAGACTGTGATATATGTTTTATAGACTCAATTTTTTTATTCTCTAAGGACAATAACAGAGTTAATACACTTCTGTGGGACTAGCTGTAGTTTAGAGGTAGTAGGAATCAAACCACATAAGGAAACCTAGTATAAGGTTACTGGCTTACTCTTATACGTAGTTTCATTTGAAAATGGCTCTATACAGTTAGGTAGATTGAAACATTTCTAGTTATGCATATAAAGCAGTATTTCTAGTTGCAGTTATAAAGATCTGCATGTAATTCAAACTAATAGAATAAATTAATAAAACTTCAATTAAAATAGAATGGGTTTCCTATGCACATTTAGTTTGGGTTTAAAAAAATGGCATTATTGCATGTCTTTCCATACATGGCATATAATTTAGTTGGAGCACATTATTTTTAAATTTCTCACTTAATATGTTTGGAATGTTACAGATAGGCTCAAAACATCAATGAGAAGGGCTGAAACAGTCCATTGAAATATTTCCTCTGAAATCAGTGTCTTCCATCCATTTTGGTCTCCTCATGTCATTGACTACTGTATATTGCTAAATTTTCTCTTACAACAGAACCCTTCCAATTTCTCACCCAGATTTTTCTGGACCATTTTCTCTGAATGTAACAGGTATCCATTGATAGGAATAGCAAATAATATTGCTAAATGTGTGTTAATTTTTTTCCATGAGAAATTGTTAAAAAAAAAAAAGTTATGCTAGTATGATTAGAAACTGATTAATACCAAAAGGTGTAGAATTTCAGCGTGAGTGCAAACACTGTGAAGGCATGCGTCCCCGAGCCCACTGTTTGCAGATGTATATACTTGCTGCATTAAGTGCTTGTGACATTCTGTGCCAAGAGTTCAACTACTGAGTTTCATACAGCGCCAAGTGATTCATCAGGATTATTAGGATTCTCCTGGTATAGCGTCACTGTACTGATTGCCTCTGACAGATCAGTTTGCTTAGATTAAAAAGCAATTGTTGCTGTCCAGTCAAATTTATAACCTCTGGTAAAGGGAAACTGAACCCTAGTGCTGTCCAGTATATAAAAACACCTTGGGCTACAAATTATGTGGACTGGAAAGAAAACTGAATGCTTGAGGAGTGATACTAGTTTACACGCACGCGGGCAAAGATTTCACAGGTATCTAATACACAGTTTGTCTTTGCTAATAAGTTTATTCTGACATATTTAGGTGAGCCTATGTGTAAGCATTATTTTAGATTAATGCTTCTAATTGCTGTCTTTGTGGAAATAAAGCGATACAGCTATTGATTGGTATTTGGATGCCTGTGGATGTTATGGCAGTATGGCTTTTAGGTGTATGTCACCTAAAGGAAGGGATTGTACTATAGGGAATCTAAACTCCATAATAGATTAGGCCTAGTGAGCTGGCCTGGAGACAACTACTGCTCTTTACCCCTGATTTGTGGCACGTATTAGTGATGCTCTAGGTGTAAGATGTAAGCAAGAGAAAAGAGAAAATAAATGGTAGAAGCACGCTTCTGAAAGTGAAGAGTATCTTCAGGGAAGAGGTGAATAGTGTCCTGAGTGTAAACGTGGAATAACAGGGGTGTTTTTGACAACAGATGTGTCATTCAGCTGGCGGGTGGGAAAAGTGCCCGGGCCTCCTCGGGATGTGATCCTTTTTTCTTTCCCACCTGGTCTGAAGGCCGCAGTCTGTTGCCACAGAGACTGGGAAGACTGGTTGGGCTCGGCACGTCTAGAGGAGGGTTGGTGGAGGTGGTGAAATTTCTCTTTCACGTTTGATGCTAGCTCAGAATGAGTCTTCTGCTGATTGTCATTTTGATATTTCTCCCCCCGCCCAGCCCCATGCCTTAAGGTAGATTTTCTTGGCAGTATTTGCTAAAGCAAGTTAAGCTTCTGCTGATGGGGCTCGGCACGTCTAGAGGAGGGTTGGTGGAGGTGGTGAAATTTCTCTTTCACGTTTGATGCTAGCTCAGAATGAGTCTTCTGCTGATTGTCATTTTGATATTTCCCCCCCCGCCCCCGCCCAGCCCCATGCCTTAAGGTAGATTTTCTTGGCAGTATTTGCTAAAGCAAGTTAAGCTTCTGCTGAAAGGGCACTGCTTCAGATTGTATATGAGAAGGGGCTCCCTTCTGTACAGACAAAATGCTCCCCATTAAGCACAACGGCATGCATAACTGCTAAAATGTCTCTACTTTAAGAAAACTCCAAATGTAAACTCCATGGGCAGGACACATGAGGGTTAATTATCATGTTTGTGCTTTTGGTCCTTAGCTCGTTGACATCTTTTTGAAATGCACCTTATTTATGTTGCCTGTTTGTCTTGGAAATAGTCTGTGTGTGTCTGTACTTTTTTTTTAAAAAAAAAAGTTCTCAGTGTTAATATTGCCTTCCTTTCCAGCAAAGAGCCATTCCTCCTGACTTTACTCGGAAGTAATTCACACACAAAGGTTGAAAATCCAGTTGGATGAAATTCAACTAGTTGTTGCTTGGTTTATTAAGGTTTGGGGTTCTTGTGGGAGTGTTTTTATTTTAGCATATTTAGCATGTCCGTCTCCAGTCTTGACTGGATTGTGGCACTTTAAGAACTGTCTTAGAAAGACCAGACAAACGTACTTGGAGTCTTTGCTATTCATTACAGTTTCTTTCTTTGTATTTGGTGATGATTTCCTGTGTCTTCTGTAATAGCGTTACCAGAGAAATGGACTGAAATAATGAAAAAGTATGAGTAACTGTGATAACCTTTAATGTAAAGCTGTGCTTTCTATAAGTTGTATTAATACTTTGATTAAAACTGTTCAGGAGACCAGCTGTGTGTTAATTACATCTCATAGCTATGTGTACTTTATTTGTGTGTGTGTGTGTAAAAGTCTGAAGAAAATCTTTTCCTTATTGCCTTTTGCAGAAAAAAACACCTTTGGCCATCACTTGCACTGCTGGACTGTAGGTTTTGTTTCTGCTGCTGTGTCTGTCTTGTCTCCAGTACCAAGCTTTTCTGTTACTCAGTCTTGACTGGTTTGATGTGAGTTCACCAGGGGCTTTTGCTCTGTCATGTATCTTTGTGCTTAACAGCCAGCAAAGTTCAACAGACAGACAGATTACACAGAGACTGCCGAGGCTCATGTTTGATGTCTACCTCTGCCACTGACCTCCTTTGTAACCTTAGTAAATCACTTCATGTCTCTGTACATAGGCCCATGCTATTATAGTTAGACTTTAAACTTCTAAGGAAAGGAGACACCCTTTGTGTATCTGTGTGACACCTCACAGAATAGATGAGTTCAGTAGGGACATCTGGAAGTATCCAGATGTAGTGTCTGTATTTTTACCCAGGGTTTATTTCTGGTGACCGTTCCTCGGAGACAGCCCTTGAGTGGGGCCTCAGGAGTCTACTTGCTCTTCTTCTGTCTCACTATCCTGCTGAGCTCTTCTGGCAGCTGGAGCAAACCAGAGTGGATAGCTGTCATAAAGATGCAGTTAGGAAAGAAACCTCTGTATTTTGAAAATGCTGTTCAGTGCTCACTGGTCACAAATTTTGAAAATGGTAATAAAGTTGTACAGAAGGACTCAGGATCAGCCAAACATTCTCCAAGGCTTACTTCTGCTTCAGCGTCTTGTCCTCCCTGTCACCTTGACCATATGCTTGGTAAAGCGTGGGGCAATAGGTTCATTCCTGTGATCTATCTGCAAAGTGATCATGTTCAAGAACTAGTGAACTGGTGGGGATGCTCCATAAGAGCGTGCACTTACTCCATAAGAGTTAAAGCACTCAGGTGCTTTGACTTGAGAAGATGATACCTCTAGGTCAAGAGCCTTCATTGCTTTGTTGCTGGAGGCTTTTACATCCAGAAACTGATGACCTGAATGGAGAGGTGCATTTGATAAAGGTGGGAAATCCCCATGGTTTAATGCTGATTCCTTAACTTTCAGATAAATAAGTTTCTAGTTGTTGCTTTCCAACTTCTGACAAAGTTGGAAAGTTGCTTTTAAGCAGTAGGGGTTATCTTAGGATAAATCTTACTTTCTCCTCGCAGCAGAAATGAAATTCATTTTCAGAGGCCTTGATGTCAGTGTCATGCTCCTCTTGTTTGGGTCTTTTTCTGTATCCATTCAACATCACCTGGCAACTTCTGTACCAAAACCAACCACTGCTGAACCCACAGTCAATCTTGTGTCGATCCTACCTTTTTTTCTATATGTACAAGCTCTCACTAGTACAATCTATACTTAGGAAGGTCTGCATTTTTTTCTCCGTTATGTAGAGACTTTGACACTAAATCTAATATGTGCCTTCAATACATATTTGCCTACAAATAATGATTTTTTTTTTTTAGTTTAATAAAATAAACCCCAATGCCTATATTCTAGCAGGTTTTGTCTAACTCAAACTCCTGAGTTATTTTTCCCCAGTATTGCATTGGCATCATGCTTTAAAGCCTACTGTTAGTGAGACTGGTATAGGTGTATGCCTCCTGCTTCTGTAAAAATTTTCCTGGAGTGGAAAAGTGAGTTGGGTGTTGGTGCTTCCTACAAAGTGGAAAGCAGTTTCTGGACAGTGTAAATATAAGTAAGTGTTGTTTGGTCTGTTTTGCTCTGCGTTTTGTGTCTTTGTAAGATGAACAGTTACATACATGAAAAATCTTTAAGCCTGTATTTGAAGCAGGCAGCACTTAAAAGAAAGAAAGAAAAAAAAAAAGAAGTAGTTGGGGAGCAAAGGTGGGGAGTTTCTTGGTTTTCCAGAAATGCGCCAGTCTCTTCATCCAGCTTGCTCTCCTGCATCTCTACAGAGAGAGACTTTTTTTTTTTTTAAAACGTACCTTATTTTTCTGTGACTGTGGAATATGAGGTCTTTAAATTTCATGCCATCCTCCCCTTCAGACAAATCAAACTTCACAGCATCAGGAATGCTTCTGAGCATGTCTTGATGAAGGCAAGGATAGAAAGCAGTAAACCAGCAAAGAATCTGCAAGGTCTGAAGGTCTTTAATTCCGAAGGTGATATATAGCCAGGTGGTGATATATGCGAAACATCAGCTCCTACCAACCCTAAAAAAAGGAGTGCCAAATATAAATCTATCTAAAATATTTCGGTTGCTTTTTCTGCCTTAGGATAACTATCTGCCCTGATTCTGGACCATAAAGCTGTGCTAGTTCAGTATGTCTGAACCTGCTTAAGTAAGGGAACTTAATTATTTGTGATTTTTATGACATTTGTATTTCCCTGGGTGTAATACAAAGATCAACATTATCAGAAGCAAGAAATCACACAGTAAAAATATTTCATAATGAAAGATAGGAGCCATGTGTGTAGGTGGCATAACCTCTGTATCTCTGATTACAGCACATGAAATTCAGATTATGGCCTCAGAGTACCGGATCTCAAAGCGTACAGGGCTACTTGCAGAACACCCACTTTTGCTGACACTTGAGTTTTCTTTTTGACTGCAGGAGAGTTGAGATATTGATGGCACCCAGCTTTACAAGTGAGATCATCTTGCCAGCCATTCCATTAAATATTATAAGACATTATTACTTCAGGGCTTTAAGCTGCTTTTTTGGCATATAAAGTTACATCAGAAGGTAAACATCTGGTTTTGCTTTGTTGCACACTTCATATAAAGAATGGATCAGTATCATCAAGCAATGGGAACGCATTTAAGTGTAATTATCTTGAATTATTTGCTGCTAAGTCTCCCTTGCCAGTGGTAGAATGCTCTGATTTCTATCTTTGCAGGATGCCAGGCCTTAAACCTGTCAAAGGCCAAACTAAATGTTGGCCATCTTGTACATCAGCCTTTTGTAACTTGGTGGGTAAAGGGAAGTATCTATTCAGAAATCTTTGCTGAACATCCAAAGGTGCTTGGCTTTTAACTTCTTGGTGAAAGGCATCATTTGTATCAACAGCTTGTTTAAAAAAATGGTCTCTTGCTTGTAAATTGGTATAAGAAATTGCTGGAATGGGAGGATCATACAATATTCCTCTAATGAGCAGTATTATGTGATAATTAGTCTAATTCCTCTTTCCTCTAATGAATTTAGTGTTTGTATATTAGCCCTTTTTTAACAGACTGCTGTCTATGGGAGGTGTGGGTTTGACCTTTCAATAACTTGCTTTGTCATTTCTTTCCATTTTTGATTACTGGGCTTTCTTTTTATTGCCAAACTTCTATATTTACGTTCTGAGCAGAGACTTATCTAAATCTTTACTGAATTCAGGTAACACAAATAAGGACACTTATCTTAAAGGAGTCTTTTACTCTCTTTAGATTCTCTTTCTCCATGTGGAAGAGCTCCTTGAAATATGAGAGTTAACATCTGCCCTACACTACATATTTTTACATGTACTCTTGAGGAGTTCTTAAAATCCTGAATTTTAGAGGAGCATGTGGTTCTGCTTATGTTGTCCTAAGACCATATTTCCTCTTTATCGCTGGATCTCGGTTATGGTAGGAAAGGACTCCGATCAGCAGTCTCCAGGGAAAATATCAGTGTTTTGGGAAGACATTTCTTCTGCTACTTATCAGAGGGATACCTAGGGCAAACTGCAGAAGAAGTTTCCGCGGAGATGTGGTGTGTAGAGGCTGCTGAATGCAGCAGTACACACCATCTATTTGCTTTGGAGCTGGGACCGCAAACGCCTCTCAAATGTGTGCAGTAAAACAGCTTTACTTGAAAAAGGATAAAATTAATGTTGTGAGGGAGTAGCCCGATGGGCAAACAAAGGTACTATAAAAATGTTGAGGCCCCATCAGATGCATCAACGGGAACAGGCTCCTTTCATTACTAATCGTTTGCAGAAACTGCAGTACAGCTGCTGCAATGCTAACCTGAGGCTTGCCAGCTCTTGGATGTGTTCCCCCTTTCTCCCCAGCCTCAGTGGCTGCAGACGCCCTTCTCTCTCTTTCTCTGTTGCTTTTCCCTTTCTCTCTCTCCCCCCTTTCTCCTTCTCCCTTGTTGTTCTACTGAATGGGAGAATGATCCTTCCCTTTGTCACAAAGAAAGCTGGCCAAAAATGAAGAGCTCTGTTTTGTGGAAACAAGTTATGTTTTCACTCTGCATTGGATCTTATTTAGTTCCTGCCACCAAAAGTGGCCAGTAGTCTGAGAGACTGTCTTCACCCTAGCCTCCTCAGCTCACTGATATTAATTGTTTTGTGCGTGTATGACACTGCTCTACTTGCAAATACATCATGCATGTGCCCGTATTAGCCTTGGGAAATGCTTATAATAAATTTTCCTTATGGACAAAACTTTCACAACTATTCCATGTTTTCATGATCAGCTCTAATTATGAGAATAGATATTTTAAAGGTTGGGACATATTAGAAAATGCAGCAATTAAGATCATGGCGATGCCGGTGGGGACTCTCCGAGATCATTGTCACAGGAGTGAAAACAGGAATATTTAAGGCAAATCAGTTCTTACTGTGCTCTTGATTGTATTCAGTCATTACATCATGTTTCCCAGCTGAACTTAAAAGTTAACACCACCCCCACCTCTTCCTGAAGTAAAGGTTTTGTGGCAAGGGTTCTGCCTTTCACTTTGAGAGAAAAGTCTAATTACCATAGAGAAGAAATAAATCTATAGCTACACAGATTGTATTTTTCTTTAAATGTAAATTGCATCTGAGTGAAATTGAATCCATCTAACTCATCCAAAGCCTGATAAATTGATTCCTTCCTTTTGTACCACCTGGATTTGGGTTTGGCTGCAAAGCTGATGTGGATTGAGTGGTGGTGCCCAGGCATGTCGCTTTGAATGCTCTGCCTAATGAAAATCCAAATATATTGATAAATAAGAGTTCTCTGTATTTACTGCTGTGCGACGGTGCAGGTGGTATCTCTGATATAAGCCCCTGACCAGTGCTGTTTGTTGCACTCAGTGAGATGGTAATGGTCGGCAATAGGTAAGATTCAAAGAAGTCTGTGGGACAAGTCTACCTAAACATTACTGAGGCTGCGGTATTGTTCTTCTTGAAAAGCAAAAGCTGTAAAATTTGTCGATGCTGCAGTAGATTCTACTGCCTCCTACCCCTATCCACCCTGCAGCTCTATTGCTGGCCATAAAATTAAGTTGTTTTGTCACCTGTGGTTATTCATTTTAACTTTAGCATAGTAAATTTAATGCAGAGACATTTACTTACTGTAAATTTGTCTCCCATGAAACAAAGGGGCACTAACTTTGCAGAATTGTGTAAAGAGTATCTGTTTCCATAAAAAATAGTAGAGGCTGCAGGTTAGGACATCTTGTAGAGTAAGTATATACACTAAGAATCAATAAGTGTTTTATTAGTGCCTGGAGATTATTTGGCTATAAAGGGGTTTTGTTTTGTTTTGGTTTTTGTTTTTTAAATCCAATCAATGTAAAAAGGTAAATAAAAAAGTTAACCATCTGTTGCCTCACTTTCATTTAAAATATTGTATTTAATTTCTTCTTTCTAGGTAACCAATTTTTGTTATTTTGCCCTAACATTGGGGCTTGGAAGAAAGTGGCTTTAATTTATAGCTTTTATTTATTCAAATGTATTGTCAGCATCATAGGTTTTACACTTCCTATCAGAAGTTTGGAAAATATTTCTTGCTACACTGAAAGAGAACAAAATTCAATTTAGAAATATAATTTCCTACCACTAAGACACTTGATAACATAGGAGAGATTAATGGAGCCTCATGACAGAAACTTGATTTAAAGCAGGAGATTAATGCTGCTTTATCGGCCCATACCACGAGTGAATCAGCTCAAGAAATCTGTTTGAAGTTGCTGAGTTGTCTGTTAGAAAAAGGTCTCTGAACATTTATTTGATCATTGCTGAGTAGTTGCTATAGGCTTGTCTATCTAACAACACAGGAACAAACTTCACACCAGCCTTGCTTATTTTACAGTAGCATGTTTCTTATTATTCCTTGTTATCCCACAGGAAGCTGGAATGCTTTGGAGGTCAGCTACTGGCTTGGGGGATTATTCCTAGTAAATCAAGCTAAAATTAACAAACAGAATTACACTGACGTTCTGATTTCATTGAGGACAAAAAAAAAAAAATGCTTAAGTGGTGTTTTTAATTGGAAAGGTTCTGTCCCAATGCCTGTTGTAAATCATTTTTATCAGCAAAAGAAGCCTCTCATTTCCTTTCCTAAATATAGGAGTGTTTATCTTTGGAGCACATTAAAGCGGTTCAGAAGTTGGGCCTGACAGGTTGATATATCTACAGATGTACACAACTAACAGAGAAATCTGGGAGCTCATGCGTTGGGGCCGCAGCTGGCTGCTGGTCCAGGTTGGCATTCCAGCTCTGCTTCTGATATAAATTATATCAGCATCAAATAAGAAAAAAAAACAACTATCTGTGGCGATCAATCCATTTCTCTGTCATTTGGCAGATGTGCTCTGTATCTGAAGAAACAGCCACCAAATTAACTGGTAGTTCTTAGGATCCTGTATGCTTTATTCAGTGTAAAGGAGAAATCGCACCATGTGCGTGCATAAATATAATGTATGTGTCTGTGTGTATGCACAAGATACGCATGCGTGCACACAAATGCTTTTTCCTCCAGTGGCTTTCAATTCTCTTGGGAAAATGTCTGAAGCAACTGTACTTGTGAGTTCAACCAGTCCAAAATGAAGTCTGCATGATTTTGTAGCTTTTAGCTTTTACTTCTCCTAGAATTGTAGCTTCCAGAGTTTTGTTTTTAAATCTCTTTCTTTTAAACATTTTTGCTATGCTGTCTATGCAGATGAGTCTGCAGAGTTGACCTTCTAACATATATATTGGATGACTGTGCAAATGATACGTTGTTACACTAAGCTTGTATTTGTTGCCTGCAATATGGTAACGTGTAAAGGCACATTTTCAAATGCTGCACTGCAGAGGTGTACACAAACAGTGGTGTTCTGTATGCACTACGTATGCAATGAAAAGTGCTTAAAGAGTACTTCATTGGGTATCTCAAAGAGCATCCTCTTTCTTTGGCGCAGATGAGAATTAACAGTAAAGAGCCTGGTAAGGCATGTAGATTTTGCTGATGTAAATAGTTGCGTACCATAAAACCAAAAGAGTGTATCTGCAGTGTGCAGACAGAAGTGTGCATTTGCGGACAGAAGACTAGTATTTACCTGCAAACAATCTAAAGCCTATTTGTGAGAGTCGAACAGGACATGGGAGTCATCTTGGGGAAGAGGGAGGGGGAAAGATCTCTCTGCTTCCAGGCCCTTCTGGCTGGAGCGGCTGGGCTTTGCTCCATGCCTGCAGTGTGGGCGTGAAGTTCTGCTCATCGCGGTGGGGTACCAGACCAGCATCAACGACTGCAGCTTGGGGTGTCAGGACAGCAAGCTGTTTAAAAGGGGCTGATTCAGGCAGCAAAAGAAGAAAGCTAAAAAAGGATTGCTGAATGTGAGCAAATGATCAGAGACCCGAACAAAAAAGGACAGCTACCTGCCGAAACACTGTCCTTGTTTGCTCTCACTTTAGGATTTCTCCAAACATTCTGATACACTTCACCATAGGCTTGAACTACCTTCAAAAGTTCAGCTGAAGAAGGCCCCAGTCTCTGAAGACTGTGAGGAGCAGGTGACAGCTCTCTCCATCTTGACAAGGTTGCCACATCTGTTCCTCTTGGTGAGCTGATACCCAGCCAGGCTTAGCCCCATGTAAAGGGCAAACAGAAAACAGCCTTGTTGCTTTGGGAAAGCTACTGTCAGTGGAGGTGTTACCTTGTGAATTGCTGAGATTTTCTTTGTGCTCAGTTCTTAGGGGCTCTCCTTCCCCCGCGTACCATCAAGGAGACCAGTCGCAATCTGGTCCAAAGCGTTTGTAAAGTTCACTGCTGCAATAAGTGTCATTCTACAGCAATACAAACGGGCTGTTGCCCTACTGCATTACTGGTGTATTCACATCAGTATGCCTAAAACTTTGTCTGAATTTATTAATGCAAGAAAAAGGAAAATGAATCTTCTCCAGCAGAAAGTGCCTTAACGGCTACACTGAACATGGTGCAGTTGGGGACACCTCTGCTTGCTGAGTATTTTTTTTGCTGTGTAGGCGGAACCAAGAAACTACGTGCTTTATGCTGGTTTCAGCCTATGAACATTCAGGTCTATCGGTACGTTCGCATCTGACCTTTTGTGTAAGAGGCCACAGATACGTTTTTTCAGGAGCCAATTATTTCTGTTCTGTTAAAATATACTTTCCAGAAAGACTGCCAGGAAAGAGAATTGAAGAGCTGGAGACTCCACCTTTTTCTTTACAAATGTGTTCTAGTAGTCAACTGCCACACTATTTTAAAAACTTGTAACTTTTGTATAACTTAAATACATTTGGCTTCAACTTCCATTGGAGCTTGGCTTTTTCTACTCCATTAAATTAAATATTCCTCCTGTAAGTTGTGCTTTCCATGTCCATGGCACTTGGACACTGGATAGCCAAAACCTTTCTTGCCTCTAATTAATTCTTGAGACTTTGAAATAATTTAATTCTGTGCTCAGTATAGGGGAATACTCGTCACTACTGGGGAAGAGTATCAATACCCAAGAATACCCAATTGTACATCCCTTCTCTCTTCCTGTCTGTCTGTAACACTCCCTTCACACCCCATTTCACCCTCTCCAGTTTATCTGCTTTTTTGTGTGTTTTATTTTCAGACTATGGACATGGGAGTTATAGCTAGTGTTTGACTATTGACCTTGTGAAACCCATATATAGGCAAAAAGAAAGCTTTTAACTTGCTATTTTAGTTTTTAGCTATCC
This sequence comes from Aptenodytes forsteri, assembly GCF_000699145.1. NCBI lineage: Eukaryota > Metazoa > Chordata > Aves > Sphenisciformes > Spheniscidae > Aptenodytes > Aptenodytes forsteri. Next base: position 2,974,770 of record NW_008794211.1, on the reverse strand, counting down.
AAGAACTGTGATAGCATTGATATGTATATAGATAAACAGAACTTCTTATGCGAAGTATTAAAGGAGGAGAGTTTGCTTATTTTCTATAAAGGCAGACAATTAATCAATCAAGTGTTTGTGCAGGTACATATGCATCATGGGAAACAAATAAAAGGAATTTGAAGTCTACGTGCAGTTGCCAGACTTATGATATCATTGGGATTACAGAAATGTGCTGGGGTAGCTTGCATGACTGGAGTGGACCTGGACCTGGTGAAGGGCAACAAGAAGGGCTTCTACAAGTACACTGGCAACAAAAGGAAAACCAGGGAAACGTGTGAGGCGATGGCTCAGCAGGGCACAAGACCTAGGGACAAAGGACATGGAAAAGGCTGAGATTCTCAATACCTTTTTTGCTTCAGTTTTTACTGGTGAAGTTTGTCCTGAGGCCTCCCAGGACAGTCTAGTGGTAGAGAGTGGTAGAGATTGGGAGAGTGATACTTGACCTACAGGAAAGGCAGACTGCGTTAGTGAACACGTAAGTCAACAGGGCAAACACAAGACTGTGGAACCACATGAGCTGTATCCAAGTGTGCTGAGGGTTGGCTGATGCAACTGCAAGACCCCTCTCTATCATCGTGGAAATGTCATGGCAGTCAGGGGAGAGAAAAAAGGCAAATATCTTGGCCATTTTAATGAAGGGCAAGGAGGAGGATCTAGGGACCTCTGTCCCCAAGAAGATTATGGAGCCTGTCTTCCTGGAAGCCATGTCCAAGCACATGAAGGATGGGAAGGTGACTGGGAACAGCCATGGATGTACAATGGGCAGATTGTGCCCGATCAGCCTGGCCACCTTCTGTGGTAAGCAGATGAAAGGAGTGATGTTTACACTTTAATGATGTCTTCTGAGGTGCACTGGGAAAGAATAAGAGGCAACAGAGAGTAGCTGCAACAAGGAAAATTCCAAGTAGATATTAGGAATTTTTTTTCCACCATGAGGGTGGTCAAACACTGTAACAGGCTACCCAGAGAGGCTGTGGTGTCTCTGTCCTTGGAGGCCTTCAGAACTAGACTGGATATGGCCATGAGCAACCCGATCTAGTGGATCTGCTTTGAAAAGGAGGTCAGATCACTTGACCTTTTGAGGTCTTTTCCAGACCTGGGATTTCAGAAAGACAAACTGAAGTCTCTGCTTTGCTTAATTGACAGTAAGATCTCAAATGTGGATCTCCCACTTTTCAAGTGACTGTCCTAATTGATGGGTGGAAACGGTGACATTTTCTTAATAAGAAACGTTGGAAAGACCTTGCTTTGTTTTCATACTAGCGAGTTTTGCAAGAGGTGGAAATGTGAGTTCTTGGGGGTTATCTTTTCCTATGCCCTCTTTCATCTAAAAATAATTTAGTCCTGAACAGATAAAACAGATAAAATCATTACATAATTTATTCTTTGCTACATATTTTTGCACAATAGTGGAAGCCAATGCTTTTTTGGGAGATTTTCTTTTACAGCCTTTCATTTCAGACATCTTTGACACTAACCAGAGAAGCAATTTTCACACACAGAGAACAACAAACAAAGAGGACTTGCTTTGTGATTAAGGACTCTGTGATTTTGTATTCATGTCATAAACTGCATGAAAGTAGCTCTGATAAAAAGAAACAATCTTCAAGGTTAAGTATCATAAGAAGACATCATTTTGTTTAAGCCATTTTACTTTCATTTGCCTCGGAGAGTGTATTTTCAATAAGAGGTCTAAGTCTGCTGGTTCCTGCAGTCATGCCGATGTGTTCCTGTGGTCATCTGACAGAATAAATTTTGCTTTTCCCCTCAGCCAGCTGAAAAATGTATTTCAGCTGGAGGAACAAGGTGCAGTAACAGTTGCCACCCTCTTTCCCCCAGGTTCCTCCTACCCCAAGAAAAGCTATTCTTCTGGCAAGAGCTGTCTTTTCTAGTGCAAAGGACTAAGAGAAGATCCTTGAGCAGGAGCAAGTGGGTGACCGCATTGCTGCGTCTGTCACAGTGTCAGGCAGGCAGCTGCTGTGCCTCCAGGTCTGGCAGCAGGCAAAACCATCACTTTGTTGCTCCTCCTGCTGAAATACACTTTGTTCCTTGAAGTCTAGAGAGATGTGACAATCTCCAGGTTGTTGAAATTTTGCTTGCCGAATATTTTGCAGATGATCCTAGGTGTGTTTCTGCAGCCTCTCTCCCACTGTGCATCTGGGATTTGGAAGGGACGTGCAACACCTCTGGAAGAGAAGGGAAGAAAACCTTCCCCTGACTTCCTGGACAACAGAATAGGCTTGCTTGACCAGGAACCAGAGACAATGGCCCTGCACACCCAACCAGTTGTTAGAGCCTTTGTGCTGATCACAGCCACAAATCAAAAAAAGGGACAAGTGGGTGGAAGAGCTTCAGAACTAGGTAAAGGTGTTACATATTTGCAGATATTAACTTAAATAGTTGAGATAGGGATGAGGTTTTTGTCACTTATCCTCACTTCTATTTAATCTGAAAACCAAATGGCAGGTGCCAAGGTTTGGCTTTGTAAAACATCCATGAGGTCAGCAGACAATCCCCTTGAACAGGGGCTGCCTACACGAATCTGAGTGCTTGAGGGATTCAGAGGCTTCTGAAATAGGATGCCTCAATACAGAGTTGTTCACTCAGATGAGGGTATTCAAAATTGGGAGTGAAGCTCTTAATTTTGGGGGCAAAGTAATTTCCTGAAGGGTCATGAAGCTGATCTGAACCTTCAGAAAAAAAAGTTCAGGGATCAAAAATTGCTTCTTCCTATTGTAAAAAAGGGGCTGTAGTTCAGCACAAGTAGCAGGTTTATATGTCTCGTGTTTGAACTATTCTTTTTGTCATTTTGCACTTAGATCTCTGAGCCGTCTATAAGAGTAAGAAAGTTATTGCTAGAGAGATTGGAAACTGGTAGTTGATAAATAGTGCTACATTGCTCTGCAAAGAACAGTTGATGAATGTTACCATTGTATGTGAAATGTTTCTTTTTTTTTCTCTTTAATAGCAATGCTTTAAACTACATTGTCCTGCACAGGGGACTGCTAAGTAAACCAGAACTGACATATGATAAATGCAAAGCCGTGGTTGCAGCTTCAGGAATCGATGAATTGCATGTTTCACATGTAGAAGGGCAGTCATGCTGTTTCTGCTTGCAGAGTGATAGATGTAATTCCATCTATGAGCAGTAAAACATGAGTGTAACTTGCTAATGCAAGTGCATGCTTCCAAGAGGAAAGAAAAGTATGTGAGAAGCTATACTGCTCTGCTTTGAAACCACCTGTAAAATGGTTAGTTCTAAAATTTGCAAGGAAAATGTACAGGAGAACCATGTTAGAGTATAAGTCAATAACCCAGGGAATGTTTCTCTAATAAATGTGGTTCAGTACCTGTGGGTATTGTTGCTCCATCCCAGACACAAGAGCACCCAGCAAAATATCACTTTGAGAGATACTAAAACAGGAAAGATAATAAGGTCGTAAATGAAGGCCATTATTTATGACACTATGGATGCAAAAACGGACCTGTAGGAATGACGCCCTACAACTCAGCAAGTTAGAAAGCATGTTTTAAATGATGGTCTGTAGGAAGTGGTTAAACAAATTCTAGAATAAAGGGGAAAATACAGGTTAAAATATACTTCAGGGACTGGAAATGAAGGTGACATACTTTCAGTTCTTGCTGGGCACCCTGATTTTGACATTTGCCCAGTGGACTGCTAATCATGGGTGCTTTCTTATAAAGAGAACATACAGCAGCTTCCTGCTAAAAGCTACTTCATTTTGTTTTGAATTCTGTTCTGAATTCATATTTAATAAAGATTATTTTTTCTCAGAGCAATTCAAGGAAACTCAGACAGTGTCACAGTTCACTGAGCTTGTGGCAGGATGTTGTAGTGTTTCTGTAAGATTCAAAGAGATATTTTTTAATGTTAATATGCTGTTAAACAAGGCAACCCTAGCTGTCAGCTCTGCCACGGCAAGACCTTATTGTTGTCAATAGGCCAACAGACCATGCCATTATTGAATGGGCATGCAGAAGCTGATAAACTCCTTATGTAGTTCTAATGTATGGAGGGTTTAATAACACCCTCAGCAATATCTTAAAGCGTATGGAAGTGCTCCAGGAAAAGTCTAACCCTTCTCTCCCATGAGAAGGAGCTTGGGGTGATTGTTTCAGCAATTGCTTTTCTTACAAGTTACGATAATGACATGAGATATATCCATTTTGAACAGAAGGAAGTCAAAAGTGTTTAATTTGGACGTGCAGCTCTCCTGGCTTTTGTATTTTAACTGAAATGCCTTCCTATCCACAGAGCTTTTTCCTAGACCCTAGTTTTAGGCAGGGCAAATGCATGGGCAAATGCACAGGCAAATGTCTGCTTGGCATCATGTGGGACTCATCTTTACAGTTTCGAGAGTTTAACTCCAAATTTGACATCATTTTGACAAACTGAAAGGCATATGTATGACAAAACAGACCATGCAACTGAATGGAAAAACTGCAGTAGACTTGTGGATTTTTTTTCACTCTTCATTTTGGTTTAACACACACACACCACCTTGATGCTTTATATGGGAAATCCTCCACTGTCCTTTGACACTGAACTTAACGCACTGCTGATCTCAACGGAATGCAGCAATGCTGCTTTGATGCTGCGCATCAAGATGTACCGTCTATGCAAATAAAGTGCAGATGAATATTGCAAATAATGATACCTTGTACTGCAGAAGTGCTTAGAGATCCAGATGGAATAGGTGGGTGGGTATCAGAAGAAAGAGCTGCCCAACCTTAGTGCTTGCTAATGGTGTAAAGCAAAAACTTTATCTGTGTAGCCCCAAATGTGAAACGGACCTGTACGAACTGTCAGGTAATAATTAAATAGAGTGCACCTAGCTGGCAGTATATTTTTTAGCTTTTTGAAAGGGAGACAGGATTGGATGCAAATGAACAAGCAAAAGCTCATCTGGTTACCTCTGTGGAATAGAAAAAAGCAGAAATGGAAGATGCGTTTGTGATAAACAAGATTGAAATTCCTTGGGTGAGCGCGTGTGTATTTAACCTCTTAGTATGAATGTATTTGTTTTTTGTCAGAATAAATTGCTAAAACCAATCATGAGATAGAGAAGAAATATGAGGAAGATCTCTGAATTATGGTGCAACTAAATTCACAAACCCCAAAACTCCCTCTAAAAATACCGATTAGAAGAAATCAGCATCAAACTATGATGTCTCTTAATAGTGGCTGAGAGTTTCCAAATAGATATTCTTATCAAGAAATGAATTATGAATACCTCCCCAGCTGCTAATACATTGTTTTAAGAGGTGTTCTACTTAGAAGTTGATGTCTTTTATCTCTCTTTTTAAAAAAAAAAAAATTCATAACAGCATATAACATTTCAGTATTTGATATCCAGGCATACTTACAGTAAACATCTTCTCTACACTTACTATTTTCACAGATGCTTATATGTTTTTCTGTCAGTTGTGTAAAATCGATCCATGCCCTTGGGAGAAAGCTGAAGCTCTGCTCTCAACATGTGTATGCCAGGGGGAGAACACGGCAGAGGACCTGTCTCTGAGGGTGACAATGACACCCCCCAATTTGCTGGCAACCCAGTTTCTACTGGTTTCACCTCTCAGCCAATTCCACAACAGTCACAGGGTATGTCTGATACCTCTCTAGATCTGGTGTGCTTTAAAGATAGTTAAGCTATCTCAAAAAACCAAGCCACAGTCCAGGTAAGTGTTGTGCTGATGGCAGTTAGAAACCAAATGCTTCATTATGTTAAGTTTCATTCTCTTGTTTTTAAGAGCTCAAAACTGATCACCTTAAAGAAAAACCTAGATTAAAATATTTTGGAATTGTAAATAAAACCACTTTTCTCTTAATTGTTTTTTTAAAATCATACTGCTTCTAATGATGACAGTGAGTCAAGGAAGAAGTAGCAGCTGATTTCTGGCAGAGACTTGAGTTTAGTTTGGGAAGTGACATCTCAGAATTTAAAAGAAAAACAAAACCCCACACCCCAAACCTTTGTCAACTCAGTGAAAAAGGTCAGTAACAGTTCCCCCAAACTAGGAGAACTTTAAACTTTACTTCTGTGCAGTCTTTCTTCAAAACAACTGAACAATTGTTCACCCCCTGTGCCAGGCGCCTTCCCTCCCTCTCCAAGGCAAGTTGAGGTGAGCACACTGGATGAAAAAAGCACCTGTGTAGTTATTCCTCCTTATTCTTCTGCTGGTACTAGACCCTTTGCTTGTGGTCATCTTCCTCTAGCATAGCAGTAACTAGACTTCAAGACCCTAAACTGGCAGGTCTTTTTAGTTTCTGTTTTTTTACAGACGCGCTGTCTTGTTTTTGAAAAATGCTGGTAGGCTATGGAGAGCTTGAAGCAAAATGTGGAGGACCGCTTCATGTGGCACTGCCTTCTGAACACCACTGGATATGCTGTTTGAAAACAGGTATTCAGGTGAAGTGTCCAGGTCTCTGTTTATCCCTCAATCATATTTTATATGATCAGACTGGGGAAAATATTCAGTGAATCTGAAAACTCACTTTGCAGGATTTCAGAAGAAGAAAACTGAAAGTCTTGTTGAAAGGTCCCAGGTCTAATAACCTCTTGCACTTTACCCAGTAAGACATTATTGATGGCACTTGTTTAAAATCTACCTTCTTCCTCCCTGCAGCCCCCAAACCCTGTGGTGCTGGAGTCGATGTTCTTCCAAGCAGGGGACCGCTGACAGTTTCAGACAGAAAGAGCATGGTTGTCCTTAGTGGCTGAGCTGCTAGTAGTTTTTTTGTTAAAATCCACTTGATAAGGTTTTGCCCTGGAGTTTTTTTTTGTCGGATAAGTGAAATGAAATCTCACCTGAGTGTGAAAATTGTTCTGCTTTAACTGTGTCAGGATAATGGTAGGGGCACAAACTTTCCTCCTCTCATCCAGGACAGACCCATGAATACCACTATGAAGGTGTCTGATAGTGGTACCAATGACTCCCATGTGGCCAGCCTGTGACTCCTGAGCTACATGCAGCATGTCACTACAGGATCCCGTCACTAGATGATGTTTGGCTGAACGTTGCTGGGGCACTCTTGGATCCAGCCGGATCCAACCTTGGATCAAGCCCTGGTCCTCATGGGGGACTTCAACCATATCTGTTGGAGGGACAACAGATGCACGGCAGGGCATAAGCAATCCGGGAGGTTCCTGGAATGCATCAACGATAAATTCCTTCTTTAAGTGATAGAGCAGCCAACGAGGAGAGGTGCTATGCTGGACCTTGTTCTCACCAACAAGGAGGGGCTGGTGGGGAATGTGAAGCTGAAGGGCAGCCTGGGCTGCACTGACCACGAAATGGTGGAGTTCAAGATCCTTAGGGCACCGAGGAGGGCGCACAGCAAGCTCACTCCCCTGGACTTCAGGAGAGCAGACTTTGGCCTCTTCAGGGATCTGCTTGGTAGAGTGCCATGGGACAAAGCCCTGGAGGGAAGAGG
>NW_008794211.1:2929892-2965922 GCF_000699145.1 Aptenodytes forsteri | reverse complement strand
AGAAAGGCTGAGAGAGTTGGGGTTGTTCAGCCTGGAGACGAGAAGGCTCCAGAGAGACCTTATTGCAGCCTTTCAGTGCTTAAAGGGGGCTTATAAGAAAGATGGTGACAGACTTTCTAGCAGGGCCTGTTGCGACAGGACAAGGGGGAATGGCTTTAAAGTAAAGGGGGGCAGATTTAGACTAGACATAAGGAAGAAATTTTTTACGCTGAGGGCGATGAAGCACTGGCACAGGTTGCCCAGAGAGGTGGTGGATTCCCCATCCCTGGCAACATTCAAGGTCAGGCTGGACGGGGCTCTGAGCAACCTGGTCTAGTTGAAGATGTCCCTGCCCATGGCAGGGGGGTTGGACTAGATGGCCTTTAGAGGTCCCTTCCAACCCAAACTATTCTATGATTCTATGATGCTATATTTTGCTGAGTCTCATCCTGCAATGGAGCCCTGGGGTCTGAGCAGCTGTTATGCCCTAGCCTTTCTTCTAATCTGCCTCCTCCTTTCCCCTTAGCTTTCTGACATACCTGTTTTTATCGCTCTTGGTCATAGGAGTTTTGTATGCTGCTCACAGGGTCAGTAAGGCTGGTTTTCTAATTGGATAGGTTTCTTTCTAAAGAAACACTGTTCATATATGATACTATCATGATGCAGTTGGTGTCTATGTAACGGGTTATGCTGATAATTTATCAAAAGTCACAGACATAATTTTATTTTTATAACAGAGTCTGCCCTGGGATTGTAGAAGACCTCTGAGAAGCTGTTGTAAGAGATGAAAGAGCTGAAAAATCCTCAGATGGCACTGAAGGAATAGGCTGCAGGGGCATGGAGAGGGGATGGAGGCTCCTCAGTAAATGTTTGAGGCTAAGTGTTCAGCATATCAGTTTTGCAGCATCACTGAAGTGGTGTGGAGCTGTTTCTCTGACCTCTTTCAAGACAGCATTTTGCTTTCTGTATCTGAAATAATTTCTGGCTCACCTTCTGAAGACCTTTCTAGCTCAATCTACAAAGCCTTTTGCAACTCACTGTTCGTCAGTGAAAAGCTATTTGGAAAGGCAATGAATCGTGAAGTGGTCTGATAAATACTTGGCAGAGGAAAGATGCTCCAGTGCTTGGGAGGGTAGCCTGGGATTTGCATGATCAAGTTGACTTTTTTAATTTTCTTTTTTTTCTCTTCAGCAGAATTCCTAAAGAAGCTTGGGCATGTTATTTAGCCTTACTTTCCAGCTCATGGAAGTGAGTACGGCCTATGAGGTGATCAGTGATAACAGCACGAAGGTATCAAAAGAAAAATTGGAGCCTGTTCTACTGGTCTTTTCTTTTAATTTTTGTTAAATACACTGCCAATTTCAGTTGATTTCATATCCTTTCCTGAGATATATTAAACCAGACTCAACTTTTCTGGGACAAGGCTGCATCTTATACTCCTGTTTTGACACCCAGAGGATGCAGCTGTAGATTGCTCCAAGGTCTGGAAGAGTCCTTTGAACATCTCCCTTACTGCTGCATTCATGTTAGCTTTGCATGGCAAGGTTTCGCCAAGGACATGATTGTGTTAATCTTTGCAGAGTGATGGAACAGACCAATTGTTTCTATTTATTAATCTCTGATCACTTCAAAAAGCATTTGAAGCTATGGAAAATGATAATAATAAAGAAATGATGCTTGACAACTCTCTCCCTTCAGTGCTGTAGATGGTGAATCATACAATCAGATATTATGCATGACAACTTGAAGAGGTCAGCTGCTGTTGACAGAGAGCTTTCTGTGTAGCACATGTAATTGCAGAAGTACTGTTTGTCTTCCTGCTGATTCATTACTATCGTTTTCTGTGCAATTTCAATGTCATTTTACTCATCCTGATTTCATTTCATGATCCAGAAAGGCATTTGCTATTAGCACAGGTAAGAGGATTTTTCATAGCACTTATCTGCGGAAAGTCACCCTGAGCAAACACACACCTGAAAGCAAATGTGCCTTCAGACAGCATTTAACATAGGCAGCCAGGCACCCATGGAGTGAAGAGCAGAATCTGTAGCAGATTTGTGCGATCCATGATAGTGCACAAAACAGGGGATCTCCTTCCTTTCCAGTTCCCGAAGGGGATCTCCTTCCTTTCTTTGCTTCCCAAGAAGCAAACACTTCTCCCAAGAGACACTTCTCAGCAGAACTGAGAGCTTTGTAACAGCATCTGACTTCTGAAGCTGTTTCTTGATGTCCTGAGGTCCCTCTGTCTTGGCCTATTCATGTTGGGTTCAGGAAGACTCTGACAGAGAGGCATCATCTTGTTGATGCTACTCTTCTTCCTCCTCTTTAGCTGACCCTTTCTACTGCACTCCTGAAACACAGTGAATCTTGAGGAGAACTGTCCAGATTATCTGGAGACAAGTAACCTATTTGTACAAACTGTCTTGTGGCATCATGTGGTTAAGACCTGGAGGATCTGTCTATTGAAACAAAAAGTTGGTAATGTAAGAAACCAGCAGTGTAGGCTGTGCATAGACATCTTTTAGCTGAGCTGGTGGAAGAGGTTACTTCCCATGTTGGTCAGACTATGAGGACTTCTGTGCAAGCTTTCACTCTTATTTGCTTCATGAAAAAACCACCTGTGTTGTTATGTGAGCTAATTCACATGGTTTGGCTTGAAACAAGATGAGAGTGCTTGGACAGATTTCTCCACTTACAGACTGGCAGGGACAGTAGCCTCCAACAAGGAAGAAGAGTGATGGTTGCCCTTTTTTCTGGCATAGCTGAGTCTGGAAAAAGATAACTACTTGAGGTTAACCAGAATTAACTTCAGTCTGTGTTTTTTAACATAGTAGTGCTGCTAGAGAACAGCTCAGGGCATGAGCAGCAGTGGAGTATTTGACACACTGAGTCACGAGTCATCCTTGCCCTGTCTCAGCCTCACACCCACCCCCAACCCAGACAGGGAGGCAGCTCTTCATTCATGTCCTTGCCACATAGCAAAGCCAAAAGAAGGGCCTCAGAGAAGATGACTTTACAACGATGCTTGACAACAGTAAGTCAAACTGAGGCTGATCACAGATTTGACACTCAATCAGAGACCACACAAAGGTAACAGGTTCACAGTAGAACTGCTTGCTGCTCCGTCTTGCTCTCCGTGTTGAAGGCTGAGAGCCACTGAAGCAAGGGTCCTGGATGTTTGCTTCATTAAGCCAGCAGTCTCAGGCTTTCTTGAAAAACCCATTTGCTATCTTACAAATTAAACCCTTGTTAATATGTGCTGGAATAACATTTGTTTTAAGTGCTGCAGCTTCATACTGGTGATATAACTCAGGCTGATTTGCCTCTACCCTTCTGAGCTCCCAGCAACCTCCACTCTCCAGGGTGGAAATGAATCAACACCTTTATGACTTTAACTATTGCATGGGAGAACTGATCAGCTGTGAGCTTCATCCACCTCTGATCACTGAAGCACAGTAACTCTGAGTATAATTATAAGGAAAAAAATGAAACTAGAACAGCTAGGTTGTAGCTTACCCAACTTAATTAAATCAAAGCCATGATTAATTGTGTGTCCTTTTTTCGTAATTTGGCAAGCTCTTGAAAAGCTGTCTTGCTGAGACCTGATTTTTACCACTTTACTTGTCTGATGAAGATGGCCATTTTTATGAAAGCGTTCAAAGAAATAGATTAGTACCTAATAGCACCAAAACACTTGAAATCTTCTGGTTCAGATGTCAATCTTATTAGCTGTCTAAGCCTTTTCAAGTAGCACAAAAGCTATTTATTTACAGACTGACACATAGCAGCTTGCTTTACTCCTTCTCCCTCCCCTAAAAAGAGATACTGTTTACTCAAAATCAGCTCTCTTTTTCAGTATAAGTACTAAAGAACACTTTCTATCTTCAAAGCACTATAGACATTCTTTTAAGCATTGACTGCTGTTATTAGCTATTACTTTAAGCTTAAATGGTATTGAATTAAAATAATCGCTTAATGATAATCTCCTCCTCACAGGACTTAATGGTTTTTAAATTGGGTTTTGGCAAATATGAGACTAGGCAAGGATGCAAGCCTGGGTCTTATCCAAAGACCATTTAAATCAATGAAGTCATCAGGTTGTTTAAATGCATCACGCCACAGCACGACAACTAACATTTAGTGGAATGTTTGCAGAATATTATGACGTGTATAAAATATGGATTAAGTGTACCTGAGATACAGCCAGTTTCCTGACAAAGAAGTCATCAGGTTGTTTAAATGCATCACGCCACAGCACGACAACTAACATTTAGTGGAATGTTTGCAGAATATTATGACGTGTATAAAATATGGATTAAGTGTACCTGAGATCAGCCAGTTTCCTGACAAACCAGAGATGAAAGTTTGGTTTTTTTTTTTTCAGATTGACTCTGCTATCTGACTTGATGGATTAAGTGTACCTGAGATACAGCCAGTTTCCTGACAAACCAGAGATGAAAGTTTGGTTTTTTTTTTTTCAGATTGACTCTGCTGATCTGACTTGCTGCAAGCTGTAGAAAATGCCAGCTTCCAAGGAGTAATATTCACTATGGCAGGCAGTCCAACAAGTCTCTTCAAAATGGACTTTTCTATATGATTTTTTTTTTCCCCTGAAGATTGATGATTTTGTTAGATAAATGACAGATGGAAGCTGTAAAGGACTCTAGTGACTAACATCCCCCTCTCCTCCGTACCAGTGGAAGATGGTCTGGACCTTCCTATTCATACTACTGTCCCTCCCTGAATGGTCGGTAAAGTGTTGCACCTTGTCAAGGAGTGATTTTTATGCCTTTTCTGAGTTTCGTCATCGGTAACGACTTTATATTTCTTTGCACATTTCTCAGGAGTTTGCAATTCAAACAAATAAGCTGCCTTCAGATGCCTAAGGCTCAAATCAAAGTGTGGTCTTAACTACCGGGAGCTGGTATTGTGTGGCCTTTGTTTCTCCTGCACATATATGACTGTTAAAAGGTACATTCCTTACTTGTATGAAGCCAAAGATGTTTTGGATAATCTTAAAAGTAAATTAAAACAAAACCAACCAACTTCTTCAAGTCCCATGTCCTTTGTGTTTAAGTTCTGAATTAATGCAAAAATTCAACACATTTCTGGAAAAACAATCCTAAGGGTAGTTTGATGACAAGGTAGGAAGACGTCAGTGAGGACAGGAAGATCTGAGGTGCTCTAGGGAAAAGAAAAAGACAGGGTCTCGAGCTCACTACTTTTATAGGTAAATTTTAGATCCACTCTTGCTCCTCTCTTCCGCTGTATGTGTCAGGCAGTCTTTGATACAGAAAAGAGTAGTTTTGCATGGTAACATGCAAATTCAGAAAACGATGTTGTTTTTGTGGATGGTGAGATTTGCTGACCCCCTTTTCCTTAGGGCTCTGAAGCAGCCATATTTTGTGGGAAAACATGAAAACCTTGTTCCAGAAGAAAACAACTGTCCTCTGCAGGAGCAATAACTAAAGGCAACAAGAGTGTACTGCAGAATCTGAGCAAAAAATAGCTGAATGTATCACACTTGTGTTTTTGTGGGCCCTCAAGCCGTAGAGTAAGAGTCTCTAGGAGCTAGTTTTGGATCCTCTGTTTTGGGAAAAAAGCGCACACTGTGCAATGCCAGTCCTGGGTGTTCCTGGGATGCGTTGCTGTTCTGCAAGCAAAGCCAGGGCTTCTGTTGGAGCCAGAGAACGAGGGAGGACTGCCACCCAAAAAGGCCATAAGTAGTATAATTCCCCACAGGCAGTGTGAGGGAGACTGTTTTGGAAAGATATCTTCCTTATCTTCCTTTCTCACTCTGTTTTTTCAGACCAAGTTAATTATATTTGCATATACAGTCACTGTTTACTCCTGTGACAAGACCATAGGGAGTGGTGGTTTTGGTTGGAAAGGATGTTATATTTGTGGGGGAAGGAGGGTGGGATAGTTGGGCAGAGCTGAGATTCCCTCCTTCCTTGCTCCCTGGTGTGATGTTAAAGCTTGCTGTTGATTGCCCCTGTGTCCTCCATAACTTTTCACAGAGATTTCTTGGTTGTTTCAAGGCTAACTTTGCTAACTTTGTTTGTGCTTTGTTAATACTCATAGTTACTGCCATTTTGCAACCTTCCTCTACTTTAGCTCAGGCAATTACATTCTGTCTATTGAAGATTCCCATTGCTGGATCAATAGAAGAAGTTTATTCTTCATTTCCTTCATAATAGCTATTGTATAGTGCTGCAAAATGGCTGTTGTAGCCAGCTGTAATTTGGCAGTGGATGAGCAATCCTGCAGTCTGAAAAGCATCCAAAGATCTTACGGGATGAAAAGTGATATAATTGTTATTGGTAGCTCTATTGCTCCTTTGACATCTCCTTTAAGTATTAGTTGAGAATTGGAGGGTTAGCTGGGCATAAATGTTGCTTCAATCAATTATCTGTGCATTTTCCCCATCCCATCTGATGATTGCTTCTGCTGCAAACATCTAGTATCCCACAGGGTCCCTCGATTGAACTTGAGTCTACAGAATTTTGTATCTGGTTCCCTGCGGCTTCCCAGTCATCCAATGCCCCTATACAGAACTGGGCCCTCGAGATTAGGATTGTTGGTTTCCTTTCTCTCTCAAACAGCTGGCGTGTCATTGCTGTTGTCTCTAGACATCGAGCAAGTTGGCCCTCTACAAGCCTGCTGGCAACATCTGATGTGTAAAGTTACGTGCCTGATGACAGAGAAAGTGTTGAAGCAACCCACTAATTCAGCTGTGATGATACCAGCTTCTGCCTTTTGTCCCTGAAATAGAAGACCTTCTCAGGGTCCTGGGTTACAGATTGTAGAGTTTTGTCATTAAGAATGTCTGGGTCAAATAACAGGAAAAAATGCTTTTAGTGTTGCATGGCACTGTGAAGCCAAATGTGTGCTTGATTTTCTATTAGCACAGTGCATTGAGCTGGCACCTATAATGGTTCTGTCTTCTTAAAGAGCTTGGCAGTATGAGAGACAGTAATCATATCTTGAGCAGGGAATGATGCTTGTACCACTGCAAAAAGTAGGTGGAAATGCTACTGGGTTGCAACACTGGTGTTTAATATCTGACTGTTAATGGTTGAAATGGCTGTTCATGTTTTGGGTAGTGACAGTAGCCGGGTCCTGTGATTTTAGTATTTTTAAACACCGTCTCAAAAGAAAAACTGAGGAGGTTTTATTATATTGCACAGCCCCTGATGGGGGGCTAATAGAAAATGGGAACTGAGGGGGCAGGTAACTTGCAATGATGATGTTAACATAGAAAAGCATAAAGGAGTGTGTTGTTTTGGTTCATCTTTTGTGAGGGATGTTAAAGAAATTAACCTTTGCTTAGGAAATAGGTAAATGTCATATTATGAGAAGAGGTAAGGAAAGAGTAGGTCCAAAATTTGGAAGCCTGAATGAGGCATGCTCTCCACAGTCATTAAAAAACCCTGAAGTTGTCTTGTATGCATTTGTGATAACGAACAAAGAATTCTCCAGTCTTTAAATGAGCTACCACACAGAAAGCACATTTATATAACAATCTTCTTATTGCATCTACATCACCATAAATCCTTTTGGCATAGCCTTTTTATAACTCCTGTCTGCATATGCATCTCATGCAAACTATTTGCTTTTGAGTATGATAGTGAGGTCTATCGAAAACATTAAATAATAAATTATGCAACTTTCTCATTCCCTTTCAGCTGAAATGCTTAATAGACAAAATTCAAACACAGGTTTAATTCACCTATAAAGTACTTAGGCATCTGAATTACAGTTTTAATCTGCAGCAGCTGAGTTATGTCCTACTGTTACAATATATTCAGGCAGGGAAGGCTGGACAGGTAGAATCTCCTTATTTTACGGATTGTGGGGATAACTTATGCAGACAGCTAACAGCCTGTTCCTACTAGGTGGGGAGAATTTATTGGAAGGGCTCAGCATTTTGCTCTTCCTGTCACTGGTGGGTTATTAGCTTGTTCCTCCCCCTGCGGAGCTGATCCGTTTGGGTTCACCCTTGAGCTGACTACAAGTACTGCCGTCTGGAGAAATGGGCTTGTGATATGAGAGGAGGGTTGTGCCTGCATTTGCTCCTGACCAGAAGGGATGGTCAAGTGAGTTAGCTTATTTTTTCATTATTGCAACCTAAAAGAGACAATTTTGCCTGCTATTGTTTGTGCTGTTGGCTAACATATGAAGTACCTATACAGAGAGGTGGCAGAATACGTACCAATTTATATAAGCATGAAGACTGTCATGGTCTGATATTTGTAAGGCTTGAACCTGCAAAACTTTCTTCTGAATCCTCAAGAGGGTACTCAGCTGGAACGTAAGCTGGCAACTCAGGCTCCCGAGGACGGTAGGTATCTACCCAAACTATTGGATGTTCTGGTCTAAATGACCATGAACTGAGCGTGAATTAAGCATATTGTTAATCTTACTGGGTGAATAACAAGTTTTCTTTTTTCCTTGGGGCACCCAGAGAGACAAAAACTTGCTACTTGCTCAGATTCCCACATCAGCTTTCGTGAGTTTTACGGGTAAGCAGGCGTCTCCCTTGACCTCCACTTCCTACGTTGACCACTTGCTCTCTGACAGACAGAAGACAAAGGCTTGCAATATAACCAACTACTAGGTACTTTTGCCTACAAGTTTTTCTCCAGCCCCTCCAAACTCCTGAGGAAAAGGACTGGGGGTGGAAATTAGAAAGGGTTTCACTCTCTGCAAATATCAACACATCATGAAGGTCATTATGTGTGTTAGCAGTTCAGAATGAGTCAGGGGGAACACTCCTTTGAAAAGACTCCTATGGCTGCCTTGGAAAAAACCCCCATGCTTGGATTCTGGCCATACAGGGAACAGAAACTCAAATGGATCAAGAGCAGAGAAAGAAATCTCATTTGGTAGCATGTTAACCATTTTTGGTTAATACCTCAAAAGCCACTTGAGATTGTTGGATGAAAGACAATATGGAAAAAAAGGTATTAATGCCCGTTCTGTAGTGTGTAAGAGAGTTACACAGCTAAATCTTACTCTAAAAAATAGCTTTTTGCAATGAAACCTCTGCATTTTGCAATGTCTGCGGGTGGAAAGGAAGATACAATATCCAGATTTAATGTTGGATCCATGCTATTCTGTGTAGTATTCGCCTGCTAATGTAAAAATCTGGGCACATTGCACTTATATTTACTAAAGATGAACTATATCATTACCAGTTGCCTTCCCAATTAAATTTAACCTTAGACTGGGTCGGGTGATTTTGATACGACAAACTACAACTTGTCCCTAGGACAAGTGAACAAGAAACTAACTGAGAAATATAAAAATGGAAATAAATAAAATAATTTTACCTAATGGAGCAATTTAAAAGGGGTGTTTTTTATGGTCTTTGAGAAACATTTTCAACTTGCAATGATTTATTTCCGCTGCTCACAGAAGCTACATGAATAACTAATATTCTCCAATAAGGCTTTATCCTATTAAGGAGTCAGCTTTGCAGTAAAGGCAAAGAAGAATATAAAAAGTTGCAAAGACAAGGTAAAGCTATTAGCAAATCTCCATTCCAAAGTTGTTTCCTACTTGCTGTAAACCATTTCTATCAAGGGAGCAATCTCCTGTGTGCTGCCATTAGTGGATAATATTTTCCTTCAAATAATGGCCTGTGGATGGTGACTAACCACAAATGGTAATATTCTCTCTTTTAAAAGCCTGCACAGCACACTTTAGTGTTCCACCACGATGCATTAAAACATAAAGTAGACTGTTTCCAATATGAAAACTCATTTGTTTAGAAAAATCTCTCTCCCTCTCTCATTACCTCTCTCAAAACAGCTGAATGAGAGTTGAGGTTCCCATTAAGTTTCAGTTGTCCCGGAGTTCAAGGGTACGTTCTATACTTAGCAAACCTTGGAAGAACATTTTATATGAGGCTTAAAAAAATACAATAAAATCTGATGAACAAGGCAACAGCATGTGCGTATATGCCATGAGATATGTTACCGCTTACATCTCTGGGCTGCGCAGACATGCACACAAGATAAACTGAGCTAGGATTAACCAGGTGCAATATAACAGCGTTCTGTTATCTGTCCCTGACAAATTACAGGCTGCTAGCTGGAATTGCCACTTGCAGATAGTAGTCATTTAGTAGTAAACTGTGCTTGTTTTTTTTTTCTAAAAGTCTGAAACAAGGGCATGTTTATATAAGTATGTTGAAATATGAAATGCTTTGAGTACATGTAAAGGAAACGAAAACCTTCCTAGCCTTTCATTTCCTATCAAACATTTACTGCATTGCAGGTCTCTCCAGCTCAGTAGCAATGTCAGTGTAGCATACCTCATACACACCGTGCTTTAGAGTGTCATGGTAATGTATTATGCAAGGCCTTCTTTAAACCTGTATTCTGCTTTTATAGAACTGACTTTGATTAAAGAGAATACAGAAACACTTTTTGGATGTTTTCAAGTGTGACAATTTATGAGGGAAAGTGAATGCTCTACACTTGTATGGTATTGCAGGATTCATTGCTCTGGAGGAAAAGTCCCTGCTCAGTGGAACAAGCACAGCAGAAAATACTGAGATCCCTAACTTAGTTTTAAACGATTCTGTTTTCAAGTGGTTTGATTTTTATTTTTGGAAAAGTGAAACAGCAAAATAAAGGCTACTGATTTGCACTGCAGTACCATGACACTTTCCTTTCTAGAATTGTCTTAAAACCCACTTAAATCTCATGTCCTGCCATTGAGGCATATATTGGGGGATCATTTCACTCACCATCAAGTGAGAAAAACAAAACCTTCACAGTTGCAGGAGATAGGTAGTGAGAATACTGCACCTAAAAGGCATTTACATGTAAATTTAAAAAGAAAATGTAACCGGAACATAAGAGCAAATGCAGTTCATTTTTTAAATGCAGTGTAAGTTATTGGTTTCATGGATTATCAGAAAGCTGCACCTTTGTTAATATCCTGTTCCCAGCTCCTTGCTCATTGCAGAACAGATTAGGGAAGTTTCAGACTGAATACTCTGAAGTTCATACTGAAATATCTCAGTCAGCAGTTACCAAGCTGTTGGTTTATGAATCTCCTTAAAAAGAAAATTGTGATGTCACTTCCATTTTTCCATCTCCTTGTGCACTTCTTTTATGTCTCAATAAGCTAAATATTTTCTAGAATATATAGTAAAATAATGCCAGGGGAAATATAAAATGCTCAATTATAGTGTCCTTTTAAAATATGTCAGGTCTTTCAGGCAATATATCAAAAAGGAACACAATGAAGCAGTCATTATTTTATCTATTACTCAGTTTGCAAGAAACAATTAATAAGGCCATAAACAGTGTCTTGACCCATTTTGGTTTGCTACTGAAATACCTTCAGTGATCTGACTTTGGAACTTGTCTAATTTAAGTGTGAAGTTCCTACTTGCTCTTGTTTGGATCACTTCCAAGCATGAGGCAAAGTCTATGGTAGCAATATTACAGCACACAGCCTTAGTAAAATAGCAAAATTTTGGCAGGGCTCTTGAAATAGCTGAAAGACTGTTTCATTGCATGTGTTGTGGTGAAAGAGAGAGAAAAAGAGCAAAACCAAGGGGATTCAGAGGATGTGACACTGGGTGTGAGACAACCTCAGTTTCCCCTTGCATCTCAGCGCTTGGAATGTCTTTCAAAGTACATGGAGGCTACATACATGCAAAGGGGCTCCCTCTGTTGTAAGGCAGCAGAAAACCTAGTCAATTAAGTTTTCTACTTGGAAAG
Source organism: Aptenodytes forsteri (assembly GCF_000699145.1). Taxonomy (NCBI): domain Eukaryota; kingdom Metazoa; phylum Chordata; class Aves; order Sphenisciformes; family Spheniscidae; genus Aptenodytes; species Aptenodytes forsteri. The sequence continues at coordinate 2,954,199 of NW_008794211.1, read as the reverse complement.
ACCAGCAATGTATCTGCCAAGGAGCTAATGCAACTTTTTGAACTGTTGGCTCAGTCTCCTAACAGCGTGTCTGCCCGGACCAAGGAGTACATGTGTTACTGCACAGGGAAAGCAGCAGCAAGACTGCGTTGTGGCAGCAGAGGTGCAATGGCACTGACTGGCAAGCGAAATATGTACTCAGCCCACTGGAGAGTTTAGGCTCTGCTAGCTTCTGCCGAGCTGAGGCACGAGATGCAGAGTGCAGTGTTGTATGCTTAGCTGTTTAAGAGGGAGACAGTAAATGAGACCAGTGGTCCGTTCTGGTCATGAACCTCTGATCAGCAGGTCTCCTGTGTTACCCATCCACTCTAACTTATCAGCAGGATGGTATAAAAGATGCTGCCACTGGTGGTTTCATTTGCTGAATATGGAAAGCACCATGTGGGTTATAAAGTTATGCAAGATGTTTTCAACAACTAACGTAGGAACACTGCTTTTTAGGTCCTTTACCAGCTGCATCTTGTTCCTTTTTGCTGTAAACTAGCTCTTTTTTGTTAGTTTAGACTTTTATGCCTGTCTGTTTAAAAAGTTAGGGGTGGACTCAGGCAATAATGCAGGAAAGCAGAGGTGGACCCTTCTTTGCTTTGTGGCACCTACAGCTCCCTTTGGAGTGTCTTGAGTACTGGTGTGTAGCAGATTTTACTTCTCAGCAAAATTGAGTTGGCTTTATTGGGGCTACCTGGAACACTACACTGGGCTCAGACCACACACAGAAAACTGCTCTATGTGGGTGTGTGGACAGCTTGTTAGCAGCTGTATTTCTAAGGGATCAGCCACCTTGTTCTTTACTTCTCAGGTTGTTAGTACTGGGCTCAGACCACACACAGAAAACTGCTCTATGTGGGTGTGTGGACAGCTTGTTAGCAGCTGTATTTCTAAGGGATCAGCCACCTTGTTCTTTACTTCTCAGAAGTTGTTAGTTTTGCTAGCATCCCATTTACTGTCATCTGGTGACAAGATATTGGTTCCTTCGGTCATGCCTTGTAACTCCTTGAGTCATAACTACAAATACCAAAATTGTTCCCTTATACCACGTATCACAGGCAAAATTCCTTGTTCCTACTATATTACCCCCCAGCACCTTTACTGCAGGTGGAATCAATTTAGCCTTTGCTATATTTAAAAAGGATAGATGCCCAGAAGATGAGGTCTGAGAAAAAATATTTTGCCTTTCAAATAGATTATTCCAGGATTAAAATCTGGGATAGTTCATTTTTCCCCCAGTTTCAATCATTTCTGTTTTTCAGATACCCTTCCTAGCTCTTTAAAGTGTAAATCTTATAGTTTTTATGTGTCTGTAAATCAAAAACTGCAGAACTCATTTTAGCCTCTTTAAAAAAAAATCACATCTGGACTAAGGACTTCGTATGCCAAGCTACAGCATCATGCACATATGGAGATGAGTTAAAATCTTTGAAACAGGGAGGAGGTTTATAATGGGAATGCTTTTTGGAGTGGAAGTATGAGAGGGCACCACTACAATAAATCTAGTGAACAGAGATAAAATGAGATCTTATGATGCTTTCATGCAGTCTGGCAAAAAGCGGTTTTGCATCTGAGTTCAGCTGATTCTACCCAGGAGAGGCTATTAAAGATGTACTTTTCAAATGCTTATGTTTCACCATGTCCTTCTTTTGGTTTTTTTTCAGTGTGAAGAAAGTCACGAAGTCAATGACTCGAAGGCAGAGCTGTGCTCGAGAGGTGCTAAAGATGGGATATTAGTTCTCTCCAACACTCACTCCCCGCCACCTCTGGGTTTGCTCTGACATGTGCCAGCTCCCCTTGGGGCTGCTGAGCCGCAGCTAACCCTGAGCTAGGCACATTTTGCAGATGTTTGGGTGGTTTGGTGGTGATGCAAAATTTACTATGGCGTTTCTCTGCCCTTTGGGAGCTCCCTCTAAATACACAAGGATTCAAAGGGATAAAGAAAGCAGCTCTGTACTACTGTGTTGGGGACATCTAGGCAAAGTGCTAGAGTTGTTTATGGAGGCTTTGTGCCCTCCAGAAATGCCCAGGCAACACTTACCCCAGGTTTTGGGCTCCATTGTGCCAGCAGAGGAGCGCAAAATAGCCTTGCTGAGACAAAAAGACCCAGCCTTGAGAGCTCCTGATTAGGAGCATGGCTGTTTTCTGATGTCCTAATAAAGACTGGAGCCCTGCTGAGTCCAGAAGAGCTTGGCATCTCCTGCAAGTGAGAGCCTAATTTTGTGGTAAATAGTTTTTTTTAACCTTTGTGACAGCCTGAAAATGTTCGATTTAAGCTTTCATACACTGGATTGACCAAAATAGAAAGATTAGAACAGAATGAGAAGCAATATGCCCTGGAAAGTGCAATTATGCAGGAATCCATCTGAAAACAGCTGTCTGCAGGAATAGACCAGAGGAGGCATTTTTAATACATCACCAGGCAATGGGGAAGCTGCACCTGTAGCTCAGCAGTTTGAACCCTCATCACATCAGTGCCATGTCACTGTCATTTTAGTTGCTCGTTACTCTTCTGCATGAAAAGAATCGACTTGACTAGCAGGGGACATAAGGAGCAGCAAGAAATCATTCTTCAGCCATACTTGCTAAAGGAGATGACGCCCAAGGAAAGGGTTGGTTTGTTGCTCAACAGAGCAGGAAAGCTGTGGACCAAAAATGTCATTGAAACAGAGTGCCTAAAGCCTTTTGCTTTTCATTTTCATTGCAGGTTCAGGTACATCCTAATTAAGTTTGGGAAGGTGGAGAATAGTTATCTGAAGTTCAAGCTTTTGAATTTGCTGCTTCTGCTGGACAGTAGGAAGTTTAACACTAGGATGTTTAGAGCCTGAAATGATCCTGGAGCCATAGGAAGTTTTCTCTGAAAGCTCAGGGAGTGTGGATAAGGTTCTGGGAGAAGATCAGCTGATGTCTCTTTTCAAGAAGGATAAAATGGGTGGAAGAGCTGCTGAAGGCCAGTCAACTTGAATTCAACTGTAGGAAAATAGAGGAGTAGATGAACTACATACAAGTACCTACTGGAAAAAAACAAAACAAAATGAAAAAAACCCTTGAAGTTTGTGAGGCTTCTGAGTTTGTCCTTACAGCGTTCTTGGAAGCACGCTGGGAACTGTGGACTGAACGAAATTACTGCAAGGTAGATGCAGAACGCATTAGAAAAGTACTCAGACAATATGTCACTGCCAAAATGGAAGTGTATCTGCAGGGGTCTGTTCTTGTACAAGTCGATGCTGTCATTAATGTCCTATTTGAGGGATAGGAAATATCCTATTAATTTTAGAGCTGAAACAAAATGAGGAGGGGAGAGCAGCCATGTGAAGGACGGTTAAATGGTGTTGGCAACATGCAGAAACAGTCAAAACACAAAAAAGATAATGACAAAGGCAGGACTCTATGCTCAGCACAGTTGTTTACTGCTGCCAAAACCAGGATTAAGAACAACTGGCTGGGAACCAGTCCTGTGGAAAAAATCTGAGGCTGTTGTGGACCACAAGCTGAATGTTCTTGAGGCAGGATATGGAACCATAAAAAAAAGGCAGAAAAACTTTATCCCCTGTTCCGCTCATCACTAGAAGGGCCTCAGCTAGAATAATGGTCTTATTTTGGGTGGACCCATGAAATTTCTTGCCACAAGATTGTGTGGGTGCTAAAAGTTTACATGAGTTTAAAAGATAACCTGACAAACTAGATGGAAACAAAGTGTCGTGTTTGAACAACAGCATTTTATTTAGGGGCTCGAAAAAGTCCTGGGAAAATATTGCTACATGTTTGCTCTGTGCTTAACCCCTTTGCAGGTCTGGGCTAAATGAACTTTCAGGCTGCTACACTATGTCCATTCTTCTGTTCTGCCATGTTCTTAGAGTCAGCAGTGAGGATGAGGGATGGGGATGAAGGGGCATCAGGTTGTACCAGAAGATGCCAATGGCTGCCAGGAGCTGCCCAGTTAGTACTGGAGGACCTGTGGTGAGAGATGGCTGGGCGAACTGACTTGCTGGAGTGACAGGTTTCCTCTGCATATAGCTCTTGTATTATCTCCACACCAGACCTTTGTCAGTGCAAGTCCTTCTCTCCTTCCCTCCTTCTGTCCAACCTGCTTCCTCCTTGCCACATCCCAGGCTCTGCTGACACCCCCTCTGAACGTTGCTATACTGCAGTAATACTGCTTTTAATTTTGTTCCTGCACATAATTCTGAGGTCATCTGGTAATCCAGGCAGGTGTCCAATGTAGAATTTGGATTTATGTTTTAAAAATCTCCCTGACCTGAACAATAGATTACAGTGATTGTGAAGGAGATGTTGTCCTTTCTCGGCTAAGTTCTTATGAAATTTTATATGACAGATTAAAAAATAATAAAAGGAAGAGAAATAATAAAAGAAGACATTATAGTAACAAAGGAGCAGAGCAATCGAGAAGATTCAGACTCCAGACAAAAGCCAAGGGCAAAAATCCATCTTACTCTATGAGGTTAGTGCTGCTTTTTTGGTTTTAAACCTTTTGCTTTGGTGCTCCTACCCTTTGCAGGGGGTGGAAGCTGAACATTATACTCTGGTGGTTTAATAAAGCGTATCATCTTGTTTATTTCAATCATTTCCTCACTGGGCTGAAAGCTTTAGGGATTTCTTTCACAATAATTCCCCAGACCTCATTCTTGGTCATTACAGTGCAGCTGATTGCCACTAAGCAGATAGTTCCTTCTTTTTATTCTTTGCTTTCAGTCTCATAATTCTGTGCTTATCTGCACTGAACTTCATTTGCATTTATTAGCTGTGTTGGTATTTAAAATATCTACTCTAAGACCTTCTTTATCTATCTGCATTGTTTCTTACTATTTGCTGTCTCTCCCAATTTAACTTTAAATGCAAACTCAAAATGTTTGTTCCAAATGGTTGTCAAAATTTTTTGCATAAACTGTTGAGTGTGGACGTGTTCCCATTTCCCAACTATCAAATTCTTTCTAGCTGAGAGGTTACCTTTTACAGTTGCACTTTCTCCATGAATTTCCTTATAGCTCCAGCTGGTTCCCGCCTCTTGCTCCTCCTTTCCTCCCTGTCTGGGGGACGTGACTCTCCAGTGGGGCGCTTGGCAGGGCAGGGCTGCCCCTTGTTCCTACCGACACACTCGCTCATCTCCCTGAAAGCACCCACCTCGTCATCCCCGTGCAGGTCCCCCCATGTTGGGATGAGCATGTTGTCTTAGCGTCCACACTCCAACACTGCCATGGGGCGACACGTATCTTCTGGAGAGGGTAAAAACCACCTTGATGGTGCTGGATTGAGGATTTTCACATGGTGCCATAGCTGCTTCTTATGTTTTCTCTGGTATCAGAGGTAATTTGGTTAGTGAAGGCACGCCACAGGATGTGGGTAATACCTACCTGAGGATAGGTTGGTTACAGTCAAAGCATGGACCCTGGTTCCAGTTTTTGGTTCTGGCATAGACTTCTGTGATTTCAGGCAAACAAATCTCTCTGCCCTGGTTTTGCATTGTGTGAAATGGAAACTATAACGCTTATTAGCAGAAGTTCTCTTTTTTGTTGTTGTTGGCCTTTTCTCACATTTAGGAGATGTGTTGTTCCCAAATAGAGCAGAACTAAGAACCTGCAAGTCCCAGGATGGTTGTGGGACATGGTAGGGCTGCAGTGCACAGCAGTGTAAATACAGCAGCAATCACCTACAAGCTATGACGGACAAGTAAGGACAGATTCTCTGGGAGGGGATCAGCTCCAGATTGAGGCTCCAAAATTCAGGTATTTATGGAGTAATAAAATAGCACTTGCCTGTAGCCATACCTTCAGTATCTCTCCTCCTCGCTCCCATCAGAGATCCCTTATTGTTTAGAGCTTGCCAGTGCTGTTGAACGTGATAGTCTTCCTAAAAAGTGGTGTCAGAGGCCAGAGCCACAGGGGGTACAGGGTTTCTGTACTAATATCTAGACCTCATGGAAATGCATATGGGTCCAACACTTCGGGCAACGGTTATCACCATTTCCTTTCATCTGAGCCAATTAGTTGGAACTGAAACTATACTTTTAGGGTCAGATCGAAAGTCGAGAAAAGTCAAAAGATCATTTCTATCGGCATTACAAGGTTACAGCAGTCTCAAGGGCATAGCATTGAGCAATCTAAAACTGTTCTTCAAGTTTCTTCAATATTTTAAAGCTTGAAGGTATTTTACCAAGCTAACTATTTAAGGTAGAGTGTTATAGTGGTGGGAAAGTACAAAAATATTCTGCAGTCTGTAGAAATTTAAAACCAAATGAAGCAGCCTACTGTCCCTGATGTTGCCATACAAAGCTTTGAAAACACAGGAAACCATAAAATACTATTTTCATTGCTGTTAGCTATAACATCTGTTTCTTGTGGCTCACACAGAAGGTACACCTCCCCCCCGCCCCCCAAGAAATTAAAACTCTCATAGTCTTTCCCTCTTTGTTTTTAATTATAAAAGAAAGTTATAGTCCATCCAGAAGATAGATGTGGAAAGTATGAGAGTTTTGGTTTTGGAAGAGCAATTAGATACAAATTCTGGAAACAGTGCTGTAATTTCCATTGCAAACATTTTGAAACCTGCTTTCTGAAACTGTGAATTGTTTCTTTAATATCAGCTCTTTTGAACTTTTATCTCCAGATAGGCAAAGAACAAGTATATGTTTATGTATGCTAAAGCATACTGTCAGTGAGTTGCAGAGACCAAATTTAAACTGTCAACTAAAAGAAATAAAAAAACTACCATAATTTTATATGTAAATAGTTTCCTCGCATCACTTCTTTTGAACTTTCTCTGCCAGTGTGAACACTTCCTTGTTGCTTGCTCATTTTCCAGGGTGAATAGGATTTTACCTCTTAATGAATATCCTGCTATTATGGGGACCTAAAAAACTGGTGATGCCTGCACTCTTTTCTTGCTTTGGTACCTTGTAGTTTATGGCTTGCTTTTGCCCTCCCCCCCCCCCTTTTTTTTCCCTCCCCCCCCTCTTTTTTTTGTGGTATGAGTTGTTTGTTAACAAGGTTCTGTGACTTGTGGTGCATTAAGACGACCATCTGTTAACTGTTTAGGACTGTTTAATGGCTGTTAAATGATTTGCTAATGTTTCAGGGAATTGGACTTGAAAAAAAAAAGATGGCACCCCTTAATTCTGGTATCAAACAAGTCTTTACTAATTCATTTAGATTAGAAGACTAGGCTGACCAAGTCTGCTTTCATTTTTTCACTTAATGTAATCTGGATAATAAGAATAATTGGCATAATGAAAAAGAAAAATTCCTACATAATTATAATGTTAATGATACTTCTTATGAAGTTTTTTGCCAACAACTTTCTTTTTATTTTTTTTTCATTATAATAAACCTGCTTATTAAGCTATTCCACTACATGTAATTTCTCATGGAGGTTAATCTATTGTACAACATGTCAGTGTCTGTGAGTGTATTTAGTTTATTTAACATTTTGCACAGTCCTTTTATTCTTTTACTGAAGATGTCCACAACCTTCTTAATGTTATAATTCTGTTTACTTCATTATTATTCCAGCTATAGTTGTGTATTCATGGTTGCCTTAAGCTATTGATGAATGTGTCTACACACATAGAGATCTTCATGAAGATATAAATTAACTGTCAAGTGAAGTCTTTGGGAAAGACTTCTGGGGAAGGCTAGCACTTCATTTTTTGCACTTTTCTCCTTAACATCTAGGCTGAGCCATAGCAGAAAATCTTTTGTACCAGGGTTATCTCACATCCTTCTTTCATCCTCCAGACACGCTTGTGCTGCTGCCCTAGACCTGTGCCTGCTCTCCTTGGCTGCTGGCAAGGCTCGGGCCCATTTGCCTTTCCTCATCTGGTGCCCAAGTTGGAGACCCACCAGGCATTCTCTGGTGCTGCAAAAGGCTGGTATTTAAAATTCTTGCTTCCCAGCAGGTTTGTCAACAGGGCAGAATAGAGGAAGGAGTTGAAAAGAGGTAATTTCCTCATGTTTTATGAGCAGGGTGGGAGAGGGGTCTTTGAAGATTGATGGATTCATCCTGGGGTCTTCTCAAGTAGAGTGGGAAGAAGAGGGGAAGGTGTGCATTATTTCTCCTCCTCCAGTAATGCAGCCCCAAAATACCCATGCTACTTCTCCAGCCAAGACTTCCAAAAGAAAAGGTTCATCCTTTCTGCATCAAATCACCATAACAAGGAAAAACAAATGTTTGGAAAAAACAAGTTAAACAGAAAAACATTCTTACAGAAAGCATAAAGTCCACTAAAAAGTGATATCAAGTGTAGAAAAAAACCATAAATTACCAACTTCAGGACTTGTAACTGTCATTTATAATTTGGTTGTCTTGATACATGTTTCCTCTTCTCTCAGTTCTGCAATTAAATATCAGCAATATATTCATGACAGGTCCTGGCTATGAAAAATGCATGACAGTTTGCACAAAATACTAGTAGTTAACTTTCAGAGACACATCAACCTTTATGTAAGAAGACCCTATAAGTCTATACCATATCATAGTATTTGACAATTGTCCTCAATTACTCAGTTGACTACTGCCTCAATTACAATTTGGTGTAGCAGGTTGCGTTTCTTGACAATTTAAGTCAGAATGTAAAAAAATTCAATTCCTTTTGTTACTGGAACTTGTTTTATTCTAGATATGTGGCATTAAATCCAATTCTTGGTGTTAATCAACTGAGAAAACTTCATTGAACTTAATCCATGGAGTATTTGAATTTATGTCAGGGAGTTTTGAGGTCTATGAAACTATTTTGGGTACCTCTTGTCTGTTTTAAATGAGCTCACAGGGAGTTTACAGTGGGAGAAGAATGGTTATTTCAGTGTGCAAACTGAAGCAGCCCTGTATGCTCTGAGTTTGCTTGAGGCTAGATTAACTCAGATGAAAGAGGATGGTATTTCTAGGATTTCAGTAAGACTAATGGAGCTCTGAGTTGCTGCTTATCTTTTCTTGTGAAATTCGGGAGCTACAGGGAACATTACGACTATCTGATTATGCATCTGGAATACTATAGATACAGAATTTCCTGACATATTTTGTGCTCCAGTCCAATAACTTCTGGTGCATTTGGAGCATGGGTGGCTCTAGCGAAGTTTTCCTAAACTTTTCAAAAGTCTATTTCAAAATCTGAAGCTTAAGAATCTAATTTTAAACTCCAAAACGCATCTCTGTGAATGATGACCATCTCACAAGAGGCATTAAAACATCTTATCTACTTCTGGATGATAAGGAAGTACTTCAACACATGTTTAATTATAGAAACCTGCAACAGGCTCCAGTAGCAAGAAACAATTGCACCCCTACGTGATTTGTGCATTCAGGAGACACAAGTAGAGCAAGTAACAGCAGCAGAGCAAGTTTGGAGTCTTTTAATTACAGTCAGCTTCCTGAAATGTTCCACGAGGTCAGCTTTATTTGGGAAACAGAGAAAAGTGACTGGGTAGGCCTACTCACCCTGACAGGGATGAAATACGTTGGCTAAACTTCTGTAATGAAACGTGGCTGTCATGAGTCTCATGTCAGACAGTGGTTTCTTTTGGGTCCTTCCATTCGCCATCAGTTAGTTAGCAGCAGGTTAGAGGTTCTCTCTCTCTTACTAAGAAGTGGAGAACTGCACTGAAGTGCAGGGTCTAGCTGATGGTACTCTTCCTTTTTCTCCTGGGTCATGAACATTTAAAGGATACCCTCTCCTCTTTTTTTTAAACACAGCTTCATTTTGTTTAGGTCTTCATCATTTTGGTCTTGAGACAGTGACAGCAATATTTGCTATATGTTCTTTTCATGTGACTAAGGTGCATGCAAGTGTGGAAATTTCCCACAACTGGAAGATAATAGGCAAAACCCTAAACTTTTATAGGTAAGATGTGTCCTCAGAGATCTGAGCAGGGGAAGCTTTAAACTCTTCATCATGGTTACAAGAGATTTTGGTTGACAAAACAGAGATAGAATCATGAAAAAGTCATCTCATTTTAAAAATAGCTTTATTCATCAGATATGGCTTACGAATCCAATTTGGATGAAATGGGAATCATATAACCACAGCATGAAATATATATTAGCTGTGTTGTACGAATTTGCAGTGTGTCTTCACTATAGTTCAATAAATAAAAACAAGAGTAATGCACGTAAGGCACACAGGAGCAATTGAGTGAGCCTTCAGACCTTCTACAAGGAGTCACTGTGCTTCTGGGCGGAAGAGAGTCAACTGGAGGCCTGGACTTGGGATCTATTCCTCATTTTGCCCTGGCATGGTGGACGAGGTGGAGGCAAGGCATTTCTCTGTGAGATGATCCTGCTAATCTGTTCCTGCTTCCGAACAGACGATCTCAGTAGGGCCCTGCTGTCTGAGCAGTACTCAGCACAGCACAGCCCTTGGTGAGCCAACTAACTCTAAGCACAAGGAGACAATCAGTGGTTTTTTTCTTTTTTTTCCTCCCCTTCCATCTATCTAAGCGAAACCTCCATATTTATTTCATGTGCCACTCTGTCTCAACATCCTCAGTATCTGAATTTCCAGTTTGGGAATTGTAAACTTTAAAATCATTAGTCAAGTTCAGGAAGTTTGCCAACTTCTTTACTTTCTTCTGTAACAACAGGGCACACGGTTCTGCTTAAAACCCCTATCTGCTCTTTTCCTGTAACCTGTTTGTTAATCGTGTTTTGGTGACTGACTTTTGGGCACAATCCCAAGAATTTTTAAGGCAGTCTTTAATAACCACTAATATGTCTGCATACAAAACCAGATGATTATTATTCATGGGTGAGATTACGCAGAATTAAACTTTCCAAAACTGCAATGAACATTCAGCTAGACATGAAAGTAAGCTGAATTTCCATTTGGTTTGCTTCTTGCTGAGCCTTCAAATTATAAAGGGAAGCAAAGCCAAAAGATTAATACAATGAAAACAAAGATTGGGAAATTAAATGACACGATGCAATTTTCTGCCTCATTGGGCTGGCACCAATAATATGCAAAGGAAAGCCTGCTTAGTGTTGGTTAGCTGCTGTATAAATGCGGGACAATCAGTCTCCTTCTCCAGGGAAGGTATTTTTTTGAACCATATAGCCACTGACTCTTCCAATTACCAGAGACCCCATGAACAGCTTGAGGCCTATTTTTTTTTTTCTTTTCCTGTCCTGCTTTGCCATATTACTGTTATTAGAGTTTACACAGGTACCTGATTTCTCATTATCTCTAATATTTTAGTGACAGATAAGGAGAACACATTGAAAAGAAAGAAGGGAAACCCTGCAGCCTGCTGCCACCTCCATAATTAAATATTAATATTTCAGAAAATGTTACTTTAGGGAGCCCATAATGGTCTGTCTGTTAATCATCTCTTTCACTGTACTTTTAATCTATTACATATTCAGGCTGCTGTTAGGGTATTACTGGAAATATGTCATTGCTTATAACTGTCTGGGGAGAGGCATCATCCTCTAGTCTGCTTCTTTGGATTATTTAGATATTAAAAACCTAAGTCCTCATTATTTTAAAGATTTGAATAATATATTAATTTCTGTTACATAGCTATGAACCCAAGGCCTGTTTACTCCCAGCAGGTCTACTTTGCTTTACCACTGAGTCTGCAAGACTTGTGACCTTGGGAGGAAGGATTCGTTATCTGTGAATACGCTGATGTTCTTGCAGTCAAACTTGGAACCACGTTGATGGCTTCATGGCATCCTACGGTGTGCCCAAGTTATTGGCCAATGGTTGACTTTTCTTATGATGCAACATCTAAAGAATAAACTCTGAACTGGAGTTCAGGAGGACTAGTGTTGGTCCCAGTTTGAATACTGACATGGTGCATGACCCCAAGTAAGTTTCTTCTGCCTTTGTTTTACCTTCTGTTTTTGTTTGGTAACTTTAAACTCTAAACCCTTGAGAGTGGAATATGCCTTGCAACTGGACGGTTTGTACAGCACCTCTGGGTCCAATCCCTTTCTGCAGCCCTGGTTTTGCCACTTTTGTGTGGAATAAAAGAAATATTTAAATTTTTCATGGTGCTTATACCTGCCAGGACAGAATGAGGCATGCATGAATTAACATTATCTTGTATTCTCTAACTAGCGAATGCTTGAATCTTGATGTACTTAATACTCTTAATATTCACTCCTGTGTTATTTTATATTTAGTTTTCTATTAATCCCATAGTTACACGTGAGGGTGCAGCATTTGCCTGGGGATATCAGCAGGCTTTGCAAAGCAGATCTGGTCAGATAACAGAAGACCCATCAGCTGCAAGTGGGAAATACGTAACCTGAGGAAACAATACAGGTGCATGTACTGTTTAGAAAGAGTGACAACTTCTCACTGATCAGCCAGGTCGGTGGGTTTGGTAAATTCTTTGTGGGGTGCATCTGACTAAGAGATGCTATTTACTGCAGATGAGGTAGTAGTCCATGTTATAGTATATATATCTATATATATTACAATATTCTATATTACAGAAGAACCTCAAATAGTCTTATCCTCCTGTTACTGCACCTTATTGCCTGGATGTGATATTATGACACTGATGTTTCTTGTGAAAGGTTTTAGCAGCCTGACATTTCATAGTGAAATTTCCATTATCTTCTGTCCGCCGTGCTCTATTGTATTCAGTGATTTGCACCTCTGGGTGTTACACCTTTTCTTAGACAGGGTGCTTCTTGCACTTTTAGCATCAGTGCTGATAGAGCTCCACAACTTGGTTTGAGTAGTGTACTAAACTGAAGTATGGCTTTCAGTGCCTCTTCATTTGTCTTGAGTAATGTCTACTCAGTTACTCAAATGTGTGTTTTCAGCCATTCCATTGGACTGCAGTTAATACAAACTGCTTGTTGTGTGTATGAAATACTGTCCTTTGCAAATTTTTGGAATTCCTTGAGTATGTGTTGCAAGCCATTATTTCAAATTAGCTTGCTGTAAATACTATGCCTGGTGAATATTACTGTGGTCTGATTCATTGCAGTACTGTATAATGCGTTTCTAAGTTGAGTCACTTTGACAAAATGACTGTAATAATCAAGTATCAGCAGGTAGTGGTTCTGCCTATGTTCATATAAATCAGGCACCAATTGCTGCCAAGCCTCTATTAGGTGCATCATGAACTATCATTGCTTCCTTGCTGTTTTTTCTGATGCTTTACATAAATAAAACAGTCTAGGAGAATTTATGTTACTTGTGAAGTCTTTCTGGAAAATTCCTGTGCATTTGTTTGCCTTTTGTACAGTGCCACATCTTAGCGTCCCTCACAGACTTTCTTCCAAATGTCTGGAGGAAATATTCTCTGGAATCCCTTGTTTTTTTCTTTAAACCACTTTTGGACTTGTTCATATCCCACACGCAGAGCCTGAATTTTTTTTTAATCCAAACATCTCTGATGGCCATGCTGCGTGCCTGACATACAGGCCTCGCTGGCTGTGTTAAAAAGAAGTCAATGGTATCTACACACTGTGCTTCCCTTCCCATTTCCCCATTTCTGTTGGCAGATCATAGGTGTGAGTGAACATCTGCCCCTTCTCTTTTGTATGCCATAATCCTGCTGCATGAGAGGACAGCTGCTACAGGATTCTCTCTCTTTTTTTGACTTTTAATTCGAGTCATTTGAGTGTGATTGTCATCCTTTGTATTTTGGATGCTCTTGTCCATCTCCTTCACTGCCAGTTGCTCTCTTCTATCCCTCAGACCTCATGGAAGTGCTGAAATTTCTCTTAATCTTTGTGTAAATACTAACAGGGAGTCCACAGCCTCAGTGTGGTTCAGTTCTTTTGTGGAGGTTGGTGCTTTAAATCCTTGCAAGCTTTCTCCTTTGAGGATTAGATCAGATCACTTCCCCTCTCCTAATCTCATTGCCTTTTCTAAGATATGAAGTGCTTCTAATGTATAGAAGTGCTTTCCTCCTAATGCAGTAATGGAAGTAATGACCTCTCTGCTTCTCCCAACAGATGAGAGTAGACTGTATCTGTTCCTATGCACTGAACCCAGCCTTTGCAGAATCCTTGCAAGTTACGTCTGGGAGGGTGGCTGTGGTACAATTTTCCCTGTTTTAGCTGTGTGTGGGTCCCAACGGCCTTTGCACATTCAAATTGGCCCAGCATGTGTTTGGTTTTTTTATTACTTGCAGCAATCAAGCTAACCCATTCTGAGGATTCTTCTACCTTTCCAATTACACTTAATTATGCTGTATGCTGGAGCTGCTCTCCCACTTTGGCCGTAATGCTACTGACGCATGTTGCTCTGCATGCACCACTGACACTGGGTTCAGTGATAGCTTGAGTTCTTCAATGTCTTAGCAGATGTCCCATGCCATCCAACATGTCAATAAATCTCTTAATTTCCTCTGCCTTGAGCTGTCCTTATGTGGATTCCACTGTATATTGCCAAGATTAATGATCTTTGCAGCTTTCAGTCCCACTGGTAAATGTTTTGGTTTCTTTTTTCTTTTTCCTGTTGTGCTAATCAGAATGAAATCTAGATATTTGACAGTTTTCCTTTAACACTGTATTCCTCTGCTATGTGTAGCAAATGCCTCCTGTATTCTGCTGTTGTCATTCACATTCATGCAGTGCTTGGGTCTAGAGGTTGGCTTGGCTCTTCTTTCATTCTCTTTCCAGGATACAGTTTGCGAATGCCTTTCTGGAAGTTTTGAGGGTTGGTAGCACCTTTCCTGAATCTATTAAGATGCCTGTTTAGCTGTAGCTCCTTATTATCTCTTTTCTTACTCTGTTTCATAGCTTTGTAACCACTCAGCTTTGAAGGCAAGAGTGGGTATGCATGGACTAGTTTTGATGCACTTTGCCCATCCCCAGGCTGCCTTCAGTGTTGCAGGAAGATGATGTTGCCCCTTGAATGGAAAGCCCATCAGCTTTCCACAGAAAGGATAACTACAGCCCTCTTTTTCTGTAGTCAGAGGCCTCTCTCTACTTTGCCTTCCTCAAATTGACCTAAGTGAACACTGCTCTCGCAATGGTCTCAAGAGCATGTTGTCTTGTACTAGGTTTCCTTTGAGGAGATGTTCCTTTATTACTAACTTTTTATTCATTTAGCAGCAGAGCCTGCTGCTAGCTAGCAGTTCCCGGTTCTTCTTATTCTGCCAGACCTACCTGTTTGTGCTGTGGGCACTGCCGTTGCTATCCCAGAGACAAGGATAACCAAGCAAATCAGCCCCAGGAAGAGAGCAAGCATGGGCATTTTCAGTTCCCATGCCTCATGTGGATGCAATGTTAAATGTTATTCAGATTTCATAAGTTTAGATTACATGGGTGGTGTTAATAATAAAGGAAAATCTTCACATTTACCTTACGACTCCTTACAACTGCTCTTCACTACTGTTGCATTTCAGAACCTCTGAAATTTCGTTTCTCAGGTAAGCAGATAATTTCTTTTGTTAAAGGAATTGTTAAAATGGGTGGGTATGGCAAAGACGGGAGTTTTTTATGTTTAAATCTCTGATGTTCTAGCCACTGCAGCCCTGATCAGTAGGATTGCAAGCAAATAAAAAATCACTTTTCTTCATAAATTAACACATAATTAAGTGATAAATTGATTTAGTTTCACCAATTAAAATGGCAGACCTGAAATTTTATAGGGGGTCAGTGGTGAGGCACTGTGCCTGTTTTATGTCATTAGCTTTCCTACAGCTGTAATAAGTAACTAGTTTGGCATGTGTTTTCCATTAGTGACTACAATAAAGGCTTTATATGGGCACAGTACGAAGCAACTCACAACCAACTCTGTAATGGTGGATAGGGCTTAGCTTTACAAGGACTAGTCTTGTTAACTTAGTAACTAGAAAGTTTCTGTAGTAAAATCAGGCTGGATAGGCTCCCCTGTAGCTCATGGGGAGGCAGAAGTGCTAACAACTGAGCATCAAAAAAGTTGAGTGAAGAGGTGCCTAAGCTCCCACAGAAAAGCTTTCTGTTCTCTAGCATGGGTAGGCAAGCACCCAACCCTTGACTGGAAAGAAGCGCTTCGCTCCTCCTTTTGGGTGAGCAGTCGTGAACCTGTTTCAGAAGCTAGGGGAGTTGAGATTGGTTCTTAAAATGATTGATTTATTCTTGCTCTTGGTTCTCCTTCCTCTACACCCAAGATCCCAGTGATGACATCCCATATTTACTTGGGAGCAGAAATGTGAAATGCTGTGTTGGGTCTGAATTCCCTAATGGCGAGGCTATGATGTGGGTCTTCCTCTGCTTACTCATCCAAGTCAGAGAGAGTGAGAATTTGAACTTGATCTCTGATATCTGAACATGCTTACAGGATGTGGCCTCCCAGGGGGGCTTGAGACTCTGACTGGACAAGAGATTTTGGTCAGTTCAGTGACAGTGTAATAGAAATATTTGTACATTGGAAATTGTACAGTCAGCATCTGACAATAGCTTGAAGATTTAAGTTTTGGATTAGGTCACCTGAAACTTCAGTGAGGTCACGCAGGTACATCTGTAGGCGTAACCTTGTATCTTGCCTTTCCTCTGTGTGAGAGTGTCCCAGGCAAACCTATTCCTACTGGCATTTCAGACCCCTAAAGCCTCTGTCTTGGTGTGCCACTTTGTTGTACTGTAACTGGTCGCCTACCACTCAGCTGTGCATGCTCAAATTACCTGTTGAGTGGAGCAAGAACTGTTTCAGCTTCCTGCAATCAGACTTTATTAAAAGGTTAGAGCAAGTATGACTGATTAAGAAGTGCTGGCACCAGCTAGCACAACTGAGTTCTTTGTCTGAAACCAGCTAGGAGCTGCTGTTATTTAGTCTTCTGTGTAGTTTCTTTTAAATGTCTTCCGTTTTCTCTGTCTCTCTCTCTCTCTCCCTTAAAATGAACCTATAATCTGATACTTTCTTCTGAACCATAATTGGCTACCTTCTATTGTTGGCAAATGTCATTCCTACTGATAGAGGCAATTGTTACTTAAATTAATAACACCCAGGTGGTACCTGAAAGTTTTACATGAATTCCCTGGCAGCTCTTCATTCTACCCTTACCTACTTAAATGGTTACAAAGAACTTGCACGAAAAAGAAATTCTTTGTACTCTTAATGCTATCTTCTCAGTTCCTTATGGGAAGAGTGGATCAGTAGTTTTCCAAAGTGTGAACTCCTGTGTCAGAAGTATTGATCAGCTGAGAAACGTAACTGAAGATTTGTATTGCTCCTTACACCATGTCCTGCAGGATGCCACTAAAAGTAAATAAACAAACACATGGAACAAGATGTTTCTATAAAACAGGTTTTGTTTTGTTTTAGTGCTGATCCTAACATAGTTTGCTTCATCTGTAGCAGATGGTCAGTGCTTACTAGCAACCATTTCAGTTGTACATGTTTAGCTTTGCATTTCAAATGTCTGAACTCAGTGTCTTAGTCTGACATCATCATGATTTTTACAAATTTGCTTGCTAGAGGTGAAGGTGGAAAAAAACTTTCATATGGAGATGTCTTTGTTTTTTGCCTTCTGCCTTGCAATATATACAGAGGGGAAACCTGCAAGCGTTAGGACTGGATAGTAATTTTCCCTGATTAATTCTGTCAGTTGAAGCATCATTGCATCTGTATAGTGGGTGCTGATACCTTGCGGTGAATGTGAGCATAGTGAAGCTGCACATCTTCAGTGATGTCATTTAACTGCTATGCAGTTCTAATTCCCTAGTTGAAATGTCTGATTGTACTTTCCTGAAGTTGAAGCAGACCTCAGTAAGTGTCAGACATTTGTGAAAACAACAGTGAAAAGCAGAGAGAAGTTTCTGATTGCAGGATAGGAGTGTAGAGGGATTTCAAAATTATCTTCATTGTAGCTGGAAAGCAATAAAGAAATCATTTAGGAGGTCATGTCCAGTTTAAGTATAGACTCAGCTTTATCTTCAAGGACCAAGGCAGTGTCAATTTATATGCAAAGATATTCTGCAATTAGTCTGGATGTAAATATGCCATGGGGCTTCTGACAAACGGTGGCACTGGCTTGTGCATATTCTCCTTTTCGTGGGACAACTATAATAATTCTTTTTTTAACATAAAATCCTGTATCACCCTCTTTGCCCAAAGCTTTTTTTTTTTTAAAAAGAAGGTGAAAACATAATGAACAGGGCAACCTTGTCCTGAATCCTAATGGCTTTCTAATGAGGTAAACAATGACTCTTAATTAGAAGCTAAAATTTTTAATTAAGATGATTCTTCAGTAATTATCTCAGTTGTCTGCTTCACTGGATTTTAATGAAAAAGATTGATTAGGTATAAAACCAGTAGCATAATTAAACACTCAGGGTCTATATTGGTTATTGAGGTGAAAGCAATGTGATTAACTTCAAAGTGCATTTTTCAACAAATGGTGTGAGACAGTGAAGCTCACTTCAGGTGCCATGCTGCCCTATCCAAGCTCCCTCCCTCTTTCCCTGCCTGCCCATGTTTTATAAAGTGAATATGCAGGAACATCATTTTTGGGTAATAGTGTTGTTGAGTGACAGATTATAATGACACACCTTTAAGACCGTCAGGGTGGTTATGAATTCCATATGTCAAGGGGTTTTAGTAAATGGACTGGAACTTGTCACACAAGACTTCAGACCCAAGAGCAAATTTGTTTTTTGTTCTTATGAGAAGTGTGAAATAATTAGTTCAGCAGTTCTGCATTTACATGTGCTCAGAACACCCCATAGGACCCGACCAGAGAGAGATGCCTTTCTGTGGTCAATATGACTACAAGGACGGTACCAATCACAAATCTCATTTCTGCTTCCTTTACTCTCACTGAACAGTCCCTCATTTTATGAACAGTGTCACTGAAAAGATGAGTAAAAGCTTATCAAAGTGCAAAACTTGTTCTGAAGAATAAATGGCTGCTATACTTCCGATTGTGATTTTATAGCCTTACTAGACCAGGAGAAACTGTGTTCAGGATCCTGCTAGCTAATCATGATTAAACCTTGTAGCTCAGTGTCACTGTGAGGCAAACTGGGGATTTTTTTTTTTCTGGAATTTGTTGCCATTACAGCTGGAAATAAAGATGTCTGTACTGAGAAACCGACCTTCAGAAAAATCGGAAATCAGACTTTCAAACATTCAGCCATAGTTGTAATCTTAATGGGAAAGCAGCAACTATGGGCATGTATGGAAGGAACCTGTTGCCTGCTTTCCTTTTTGCTTTATGATACAGAATTCAGGGGCCCTATCTGGAATTCAGAGAGTTTCCCAAAGCCTTTGTTATGGATCAGTCTATTGGGAGTCATCCAACAGTATTATACTTCTCGCCAGTTGCCAGAAGGAGGAAATGTGGTAGAAGTGCCAAAAAGTTCTCTATGTACAGTCATTCCAGTGAAAGACTGCCTCGCATTGATTCATATTCTGGTTCATTTTCCCAGCATGAAGGCAAAAGATGTTTTTCTACAATTGCACTGGTGCATCAGAGAACACGAATTTAAACCATAGGATTAATTCTCCTGCTTTTTCACTACATCAGCCCGCATCAATTACTGTTAAACTTAATTCTTTTCTCAAGTTCCTCAGCTAACGAAGAAGCCAGCAGATTACATTTCAGACTTTCCCCATTAATTGTTGGAATATTTCCCTCGGTGCTAGACAGTCTTAGTTAATCATTAGTCACATTAGCAAAAGGGGTAACACTTCTTCTCTTTCTGTTGATTGCCCTGACCATGAAAGTTAATGTGAAAGGAGCATGATGAAGGAGCTTGTGTTTTTTATGAGTTCCTGCACTTAGTCTTCCATGACTAAGACTTCCATGGCTTCTTCAAAGCTTCTTCAAAGCCATCTCCCCAATCACATGGTTCTAACTAGACAGGCAATAGCCTGAATAGAAGAAATTGTCCCTTGTCCCCTCCTTTCTCCACCCTTGAAAATATTTTTATGGGACCTTTTTTAAAAAAAAATTAGATTCTGTGTCTCTGTGGTATCCTGAGTGGAGAAGACCCAGAAAAATGTCAGGCTATCTTACCCATGTGGAAAGAAAAGGGAATTCCTGCAAGGACAATTCTTTGTCTTAATCACCAGGTAATCTAACAAATAAATCTAACCTACTTCCACGGCTTTCCCTGTTGTAATGGGACCCTTTGTAAGGAATCATATATGCTGGGAACCTCTGTGTAAGTACTCGCTGCTTGGGGAGTGTTGGATTTGAACATACTCTTTTTACTTCATGTTTCCTTCATGCTTGGAAGGTCAATAGCTCATCTGTGTTTACTTAGCAAACAAATCTGGGAACACAGAAGACACAGGAAAACCTGCATGTTGTTTCTGGAGAGCACTATGCACCAGGTTTCACTACCAGTGTCCACATCAAGAAAAAAATAACTCAATGGAGATGTTTCTTTGACAAACGGGTCTGCTTATTGAGGGAGACCCCTCAATAGACCCTGGTACCTCTCAGAGCAGCTGGGGGTAGCAGATTGTGCAATGCATTGCCAGTGGGTAACATACCCTTTCCACCATGTTTGGAGCATAGCCTGGCTGATTGTACTCTATTTCTCCTATGTAATCCAACCGACTTTACGGTTCCCAAATATTTTGGGTCATTTTCTCAAAGACACTGTTTTACTTCTTACTTATGATGACAATATAACAAATGAGTAGAAGTCCAGATTTTTAATGAATGGTGCAACCACTACCTCTTGGAGAGCTGAACAGACTAAGGTGCTGGTCAGCTTGAGCCTACAAACACAAGAATCAAATAAAAGACTGGAAAGAAAATAATTCAGTGTTTGATCATGTAGCTGCTCAAATTTTCTGTTGAAGAGTGTGTTGTGTGCTTAAAAAAGGCCAGGGTATACAATTTTGTGTGTATCAGATTAATCAGGATCTGAAATCTGTTGCTGCCTAGCTTCCTGGAACACATTTGTCACGGCGGTCTTTTGAAATCAATTGAAATGTATCTTTTCCTCCTGCTAACTGACATGATAGATTGGTAATAATCAAACACTGTTTGTGCAATGTCAGTCTAGCTTTTCTGTCATGAGTGATTGAATATCCTTTAAATACCATTGTGGCATTGCTCCTGAATTGAAACCTAATGAGAAAACTTTATAAATGGACTAAAGTCATGTTTCCAGTTCCCAGTTGTGCACTCAGTACAGACACACCTTGCTTTATCTCTGCACTTAGCAGGAATTGTTTAACAGGCTGCTCCTGCAAACTGCCAAGCCAAATACAGAGTGCACATGCGGTATTTTAATTAATGTTTAATGATTCTTTTCTGATCAGGCTTAAAATCCTCTCTGTGCAAGTGATTATAGGTAATTCTTTAGCTGTAACAAGATCATTTGATAATAAGGCTGATAAAGGAAAGCAATTATTTAAATATCAGCAGCTTAATATCAGTAATGACTATCTCCTTGTTCAGGCTTTGTGCAAATGTGTTAATACAGTGTAATTTTACTATTCATTTTCATGGCACTGGAATAGAACATAAACACAAGTAGAGTGGAGGTTTCCCAAGGGAGAGGGAGTTTCAACATTTGGTTCCTCTTGCTGCCTCACTCCAGTTGACTGTAAGAAAGAGGTAGCACATGCATATTCATAATTTACCTGGTCACTATAATTGTTCGTAAGAAGGAATTTCTCTTGCTCAGTCTGGTCAGATCAGCTCATAAGGCTCTGTTGTATGCTTTGCCATGGGTTCTGGCTCATGGGAGAAATAGTTTATTTGTGGAGCTTCTCTGCTCTGAGGCTTGTCCAGGGCTACATTTTGTGTACGCAATAGGGAGCAGCTTTATTAATTTTGAAGGACAAAGTGCTATAAGGTTTTTCTCTGGAACCACTCAAGTTAGAGTCTACTTATGATTGATTTGTGCTCTGGTAAGAACTATGCTCATTTAAGAAAAAATGTCCTATAATTTTGCAAGACGAGTGGAGGAATCACCTTCTCTCTTGGGAGATCTGAAGCCAATTTACATGCATGTAAGCTTTTTGTGCCAGGATCAATGTCTTGTGCTAATGCTACAGAAATTGATCTCGCAAAGTAGATGTAATTGAGAGGTAACTACTTTTCCTCCACACTAACAAAAATATGAATCTTCAAATAATGACTAATGACCTGAATTACTGTGATATTTGGGAACATGGAAGTGGCAAAAAGCTATTGTATTGGTTTTGGCTGGGTTAGAGTTAATTTTCTTCATAGTAGCTAGTATGGGGCTATGTTTTGGATTTGTGCTGGAAACAGTGCTGATAACACAGGGATGTTTTCGTTATTGCTGAGCAGTGCTTGCACAGCGTCAAGACCTTCCCTGCTTCTCAGGCCACCCCACCAGCGAGCAGGCTGGGGGTGCACAAGTAGTTGGGAGGGGACACAGCTGGGACAGCTGACCCCAGCTGACCAAAGGGATATTCCCTGCCATATGACGTGGTGCTCAGCAATAAAATCTCTGGGGGAAGTTTGTCAGGGCTGCCGTTGCTTGGGAACTGGCTAGGCATTTGTTGGCTGGTGGTAAGCAATCGGGGTTTTTTGCATCACTTTTTCCTTTTTTTTTTTCTTTTTCTTTCTTTTTCTCATTAAACTGTCTTTATCTCAACCCATGAGTTTTCTTACTTTTGCTCTTTTGATTCTCTCTCCCATCCCATTGGGGAGGAGTGAGCAAGTGGCTGTGTGGGGCTTAGCTGTCTACTGGGATTAAACCACAACAGCTGTAAAGAAACAATGCCACAAAATCCCTTTAGATTTTTTTTTTTCTTGCTTGCTCCAAATTATGGCCAACCTGACTGGCCTGGTTTTGGCACAAAATGCTATTCACTGGTGACCCTGGGACTAAAAAATAGCTTGCTAGACCTGGCTTGTGTATTTCTGAAAACTGAAGCATGTCTGAGTCAATAACCATAAGGTCAAATCTCAGTCACCAACGGTAGTGAAGTGTGAGGAAAGGAGGGGAAATAACCCCTCCTTTATTTGCAAAATAAAGCAAAACTGGAGATGACACAGGGTGCATACACCTTAGACCAGAAGACCATGCAGTGGAAGTGTGATAAGGAGCAGAAAGGGGAATGATGGTTGAGGTGCTTTTTGTGAGGATGCAGAGCACCACTCTGAGGCATGACGTCCATCCCACGTACCTGGTGAATGCAGGCATCCTGCCTGCCCCGCCGGGCATGATGGCTCATGCAGAGGCAGCAGTGGTGCAGGCAGGGTGGTCAATCTTCACGCTGGTCAGTGGTCCGTGGGAGATGGAGAGAAGGTGGCACGGAGTTCAGCTCTGCTTCCACTGACTTGAAGCAGAGCAGGTGAAATGATCTTCAGTCATGCTTTTAGCTGTGGAACATAATGCTCTCCTTTTAAAAAGGCAAACAGTCAGATGTTTTTCCTCCTTTTATCCAGATGTTTATTGGCATATATGTAACCATAGCAACTATGGCTGGAAAAAATGAGATCTAGTAGTTTTTAAATTGCCTTCAGAATAAGTTTAACAATGAAGCTTGAAAGCAGACGATACAGCTCATGGAAAGGCAGATGACAAAAATGAAAGGAAATTTTATTGCTAAACTTACTCAAGCCAGAAAAAGTTCTAAGTGAAGTAATAGCTTCTCTCACTGAATAGGCACTTTTACAACTCATTAACATTTCAGCTTTACCTCCAGGCAAACTATCATGTTTTTGTGACACAACTGATATCTACTATCGTTTACTCACAGTAACTATTTTTAGATATGAGCTCTTAACTCAGGACATGCTGAGTTAACATGACCTCATTTGAGCTTGGTTAAAGTGAGTGTTGGCTGCGTGGCATACGGATTTAAACAAGGACTCCTTCAATTGTATTGTTCATACTGCTTTGAACCCCACTGCCTGTGCCTGAACAAGTCCCTGAGTACACATTTACAAAGCAACTTACAAATGGGATCCTCTGGTTTTGTGTGCCTGACCTAGAGGCAGGGAGAGATGATCAAAATGATGAACACCCACACAAGCAGTAGATGTGGACAGACTTCTCCTACACATGACAAAATAGCAGATGGGTGCTGTTAAGGTTAAGGACCGTAATAACCTGCAGTTTCTTGCTTTTGGAAATATAAAGTCAAGGCACCTTAAATCACTTGGGTGTTGTTGTGGTTTAACCCGGCAGGCAGCTAAACACCACACAGCTGTTCACTCACTCCCCCCTCCCCCAGTGGGATGGGGGAGAGAATTGGAGAGGAAAAAACAAAAAGTAGAATTTGTGGGTTGAGATAAAGACAGTTTAATAGGACAGAAAAGGAAGGGAAAATAATAATACTAATAATGACAAAAGAATATACAAAATAAGTGATGCACAATGCAATCACTCACCACCCGCCGACCGCTGCCCAGCCAGTTCCCGAGCAGCGGGCGCCCCCTCC
>NW_008794211.1:2919958-2922985 GCF_000699145.1 Aptenodytes forsteri | reverse complement strand
TGTGTTATCAACATTATTCTCATCCTAAATCCAAAACACAGCATTACATCAGCTACTAGGAAGAAAATTAACCCTATCCCAGCTGATAACAGGACAGTGTTTTTGGGAATTCGGGCCGAAGTCTACAAAATGCAGCAGACATTTTATTGTGCAGGTAATATTCACATAGTGCTTCTTGAAAATCAAGTGGTAGTAAACTAAAGTGCTATGCCTTTTTGTGTCAACAGCTTGAGAAGATCTTTGAGATAATGGGTAGATGAATTAAACTTGAAAAAGGTTGAATGTATGCAATGCATTCCTACTCCTTATTTAGAAGACATTTTCAGAAGAACAAATGAATCTTTATCTATCTCCATGGAGGATCTTTGCACATAAATAAGAAGAATGTAGCTGCTTAAGACTTCCATCTGTCAGAAACTGGGCTTTTAAGAATCAGTCAGTGCGGAGGAATGCCACATGTTTATGCATACACTGGAAATGAAGCACTTTTTAAAGGCTTTGTTAGCTCGGTGTGCGAGTTCACCACTTTAGCGGGAACAGCATCCAGGTCTTTAGAAATACAGTTCTGGGGCCTGATGTTGGTAGGAAAAGGAGCGCACATCAATGTAATTATTATTAGGCAATGAGAGAGGCCTCCTTGGCATGATACCTACTGTATCAGTTTGGGGATCTTGGGATGCTGGATACAGGCAGATTGAATGTTAGCTCGGTGTGCGAGTTCACCACTTTAGCGGGAACAGCATCCAGGTCTTTAGAAATACAGTTCTGGGGCCTGATGTTGGTAGGAAAAGGAGCGCACATCAATGTAATTATTATTAGGCAATGAGAGAGGCCTCCTTGGCATGATACCTACTGTATCAGTTTGGGGATCTTGGGATGCTGGATACAGGCAGATTGAAATCTGGTCATCTCTTCTGAATTACTGAGGGGCTGGAGTGCCCTGGGAGAGGGAAAGGGTTGTGATAATGGTATAGCTGTTGTGGCTGAAGGGTAGAAAAAAGGCAGGGTTTGTAGGGAGAGATAATATCTTTTATTTAACTAACTGATACTAGTAAAAAGTAAGCAGACAAGAGAAGCTCCTTTATTCAAATGTAAATTAGGGTTTCAGAAAATAGAAGGTTCAGAAATGAATCACTGGGTCTGGGGCTAGATAGACTGAGAGGGGCTTCACAGGTTTCAGCTAATCTAATCGTCCATCCTTGGTGTCAAGGCCTGGCAGAAAAGGATGGATTTGTTGGTAAAGGTGTCCAGGGAAGAGCTTTAGCTTTTTGCCTTCTCTGGATGAGGAATTTACACGTTAGTGGCAAGAAGGCCATGTTAATCTAAACTTAATCAACCATAATTTAGACAGGCGTTTAAAGTTTTTTAATCTGATAGAATTATAGTAACAAATCCAAATTTTGTAATTAAATATATTAATTTTAGCATTTCATGGTGGTTGTAGCTGTGAAGTAAAATTAGCTTTGTGAATAGAGTATCCTAAAAATATCCTATCCTAAAATTCTTTTTAATACAACAAGTATTTTTAAATAGTATTTTTAATTCTTATATGGCTAAAGATAAAGGTTATTTCTTTCATTGCATTAAGAACTGGAGTGTGGTAACCAAGTCAGTGTTAAGTATTATTTAGGCTTTGATGTCATCAATGCTAATACATATAAAAAAACTTGAATAATGTTGAGTCCATATGGGTAGAATTACTCACAGGGCTAGCTGCTTCCCTTAGTAGGCCATTTCCTGCTGCAGTCTCTGTTTGATTTCAGTAGGTCTCAAAGAGTAAGATGATTGGCACAAGCATTTTACAGTTTGCCGTGAAGGCTTGGATTTACCCTAGCTTTTCAAGATATTTAGCCAAAGTTCTTAATGTAAGAGCATAGTGCTCCACAATCCCTTTAAAATTGGCAGTGTTGTAGAGGCACCCGTGTGGGTGCCAGCAAGCTCATTGCAGCCATCTAAGGCCTGCCTCATCTTCTGGAATTACCTATTATTATCCATTTGTTAGAGAGTTAAGTGATGGTGCTCCTCAGATTAGATGCAAAAAGTTAGAATAATTGATCTGGTCCTAAACGTATATACTGTCTTGCATAGAGAATTAGATACTTCTACTGGATTTCTATTGTCAACTTCTTAGTGCATTCACTATTCATACATTCACTTGAGGTGGTGGCAGGAACATTGGCACACATTTTTGCAAGTGGACAGAGAAGCCATTGCAAAACCTGGAGCCCATTATATTCTTTTACAACTCAAGAACATGGTAGTGCTGAATTTTGTATATAAAACCAGAATAATTTTGTGAAAGAAGTGAGTTGTGCCATCAGAAGATATTTTTTATGGTAGCCAAAAGTGCTGTGCCATGATGGTGGTATGAAAGCACCTGTTCAAACAAAATTCTCCAATTAGGTTTAAATGGCTCTAAGGTTAATTGTCTAGTGATGACAATAGGAAGCACATTGCACTCTTTTCTGTAATGACAGTACTATAATGCCTTTTATGTAAAGGAAGCAAGCCTAAAATTAGCCTAAGGTAATGAGAGAAAGAGAGAGAGAAAGACTTTAGGGTTTTGACAGGATACAGAGTAGAAATCATGACCAGTAGTTAGATTTCATGTACAAGAATAATTTTAATTATAGCAAAGCGCCCAAACGTGAAACATTAAGTTCCTTATTCTGCCTGTTATGCCGGTCTTGTCCAAGGGTATGGGGGAACCATAGGGTTAGTACGAACCATTTAGTTTGGCACCAAGGTAATTCTCAAGGAAATGAAAGAAGGCACAGACGGAGTAGTGCAGTGCTGGGTTGCTCGAGCTGAGCAGCAGCTGTTCTAATTTTGAAGCATAAAATCTTATAGATCTGGAAAGCAACCAGTATGGTCCCAAAGGAAATGGGAAACCTCCTGAGTTAAATGATATATTTCAGGAGGGAGGGGAAGATGGTAAATCTTTGGTGTACTGTACCTGTCGTGGTTTAACTTCAGTCTTCATTTGGATACCTTTAAAAATGCATCTGGGGGCTGAATTTTAGACAT
>NW_008794211.1:2918284-2919937 GCF_000699145.1 Aptenodytes forsteri | reverse complement strand
GCGTGGGAAACTGAAAAGTCCTTGACTAGTGTAAGCACTGCTCAGCAACAACTAAACCATCGGTGCGTTATCAACTTTGTTCTCATCCTAAATCCAAAACACTGTACCAGCTACTAGAAAAGAAATTAACTCTATCCCTGCCGAAACCAGGACAGTACCTCATCTGTGATACGTGAGCACTTCATTTGGATACCTTTAAAAATGGATCTGGGTGCTGAATTTTAGACATCTGTCTTTGACATTTGCCTTTTAACATTTATTCCTTCAGTCTGCAGACAGATTAGTTAAAATTTGGTCATTTATTGGCCCCCTTTCACTTTTTGGTTGTCACTCAGGATGACGTAAAGCAGCACTGGACCTGCAGTTGTCCTGTTCCACTTCTGTGCTGACCACAGCCCCTTGAGAGCTCCTCGCTCCAGTCTGCCCTTCTGGGGCTTCACTGCTGCTCTCCCTGGGCTGCAGGAGACAGCAGAAAGAGAAGATACATCAGGAACTGAATGCACACAATCTGTGTTGCATGGCAAAAGCAGGCAACATGCCATTTGCTCAGTGGACAGCCATTCTTCACAGGGCATTTAAGGAAAAATTACTCTCTGACAGATAGGAGGAGGTCTATGTTACTGAATGGGACTTTTAACTCTTGTTTTATGCAGGGCCTTATGGGCACCTAAGCTGCCTAAGAAATGCTCAGTACCTGACAAAATATGCCAATAATAAATATATTAGTTGTTTTTTGGAGAGAACCAAAAGTTATTTGTATTGAAGCAATGAATGAAGAAAAACATGATGACAGGATTTCATAAGGTTAAATCCTGTTCTTTTACTACAGTCTTTCCAATAGCGACTATAATATTTTGATGTGAATTGTTGTCTCTTTCTTCACAGAGAATCTGTACTGCTATATTTTGAATAATATGCCTTGGGAGTGAAAAAGAATGCCAGATAGGAAATCAATAGGAACATTTACTTTTATTGTTCATGTCAGCTATTGTTTAGGAGACATAAAAATGACTGTAGTGTTTATACAACAGCACTTGCTCTCAGACCATTTCCAGTAGTGTCATATTTTCATGAGTGATGCTTACTAATATTTTCTTTTTTTGTTCCTCAAGAGAATGTATGAGAAAGAGTAAGCATTGATTCATAATTTGGATAACTGAGTGAACAGGCTGAAGTGGGATGAGTGTTGTCAGAACTGATTATTCCAAGGGCTCATTCCAAAAAGCTTTAGTTCTCAAAACAAAAAGATCCTAAAGCATCAATTCATCAAAACTGCAAAAGGCTCCTGGTTTTCCTCTAAGATGATCCAGGTAGCTGAAGTCTCTAAATGCACTTTACATTGTGGACTTCCAGCAGTCTGTGCTAGCCAAGCAGCAATTCCGAGGGAATATTCTTGCTTCTGAAATGTCCAGCTGGGTAGTGGCATTGTTAACGCAAATGTGGGAAATGTCATGGCAATGACTTATGGTGTCATTGCTGGCTGAGTGATGAAAAGTGCCAAACTGACAACCTGTCCAAAGAACTAAGACTCTGTAGGTGTTTCTTGTGCTGATCAAGGGCACATGCCAGGAAGAACTTTTAGCTCTGCTAAAGTGCCCACCAAAGCCGCTTTATCACTCCCCTCCTCAGCTGGACAGGGGAGAGAAAATATAA
>NW_008794211.1:2872085-2917368 GCF_000699145.1 Aptenodytes forsteri | reverse complement strand
GTAGCCCCCCTGCTACCAAAACCTTGCCATGCAAACCCAGTACACGGTGTCATTGCTGGCTGAGTGATGAAAAGTGCCAAACTGACAACCTGTCCAAAGAACTAAGACTCTGTAGGTGTTT
Organism: Aptenodytes forsteri; assembly: GCF_000699145.1. NCBI lineage: Eukaryota > Metazoa > Chordata > Aves > Sphenisciformes > Spheniscidae > Aptenodytes > Aptenodytes forsteri. Next base: position 2,917,247 of record NW_008794211.1, on the reverse strand, counting down.
CTTGTGCTGATCGAGGGCACACACCAGAAAGAACTTTTAGCTCTGCTATTGGCTACCCCCCTGGAGATGCTGAGTGGTAGAGGTGCTTACCATGCCAGACCTTGATTTGGATGGTGCCCAAATCACTTTTATCCTAAAAGGGCCATCAAAGAGGATTTTAGGCCAAGTAGTCTGTTGCTGGCAGCATATTTGCATGGGGAACCGATGACTGAACCATAAAAAGTAATGGGAAGAATAGCTGCCACTGTGTGATTTAAAACTCCCTAAGCAGAACAGAAGGAGATAAAGGAAGCCAAGGAAAGCGTCCTTGGAAAGAAAACGGAAAGACTGTTGCAGTTGAGGTAGAAAAAGCAACTTCTGAAGTAAGTGGAGGTGTTACCAGACTCAAAGATCTGGATACTGTAAAAAGTGACAACAACAAAGATCCTGTGATCATTTTGAAGGTAAAGAAACTGAATCTGCATGGATTTCTTACATATAGTGTCTTCAGGTTCCCAAGACTCCCCAGATATCTGGCCAAAAGATTAGTGAGATGTTGTTAATGTGGACTACAAAGCTTCTTATTTTTACATAATTGTATAAGATTTGAATAAAGACTCTCTGTTAGAGGGTGGACTGTCTGTTTCAATGACGGCTTCACTGGCCTGATTTATCATTTGGCCAACCATGCTTGTAGAGCTGCAATTCCTTCTGAATAATATTGTTTCTTGAAAGTTGGATATTAGTGTGAAATGACAGCAAGTCTTATAGCTGGATTGCAAGGTTTTAGTATGTTTAGAACTACATTTATTATTGTGTTATTTACTTCTATTATTAATATCCATTGAGAAATTTGGCATACTGAGAGCTGCATAAGACTCTTACTGTGACTGATTTATAGACTGAATGCATTTGATTAGAGAGCTGTGAAGCTTCTTAATATTCTTGAGATATATGAATACATAAAAATCAGGAGCCTGAAGTCCAAATGATGGTGAATTTTGAGAGTGAGCAGATTTTCAAAAACCCCTCCATGACTCACCTGGCTAAAGTCACCTCTTTCCATCAGACATAAGTATATAGATAACCAGGACTTGCACTGCTTAATCACTTAGGTTCAAATCGTGACACTAACTGCTGTGGAGGTCTATGATGCAGCCTTGTTCTCAGGTAGTGTTTTCCTTGAGGTTGCACTGGATACTCAAGAATCACCTTCAGTGCCTAGTTGCTGATGTGTAGTTAGAAGTTAGAACACTTGAACAATTAATTATTAATTATTGTTTCCAGAATAATCATTACTTGTAATTACACAGCTGCACACAACTTACATACTGTAGCTTCAGAGGAATGATGCTGTCCTGATATTTTGTAAAATGACTAAATATAGTGAATGAGCACCCCAAACCCTTCATTAGGATGGGAAAAGTCAGCTTACAAGCCCAAGGTCTATTCTCTAGAAAGCTCAAGTGTTAGCAAATGAGTGCAATTACGGTGTTCTTGGAGATATTTTGGATATTGCTGCTGGATGAAAGACCAAGATTATGTCATTAAAAACCCCATAGTCCTTTCCAGGAAAAACATCCACCTAAATTTGTCCTCTCTCTGCCACATAAACTTTTTTTACTTTTAAGAATAGGTTACATGGCTGAATTTCCACAGGGCTTGGCAATGATTAATTTGGCTGGTCTCCATTTCTTGTACTTTTTTTTTAAAGCAATTGATTCTCATGGCATGCAACACTTTTTCGGGGATAATTTCAAACTCCAAACCTCTTTGTTTAACATTTTCCATTTCACAGCTGACACACAACTGCATTGCTTTATTCTGTTCCCTCAGTGACTGTAGTCACAGAGCAACCATACCATAATTTCTGAAATACTGACAAACCTTATCTTGGGATAGAGAACTTCTGAATGGGAAAAAAACAACTCAGTCATTTACTCCGGTTAAGAACTCTTTCTAAAATGAATAACTTCTTTCTTTTGCCTCCCAGCTGTCAGTGCTTGGAAGAGAGGAAGAGACAGAAACCTGATGGTGTAAACACAATCCTCCCCCCTCCCCCTATTTCATATTTATATGGTAATAGTGGAAATAGGAGATTTTGAAAGATCATTAAAATCCTGCTCAGCTCCTCGTGATACAGAGCTCTGAATAATATTGTATCATTAGTATCATAGTCAGAGGTTTGAGGGTTGACTCCTTTACAAGTTGCAAAACCAGTGGTGATGATGAGTAATACTCAGACACAAACCCATGTACTTACAGAGCCTTTTGGTGAAAGTTCAGTTTCTCTGTTTAGAAATGGCAGAAGATTGTTCCTTTGCTTACAGTTCAGCCTCTTGCCTGGCCTTTGTCTTATGCACCCCACTTAAGGTTATATAGCCTTAAGATAATATAGCCAATATTACCAGTCTGGCAAACCATAAAAATTCTTCCACGAGTGGCTTGAAGGTTGCTGCTTATGCCAGCCACCTTCTGTTCAGGCCAAGTAGAGGCAAAATCACATGCTGCTTTAAGTGAAGAGCTGCACTTGCTTGAATCCCCTGCCCTTGCATTTGTCACAAACTCTGTATGGTCAAGGCTTGCTTGTGATCTAACCCACAGGCAGTTTTCTGTTGTTTCAGCTGAAGCTAAAGTCATGTTTGTCTCTTCTTTCAATTAGCCTGAATGGAGGGCAGCTGGCATGCTCCAAATTCAAAGTCAATCTGTTTACCCAAATTTCAGCCTATAAAATGACTATAAAGCATTTGAAAATGCTGATGTGTGAAAGCCCACACTTTTTGGACAGCTAATTTTAATAGTGGTTAAAACACTGGAGATTAGAGATATACTGCCAAAGCCTAATCTTTATATCAGTGAAATGCAGGAAAATGCCAAAAATATACTTTGGAGTTTATAAACGTGTAATCAATTTGACACCATTGTGTATGTTTCATGGTGTTTTTGTCCCCAAACCTAATACAATGCACTAAAAAGACAACCCTTCTTAGATGTAAACATGATATAGTCAACTCAAGAGTTGTATCAGACTTGGGCATTGAAAGAATCAGGGCTGAAAGAGTCGCTGAGAGCAGAAAAAACTGTTTTTCTCTCTCAAGCTCTATAGTAACTGTACTACTCAGAGAGGCAGATAAAAGGGGCAGATTATTTTTCAGTATTCCACTGACTCTGATCTACCCAAGCAGGAGTATACATTTTCCCCCAATATATTTCTCAATTTGCTTATAACAGCAATTTGTGTGAATGGTGATGGAGATGTTAATTAGGGGCCAACAGCATTAGCAGATGTGCTTGAAAGATGCTGGCAGCACTGCTTCCTTCAGCAGGGTGCAAAGTGCTTACCCTGCAAGGGGCCAGGGCCGGGAGCCGCTGTGCAAGCATCTGTATTGCCCCTGGGGACTGTGCTCTGCCGACTACCAATTTTTCTGTGGGGCTTAGGGGGAAAAAATGGAGAAACCACACCTGTGATGGTTGCTTTTTCCAGGTACCTTTGAATAGAGGTAAGTAACCTGTCTAGTCAGGGGTTCTCAGGCTGGAGCTGCACAGCCTGATACTCCCCCTCCGGCTCCACGAGTATGCAACTGTGACGGAAATAAAATGGTGTGTGCAACCTCATTAGCCTAATTATGATCTACAGAGCATAGCCTGGGTCAAGAGGTGCAACCCTAATCCAAGAGAAGTCAGTGGGTTTACAGAATACTTGGCTCTTCTCAGTGACCAAAGTCCAGTTCTGCAAACATGCTCTTACTCTGCTTATTAAGACAACACTGTTTTCAGCCAGGGAACAGAAACAGCACCGTGAGGCTGAAGTGGAATATTACATACTACTAATAAGGCAAGGTGATTGGAGGAGATCAGACAGACTCATTTTTATTAAACCTGATCTTTGTTTGCATGAAACAGTGAAGCAACTATGAATGAACATTGTCCCAGATATCAGTCTGCTAATAAACTATGAAAAGATACTGAAATTCATCTATTAATCTTTTATTAATAGCATCATAGCCAGGCATAGTGACTCTACCCCTCCTTCCTTTGTGAAGAATATTTACTGATGTCAGTTCTGACACTTTCCATCTTTGTTCTTTATAGGCCATTTAAAAACCAAGACTTTTAAATTTGATCAATTGTGGTGGCTTACATGGACAGCTACTCAGAAGCACACAGAGAATAAGATTTTATGCCCTGATACATATACATCATGTAGTTTTCTGAAGACCTGGAACACCTGGAAGGAAATAGAGATCATCAGATATTGAGGTCTTTAGGTTTACAAAATGCTTGTGGGTATGCAATATTATCTTTTTTTTTTTCCATAATTATCTGGTATTTCCCTCTCTTGCTTGCCTGCCAAGAGAAATTGGATCAGATGTCTGTTTTTCTGTTATTTGAATTATTTTACTATCCACCAAAGAGGTGTTTGGCAGGGTGGGTAAGCAGGAAAATAATGAAATGAGTTGGGAAAGTTTAATAAACATAAATAAAACTTGAAAACAACAGCTTAAGGCTTTTGATCCTTGGATGACCCTTTGATTGCTTCCATTTTTCACTCCTGTGTGAAAGTATGCATTGCAGCAAATAGATTGGGAGAGGGGGTGAGGGGAATAAGAAGTGGCATAAATAAAAAGGGAAAACCAGAAAGAGGTAAAACTGAACTTGGGCACTCGAGTGGAGAAACACCTTTTTGCTGTAACTCATATTTGGCAAATGTATCTGTTGAAGAACAGGCACTTGGCTGAGTTATTTCCTCCTACTTTTGAAAACTTGCTGTTTTTGAAGCTGAATAAAAAATATGGTCCAGATCTGTTTCTCATAGGTACTCCTTCCCGTGCGAGGCTTGACATACCGCTCCCTGAGGTGGAAGCTGCAGCTGTGGGGGGTCTCCAGCTGCTGGACCCCACAGACATGCACTGGCTATATTTTGAGAAGGTTTGGCTGCCTAATTACATTTCAGGGTGGAGAAGTTACCCTTAAGTTGAAGATCCACTGCATTACCCTGGAAAGATAGTATTTGTGAGGGGGGAACACATCATGAGGCCACACCACAGCAAAATCGTGCTAGCAATCTCACGAGGAAGAAAGTCAGAGAAAATGAGTAGTGTTATAAGGAAATCCTAGCCAGAGAGACAAGCTGTTGGGTGATACTGGATTCAGGAGGCTCCTTTTATCCAGCAGCATGCTTTGGGGAAACCTTTACTATAGTGTTTCCTATTCCTATTGGAAACATCTGCTTTGTATGTATTAGCTTAAGGGTATAAATACGAGTGTACTTCTATAGTGGCTGGGATTCTGTTAGTAGCTTTCATAATTTCATAATTTCTCTTGAACAGGCAAAAACCCTCTTACAAAATTCCTGTTACTTGTAACTGTGGTTAGAAACCCAAATCTTATGACATGAGGGTTGTCATACAGTCTTCTTGCTTGCCACCTATGGTCTGCATTTCAGATATATGCTAATGCTTCCATTGTTTGCCTGCCAGAAGAAAAGTAATAAGAGTAAATATCCTGATGCCTCACGTTTTTGAGGTTGGTGTACCCCTGTCCCTTCCCTCCAACAGAGTCATTGCCTAGGGGCCAGCAAATGTTTGTTTTTTGCCAAGGTTTTGTTGTTGATTATATTTGCATTACTGAAACTGCACTTTTTTTTTTTTCCTTTCAGAATACTGACCTATCTTTGCTTGTGCAGTTTTGCCCCACAAAATCAATCCTTACTTTTGTGGGAATACAGGTAAATCCAGGGTTCTGGCTGAAACATTCAAATAATTACAATTTAATAATTGCCAGACTGAGGGTAACCTTCAAACAGAAGGTGCAAAAGTTTACGTTTTCTAGCATAATGCTTTTTACAGACTTGAAACCTAGAGCATCCACAGGCAAACTCATTTTGCTCCCTCCATCCTCAAGGAAAAGCTGATTAGATATTTTGTAAGAGCAACACATATTGACAAACAGAGACCACAATTTTTTTTATTAATGACTGCAAGGTTGTGGTGTGAAAATTTGTCTCAGTCTTCAACGCACTGCAAATGTATTCCTGTATGGCAAGCCTGAAATTGTAGTAATTCTGGTTTCTATTATGTTGTAAATTGACCTTCCACAATAAAAAGGCAGCACAAGAGGACAGCCTGGATCATACTGCAGTTGCTTCTTGGGTTTCTCAGGGACTTGATGCTTCCCACCTTTGGACCTTGTGAATTTTGCGGCTAATAAAGAAATAATAAATACTTTGTGCAGCTAAAGTTCAGGGTAGTTTAGACCAAAACTAAAAGGGGACTGTGACAAACTGTAGCTGAATTTTAAATGAATATAAGACTATTATAACCACTGGTGTCTTGGATCCTAAGTTCTATATTAAGGTCATGATAACGGCTTAGTGTTTTATGAGCCTTTGTAGTCTTAGCGGCACCATCTTTTTAATCTTAACTTTGCCTCAAGCCAAAATAAATCTCAATGTTGTAAACTGTATTGTAATATAACTGCCTTATTCAGGAATAATCATTTTTCCTAAATGTCACTAATGTCTTGCTGTGGCAAAACAATAAAGGAAATCTTACTCTTTCTCTGGAGTATGGCAAATCTGGAACTATTGTAGCATTTCTGTGTGAACTGAATCTTTATTTTTGAGTATTTTATCCCCAGCATTTTGAGCTGGTTCAGTTATTTTCATCACTGCATAACTCAGGTTAAAAAGACTAAGAAAACTGAGTGCCATCTTCAGTGGCATTCTTTGAACGTGCACAGCTTATTTGTTTAAGCATCTGCCATACCCCCAGATGTATTTGAATAAATCAAGGTAGGACCTCATGAGTGTCTGTCTGAATGTTTGAAAAAGCACTGCCTTGGTCAGGTGGAGGGAGAGAAAGTAGCAAGTAGGGTATGGACTTTATTCAGCAAATGTCACAGCTCTGTAGTTTTGTGGCCTGAGTCAACAAAACGTAAGATAGCGCCTACGCACAACACGTGGTATAGAAGATTTGTCAGAGGAACCCTTCTATAGGTGGTGCCTCTCTAATTTTCCTTAGCGTTGTGCTGCTACAGTTCTTTTCCACACCTTTTTTTTTTGTACTTTGTTGTTAAGTTTCTTGCATATTCAGCACCTGTTCCTTGTTTGCAGGATCTTAAAAATTGGGATAGCATTTGGAAATGCAGAAAAACTCCTTCACAGTTAACTGTGACTGAATTTGTAATCTCATGCAGCATCCTTTGATGAGACATAGTGTACATCCTGGATTACTTTGTACATCAGCTGATTTCCATGTTGTCATCCATCCCTGGAAAAAGCTGGTGACAAAGTGCATGGATGGATAAGTATGATAATTTGTTGCCAAAGTCAAACAAACAGTAGGTAATGTTTAATAGCTGATTTAGTGTTTGGGACTGTCATAGAGGAATACCATGGGGAGAATGCATCTTTGGAGTCTGGTTTTTATAAGTAATAATTTTATATTCAGCCACTCTCATATTCTGGATGTTTTATTGAGCCAGTAAAATTACAAGGATGGCAATAAAATTACGTCTAGCTGTATTGAATTTCTGCCTGTTTTAACCATACAAGCACAAAGAACATGAACCTGAACAAACATGACAAAAATGGTAATTTCCTTCTCATGCGGATTGTGTTGTGTTATCATGGGGAGTGACCGGGAGATGGATTTATAGCACCTGCACATCTGCAGTCATGAGCGGCAGTGAAGAAAGGGTACATGTGCTTCACCTGGGGTTGGCCCTGAGAAAGCAGGTGCTTGTTTGGCTAGTCAGCATGGTAAGCTTGTGTCCCCAAGTTCGCAGTACTAGATAGATTAAAGTAAGCGTGTGTTTTCCTGAACTTGTCCCAACCACAACTCTGTGCTATGACATTAGCATGCAAAGAAAATGGCATCCAGGGCTATTTCTGCATCCTTGGAACCCCAAAATTTCCATGTGAGACTCCCATACCATGCAGCATTTTGTTACTTTGATGACTTGCATGTGCCTGAAGGATGCTGGTGGTCAGTAATACTAGCACAGGCCCTGAATGGCCTCACTGTTTGCTTGTGCCAGAGGGACTGTTAAGAACAACTCAGTAAGATGGGATTACTTCTATTTTGACTTTAGCCATCTAGAAGTCATGTGGAGAAGGACCTGGGGGCGCTGGTGGATGAAAATTTGGAGAGCTGGCAACAATGTGCGCTCGCAGCCCAGAAGGCCAACTGTATCCTGGGCTGCATCAAAAGAAGTGTGGACAACAGGTCAAGGGAGATGATTCTCCCCCTCTACTCTGCTGTCGTGAGACCCCACCTGGAGTACTGTGTTCAGTTCTGGGGTCCCCATTACAAGAAGGACATGGACCTGTTAGAGCAGGTCCAGAGGAGGGCCATGAAAATGATCAGAGGACTGGAACATTTCTCCAATGAAGAAAGGCTGAGATAGTTGGGGTTGTTCAGCTTGGAGAAGAGAAGGCTCACAGGAGACCTTATTGCAACCTTTCAATATATAAAAGGGGCTTATAAGAAAGACAGAGAGAGACTTTTTACTAGGGCCTGTAGTGACTGGACAAGGGGCAACGGTTTTAAAATGAAAGAGGATAAGTTTAGATTAGTTATAAGGGAAAAAAAATATGATGAAGGCAGCGAGACACTGGAACAGGTTGCCCAGAGAAGTTGTGGATGCCCCATCCGTGGAAATGTTCAAGGTCAGGTTGGACAGGGCTTTAAACAACCTGATCTAGTGAAAGATGTCCCTGCCCATTGGGGTTGGACTAGGTGATCTTCAGAGGTCCCTTCCTACCCAAATCATTCTGTGAATCTGTGATTCTATTTAGTCTTAGTCATCCAGGCTCCCTTCACAACAGTGGAGAGAGACACATCCAGTGGATGATTCATTGTATCCCAAGTTAGTATATGTGAGATAGATGAGAATAATTGTCCTCTAGGGGCACCTGCCACTCTTCATTGCATGGAGGGAACCCTGTTTGGGTAAAAGCTGGGTAGCATAATAATAAACACAACTGTCCTCCTGTGAAACATCCCAGACTGAAACGCCAATCACTTTTGTAAAGCATTTGTTATGGGAACATTAATGTATGGGAACATTCACAGAGGGAAGACATGTTGGTGTGACTTTAGCACAAAATACTCTGAACCAATTCACCATTTTTTAACCCTGGAGGAAGATCTTACCTCTCATAATAACCTTCTTTGGTACATGGTAAACAAAGGTTGCTGTATTTTTTTAAATTGTTGAACATTGCAATCAAATTGAGATAAATACTCCTTGCCAATGCGAATTACCATTTGAAACCTGAATGGGGACAGTCTGTATCCATCTTATTTTTTTTTTTTTTACTTGAAACTGCATTGCAAATTGCTGGCTTTTATCACCATTTCTCTGAAGCTCAAATCTGCTCTCTAAATATGATAACTCTCTAAATAAAATGTTATTTAAAACTCTCTCTGATTTATATTTATATCTCCAGAATCTCTGTAAGCTGGTGTTGGTTATCCATGGCAGACATTAGGAGTTTTTCATTCCACTCATTCTCCTTGCATCAAGGAGGGTTTTAGGATAAATTGCTCCTTTTCTGCTGCCATGTTTTGCCATCATTCAACAGTCTTGTGTCAAGGCAAAAGTAAAATGTTATTTAAAACTCTCTCTGATTTATATTTATATCTCCAGAATCTCTGTAAGCTGGTGTTGGTTATCCATGGCAGACATTAGGAGTTTTTCATTCCACTCATTCTCCTTGCATCAAGGAGGGTTTTAGGATAAATTGCTCCTTTTCTGCTGCCATGTTTTGCCATCATTCAACAGTCTTGTGTCAAGGCAAAAGTGCCTATTGGTTTTGAATCATGTATGCTCGTGAAAATTATTCATTAGAATTGAAAAATTCTTCTAGTATGATATATTGGAAAAAGTTCTTCCCTTCATGGAGATATGCTTAGTAAAATTAAAGATGACCTATGTTTACTAATCCAGGTCATTCTGTTAAAGCAATGACATTATTAAAGGCTGTTTGATCTGTGCATATTAAAAATAAAGGATGAGTTTTGTTGTTGTAACAATAGAATCTTAAGGAAAAAAGTATAAAAATAAAAATGGGTAGTGTGAAATATTATCTTGTGGTCCGGAGTGCAAAAAATTGTGCTTCGGAACATTCAACCTCAGACACTGTACCGAGCATCAAGGGTTATGAATTTTATTTTATTGTGGTTTTTTTTTAGAGAAAACTTAAGTGCTTTCAGACAGAGATCTGGAATTCTGCCACCCTCCTCTCCCTGGTCTTTCTAACCAATTTATGGCATAAGAGCTTCTGGGTGTAGAGTGCCTTTCAAAAAAATTTGTACAGTGTTAGGACTATAAGATTCCAGCCCTATTTGAGATCTGCTGGAGTTAAGGCATTGCTAATAATATGCTCTGAAAATGCACTGTTAAAGCTTAAAGCCCCTGGGGACTTCACATTAGCCATGTGATGTACGCAGCCTCACCAGCTTACCTCTGCAGAGATTCTGATTCATGTTCTTAAGGCAACCAGAAGTCTTACTGCCTTAGACATTTAAACTGTGTAACTTAAACCAAATTAATTTATGATGATGGAAATAAATCTCTGCCCTGGGGAATAGTTACTGTCAGGACACTGACCCAGATGGGCCACTGCCTTAACTGGTTGTGACAGCTATCAGGTATTCTTCCCAATCCAGTTGTAAAGGGAACTGTTTCTAAGAAAACACTGTTTAAAGCATGTCTGGTGGTAGAACTTAATCACTGAAGACATAGCCAAATAAGTTGGTAGTAGCTCACAGTGAATAATGCATGTGCTAAATTAGCTGCCACCACTGAGTACGGGCAGCTGTCAGGGAGCTGCTGGCTTCAGCCAGGCAAAGCTGCTGTGTACGGTTTTGTGAGCATTAGTTTCTGTTATGTTATGACTGGAAAACATTTTGCCCTGGCCATTCAAAACCAAGTTCCCTAAATACTCTTGTGTGTTTGTGACTGGTCACAAATTTAGAGGACATATTTCTGTTTCCCGCTTGGCTGGGTTCAGAGTAGGACCTGAAAGGACGAAAATTGTGAAGTCTGTGGTATGCCAGTGTGAACACATGCAAAAGCAAGTGTAAAATGTGCTTTCTGCCAATGCCTATGCAAATAAAACACGATTGTTCCAGTCTTGAACTAAAGTAAGTGTCAAAGGAACATAGAAATTCTTTTTTTCCCCTGTGCAAGTAGAATGTCCATACTGATCTTTATTTTATCTTAGTGCTGTTTATCTTTATCAGTGTGCCCACTGATAACTTCTACATATATACTTTGTCAGGTTTCTCATTTCATTATAAATTTTGGGAGTAGGATATAATTTGTGTTCCTCTACCATGTGAGGCATCCAACTAATAAATTAACTACTTCTGAATAGTTTTTGAGAAATTTTTCATTTCTTCTGTGTCTAATCATTAAATGTAACAATTTGGGCAATTTTTTTTCTTTTTTTTTCCTTACATGTACCACAATGTAACTTTTGCAAAAAGTAATTTGATTTTAAACAGCTGGAATTTTTTAAAAGATTGGATCCCACTAAGTAAGCCTATTTCTTCTACTGTGGCTATTTTTATGTTAAACAGTCCTTGGAATTTAATAGCAAATGCAAATCAATATTTTTCTAAGTAATTATTGTATGCATTAGAGTTCTTGTACTTGCTACCGCAAGGTTATAAGGATAGAAGCCAGCCATTTTATGAGAGAGTATTATTTATATGTATATGTCATTAGTATATGACAGCCTAGGCATAGAGACACTGGTGTTAAATTGACTGAGCGATAACTGTGCATTATTCCCCGAGAAGTCTTAAAGGTTTAAAATAGAATGAAATAATAGCTGCTAAGAGTTTTCCTAGTTGGGTTTTTTTTAATGGCTGAATGGGAAGACACTGAATTACAATTTGCAGGAGAGTATTTTGGGTAAGAATGATGTTGTGCTTACCCTGTTCTTCTGCTCTTTTCTTTGGAGGAACTGTTGGCCAACGCAGGTTGGAGATAGCATTTTGGGTTTGGTGGACCTGGTGCATCCAATGCTGAATTGCATTGTACTGTGGGCTGGCAGTAGAGCTGTGTAACATGATTTACTAAGTGAATAAAGATGTAAGCAGAATATAAAAGTCACTGTACCACTTCGGGCCAAAGGTCTGTCTACCCCAGAATCTGGTCTCCAGGAGTGGCCTATGGACAAAGAACAGGGATATATGTATATATATGTTTGGTAAAACACCTTCTCACATCCCCATTATCCTTTGGGAAGTATTTCTATCCACTGCAGAAGGAACATCTTCCTTGTATTCAGGTTTGACCCTGGTTCCTACCAGCTTCCTCTGAGATAGCCCCTGGTTGTTATATGAGGAGACACATTGAGCAGCTGATCCCTGCTCGCTCTCTCCATGCCACTCCTGGCTCTGCAGACCTCTGCCATAAACCAGGCTGTCTCTGTTCCAGGCTGAAGAATCCCACACTAAGCAGCAGTTCCTTGTTCCTCACTGCAAAGCCATCTTTCATTGCTCTTGCTGCCTTCAGAGCTTCTTCCAATTCAGCTGTACCTTCTCTGAGATGAGGGGATCAGAACAACTCACAGTATTCAAAGTGTGGGCAAGTCATGGATATATAAGGTGGTGATCTAGCTTCTCTTTTCTTCTTTATTCCCTATGTGCTACTACTGAGCATGTCGACAATGTTTTTATGGAACAGTCTGTCACAGCCTGGAGAACTCACTCCTGAAGGCATCCTAGAGTCCTTCATTGTGTGTGTGTGTCATGGTTTAACCCCAGTCAGCAACTAAGCACCACGCAGCTGCTCGCTCACCCTCCCCCCCCCGCAGAGCAAAAGTGAGAAAACTCATGGGTTGAGATAAGAACAGTTTAATACTTGAAATAAATAAAAATAAATAAATAAATAAATAAATAAAGTAATTGTAATGGAAAGTAAAACAACGAGAGAGAGAGAGGAAAAAAACCAAAAACCCAGGGAAAGAAAAAAAAAAGTGATGCAATTGATCACTGCCCCCCCAGCCAACTCCCTCCAGTTTATGTACTGAGCATGACGTCACATGGTATGGAATATCCCTTTGGCCAGTTTGGGTCAGTTGTCCTGGCCGTGTCCCCTCCCAGCTTCTTGTGCACCTCCTTGCTGGCAGAGCATGGGAAGCTGAAAAGTCCTTGACTTAGTATAAACACTGCTCAGCAACAACTAAAACATCAGCGTGTTATCAACATTATTCTCATCCTAAATCCAAACCACAGCACTATAACCAGCTACTAGGAAGAAAATTAACTCTATCCCAGCCAAAACCAGGACAGTGTGAAATTATATTTTTCCATAGGTTCATAGCTTTGCATTTTTCTCTGTTCAACTTTACCTGCCATTTTATTGGATAGTGCATAATGCTTTGCATAACACCATAACAGCAGCAAACTCTTACCGCACCGCTATCCCTTTTCTCATATAATTTATGAATATGCTTAATACCACTGTAAATAGTAATAAGAAGGGCTGTGGTTACCTCTGGACAAGAAAACAAGGTCTAGAGCAGCAAAACCAGTATAGCATCTTCATGTACTCAGTCTCTCTGCAATTGAAATCCAAACAAATTTGGTTTGTTTTTTGAATAGGAGTGAAAAATAAGAAGCAGAAGGTTAGGAAGTAAGAAGAGTAGTTTTTCTGCTACCTGCAGGATGAGACACATCCAAACCAGAAAGCTTGCTAACTCACTTAAGGCTAGTAAGATGTTTGGATTCAATCATGGTGGAAGGAAGACTTGCAGTCATATGATGAAAAGCTATTACTGTAGAAATCAAATGATAATGATACCTTTAAAAGATTTTAGGTTGAAGAATGAATCTTTCCTCTGGTTATTGTCCCTCTTCTGACCTGCAAGGAGAATCAAGCTGAATATTATTTCAGTAGTATTGTATTTTGGGGAAAGAGAAACATCAAAGTTTAATATAACATGGTATACTTCAGACAAAACCTCCCGTGTGACACTTTGTGAGTGGACAATGATTGACACCATTTTAAAGCCAGGGAATGGCACGAACTTTTCCAAACAGGTCTTACTTTGGTGTCATGGTTTCAGAGACAGGACTTGACTAACCCTACAGGTGGAGTTTAACTTAATGCTGAAACAAAGGTAGCAGGAGGAGAAGGGTAAGGTAAGGCTGAAACACAACAGGGAAGGAGGAGAGAGGGACTTTGCTGGATAGTTGCGCTCCATGAACTGAGAGGCACCCGCCTGGGCTGCTGGGCACTGAGAGAGGGAACGATTCCTGTGGTGTCTCCTGAGAAACACCTAATTTCTGATGCTACAGAAGCACACAGGGATGTAAGTTTATACATGTAAGTCTGAAGTGGGTGGGAGAGGGGAGAATAATGACATTCCCAGCCTCTAGATTGGCATCTTTCCTGTATCTACAGAAATGATAAGTGAGTGCAGGACTCCAGCCGATCCCTCAATAGTTGATCCCTCAGGCAGGGAAATGGGGGAAATGAACTTTGCCTTTCCAGCCCCGTGGCAACCTGTGCCTCAAGGTGGCTGGCAAATCAGCCTTAATCACAGAAAACTTCTTAATTAAATATTTCACCATAGAATTGTTTGCCTGTATTGTAATGTACAACAAAACACATAAATTTCACTGTGTTTGAAAGTTCAATTTATAATTCAGTATAATGAATGACTACCTAAATAAAAAACTTAATAGTTGATGATCAAATGTTAATTAATTAAAATAATCCAAAACACTTTCAAAGTCATGGGTTTTATTGCCTGCTTTGAAAGAAAATCTGAATTTGAATATTTTATGGTTTGTCATGTAGCATTTATGTCTCAAATAAAATCTTTGTCTAGATCTCTGTCTATCATACTTTTTACCAAAGTGACTATATTGCTTTTGCACATGTTTATATTTAGGACAAGTTGCTGGCCTATCTCTCACTCCTCAGACTGAGAGATTGCTTAATTATTTTCACAGTGGTTTCTATACTTTGACTTATCTGCCTTTTAAAGATGACAAAAAGAAGTAATTTGCCACCCAAGAAAATACGTAGATATATTTGTGGCAAAATCATGCATGTCTGTGTATGTATTTATATGAGCAAGGTATGTTGTGGGATTTTTTTGTTTGTTTGTTTTCTGTTTCATTTTACTACCATGACTTGTCTGCTTGTCTTTGTGCGTGCGTGTGTGTGCAAGGACAGGGAGAGAGATTAAAAGAGAATAGAACCCTTTGAACACACTGTGCATGTGTATCTATGTTTGAGAGATGACCGCATCTCGCAGGGGGGTACAAGAAACCTCAGTGCCTGTATCTGGACTCACTTTCCCAAATGTAAATCTCAAGAGTGTTTATACCAATATGTGTCCAAGAATGTTTATACCAATATGTGTCCAAGACTCTTTACACTCTTTCTGTAATCATTGTCACTTAATGATGCAATTAATTCGATTTCTTTTGACTGTCTGTGTTAGGGTGGGATGATCCAGGCCCCTTCACTGAGCTTAAAGGGGGAGGCGAGTGAGCAGCCCCACGGGCAGACCGCAGTACTGTACACCTCACATCTGCTTCTCACCACTGGAGCCCCTCCCAGTGCTCATCTCTGTTCTTTCTGAGGCTTAATATTATGAAACAGATAATTTATTTTCTGAGTTATCACTACTGATCAGGCATGTTGCTCTCCTCCTTAGAGACTGCAGACGGAAAAGAAATGCCCTCTTTCCTTGGAGCTAGTGAGTACTGCCTACAAAGTGAAAAGAAAAGCATGCTTCCACCTGAGAGACACAAAACCTTGTTTGCTTTGTCTTATAGGATATTTAGTGGTTATGAAGTTTGTGAAAGAGAGTATGGAAATCATTTCAGAATAACATACAAAGTGCTTTATAGAATTATCTTGGTACATACAAATAAAATATGTGATTGTAAACAGGTACTGTAATAGTATAATGCTTAGAAGCAATTGTTTATACTGGCACCTGAGAATATTCATATTTCTACCCAAGTATTTGACTGACCGACCCTGTTGTGTGATGGTTAGAAAACACTTTCCTTGAGGAATATTAAATCTGAAGTTACATTCTAGGATACTCACAGCTCACAATCTCCCCTCTTTTCTCTTTAAACAAACCTATGCAAGATATGGCATGCACAGCAGCCTCAGTCCATGCGTTCTGCTATAGGAAGCGAACGCTAAGCTGCCTGTACAGATTGCATATTAAGGAGTTTAGCTATCCAAGCTGCAAGTGACAGTGCTAGTAATAAACCCAGGTAAGATTAATGACAGAAGGCTGGGAAAATTTTCTGTGAAACTGAACCACTTTGTCTGGTGGTACTAATCATTGTAATTCATTACGGGATAGTTCTAGCAGCACAACAAACACTGTCGCCAAGCATGCTAATTCCCTGAGCTTTTTTACCCACTTGTTTAAAAAGATTGCATGCTTAGTGCTGTTTATTCATGTTCCTCTTTATCATTTTCTAGGGTTGGTTTTGATTTTCACATGTTGTTCTCCAGAGCGAGTGGATATGTTACCTCTTTGCAGCTCTCGACGTGGCAAAACCTGCTAAGGAGACGGAGTGAAAAATTTTAGGAATATAAAAGGAACTCTGCTGCCTCACGAACAAAGGAGCAACGCTGTAAGGTTGGAAATACCTTTTTAGCAATTGAGAAGAGGCAATTATGCTCTGTTTAGCTTGCAAAGACACAGTTGTTTTTGTTTTTTTTTAAAGTCCTGGTTTTTTTTCTTCCTTCTAACAAACATATCTTTAACAAATGAGTTTGTACTACGTCCATATACACTGGAAAATTCACTTCAGTATCGAAAGATAAATGATTGACTTTTATGATAACTAAGTAGTACATTTATAATATAATTTCTGTTTTATATTTTCCTCTTCCTTCAAGTTTTCTAAAAATATGGATGATACCTAAAATTATAGGAAATTTATGAAATAAAGTATATGAAAAATTAAGTTGTGCCTAACTCCTCTAACTTCTACACATACTAAGTTTTCGGGATAACCACTATGCTGCTCTTTTATTATCACTTCCCCTGCAATTCTCTTTTAATGTCTCCATATCATATTGCTATTCATATTTTCTGTTAACAGAAAAAGAATACCAGTAGAAAAAGATCATAATGTGCTGGGAGGATGCTTGTCTACTTATATTACCATAGCATCCAGAAAGCCTAACCAAAAGTTGGTAAATACTATTTTTTAAATTTTGTATTAACTTCACAGGATTCAAGAATCTGATTTCGAGTCAATCAAAAATAAACAAAACCAAAATGAGGTTATTTCAAAAGTTGAATGACGTCTGTTTGATCTGAAATTAATTATTTCATTTAGGACTCAATCAATTTATGAGGATGAAAAATGCTTAAGGAATGAAATCTTGAAGCATGAACATTTTGAATAAAATCACCTGTTAGAATACACGAAAGTGAATATTTGAATTGAAGTTATTCTGTATGAATAATATAAACATTTGGGTCATGGAATCTCCCCTTTTCTTCCACCAGGAAGTGATTTATGAGCCTAAATTCAAGTTGTCTTCCATGTTTTCAGCGTTGAAGCTGACTTAAGTTTGTCAGCTGTTGCTCTGTGCTCCTGCCTTCCGGCTGGGCTATCTTCAGTTTTACTAACACAACCATTTCCAAATTGATTCACTGTCATGTTCCAAGCAGAAACAAACCCAAAAAGTCCTCCCATGCTCTTTTTATGATTATTTTAAATCTGGCTCAGGAAACTACTGTTTACAAAAGATCCCCAGGAGTAGCTGCTGTGCCACAGCTGTGAACTGCAGTTTGATGGTGGTTAGGGGTGGCCAGAAAGGAGGAGGGGCATAAGAAGGGAAAGGGGAGTCATGGACTTTTAAAATTAGTTTGTTCCCAGGAAAAACACAATGTGACTACCTAAATATATGGTTCTGTCACTGAATAGGTGATAGAGGCAAACGGGATTATTATCCTTGCTTTAAACCTGGAGATCTAAGCTGAAGTAACATAAAGTAGTCCTGTAAGCACATGAGTGAGTTTGGCACACAGCTCACATCAAGTGTGTGGGTAATCCTACTGCTGAGTCAGGTTTTAAATCACAGAAGACTTTTGGCAGTCTCTTTTTTTCTTTCAAACAGTATATCTAGCATAACTGCTCAGAATTTTAATAAGAAAAGGTATTGTCACGTACTGCACGAGTGCCTCTTGAGCTCTGTAAAATCATGAAATAAAATTTTGACTTGAGGTATCAGTGCTCTGAAATTAATTAGTTGAAAATTAATAATTATTTTAAAGTGCCTTTATTTTTGTTATTTTGGTGGCCCCTTTTAAAATATTTGATCATCTTAACGTATTTTCTAGTGAAGGAGATCTTTATTGCAGACCTTCACCATCCCTTTCTGCTAGCTATTTTCTAGCAACCACAGGAAAGGAATTGAAGCCTGAATGAAGCCAACAGTCTGAACTAGTTGTCTTCGGCTCACCTGTTCCTTTCTCTGTTGGACAAGCCAAGTGAAGGACAACCCCCAGTTATACAAGAGTCTTACTCAAACTGGTCTGCTCTGAGCAGAAGGTTGAAGTAGGTGGCTTGTGGAGGTCCCTCCAACTTACATGGTCCTGGGACTCTTCTTTTGTTTTCATGAAACATCCTACTTTTCCTAGTCTTACTGGATTTCTTTTTTTCTTTGAAAAATGTGTCTGGAAAAGCAAGTAGGTTTTAAGAAAGAAAAGATGGATGGTAAGAAAAGGGAAAAAGGGTGCAGTAGTAAACACCCAAGGCTTTATTCATATACCCAAGTGTGAATAACTGACATAGCTGGCTCGTATTTCTGTGGTCTTTTGATATTCAGTGAAGAGGTTGACTCAAAGACCCTAAATTAGCTCTTGCTCTGAATTGCCTTCTGGAGGAGTCTGTCCCTCTACGCTGGCCTTAAAGGAAGCCTGTGAGACTAGCTGGATCAAGTAAATGATGTGAAAGTTAGCCTTTTCCTTTACGGGTTGCCTGTAAACTCTAAGAGAGGGACTTTGTGTGATGGGAGAGGATTCACAAGAGGACCTCTTATCTGCTATCATAATAAATTAATAACCAAGAGGGAATTTCACATTTGAAGCAAGTCATTCAGACTAGCAAGAATTATAAATAATATTTCTTTTAAGAAGATACAGTGGGATCAGTGATGAACAATGTCGTTGCAAATGGCCCAGGTAAAGCTCTGCTTACGATTCTGAAGGGAAATACCAAGAAAAATCCAAACAGTCACGACGAAGCCACTAAAGAGGAAAAAGAAATGAAAACTTGGAGTAGCAGTTAGAATAGCCAGAACTGCTCTCCTTTCTTCAATTTCTGATCATGTCAATAAATCTGATGTCCAACATCTAGTACTAGATGCTGGAAGAATGGGGGAAAGCAAAGAAAATCTGACAAAATCTCATCAACATATCTGAGCTATGATCTTGCCCTTAAATTGGATTCCAACACAGCATGCTGTTCAAATGACCCCTTCATAAAGAGACAGGCAAAAACTGCAGTAAGTGGAGACCTGTGCTGGCCTCTGCTTTCTCTGGGTAATATATATCCTGGAGAAAGGAAATAACTCATAGCATAATCAAGTTAGATCTATAATTTCTAGGGCATTTTGTGCTGTCCTTTCAGATAATGTAAGGTCAGTAGATAAATCTAAAAAAGTAAAATGTCATAAGAAGCATCAACCTTGTCCTCTGTAAAAAGGGATCTTGACATAATCCAAAACAAAGATATATAAGATCATGTCCTTGCTGATAATGTTACTGAGTTTTAAGATCAAAATGTTCCAAAGGAGTTTAACGTGGACGACAAAACATTCGATTACGAGCAAACTGGTAAGAACTTAAACTCTTCCTGTTTCCTCCCCACCCCATGGGTTCAGTAGACACAGGTCAGGTAGTAATGTCAGTGTCTGCTACTTTGGACCAAAGTTTATTTTTTCCAACATTTTCCCCGATTACTTTGTTTACTGGCAAATAAGGTTTCTATCCCGATTCCTACTACTGTTCATATCTTGGCTGAGCTACTGGACAATGATGCTGAGGTAGGTCTCTCTCCCACTTATAACTGTGTAACTGAGCTTCTCCTGAATCTGGCAAGTTGTATTTTTGACATGCAGTCATTCTTCACTATGCTTTTTGGAAAAATGTGCTGTGAACAGAAGTATCTCTAAAAGAAACGGGTAATTAGAAAGGTAAGAGTAATTCCTATCATAAGATAAAATGACCAACGAAACTTGTTACAAGGATGGCCACAAATCTTTACAACGCAAGGCTACTGTTGGAGACTGGATTGCTTCACTGAAAAACGTCCAAACCTCTAGAATTCTTTTCCACCCCATTCCATAATATTTTTGGCAACAAACTTTTTTTGGGTGATTTTTCTTTCTATATATGTTCTTGTTAGGCGGCTGTTAACTGAGAAGCCTGGCCTGTATGTGTGTTACAGGAATTGAGATGTGAATTCTGGCCTTCTCAAAGCCATAGCTTGCAAATGAACTAAGAAAGTTACATGCCTAAATAGCAGCATGGGTGTAAATACGGATATTTATGGTTAAGCTAAAAATAGACCCCCAAAGTTTTATCATCATTTTAAACAGCTGCAGTGTTCGTTAATTTCAAGACCTAATTTCTACGCTTTTCAATTTTGGTTCAAAATTGGAGACAAGTCCCATTTTGTTCAAAGGTCTTCAGATTTGGTTTCTAGTCCTCAAGTTAGATAAGGAGAACACTAGGACGAGACTGTTCCAGTTCCTTGGTGCTCACAGGCTGTATGAATAAGCTCGTAAAATATTGATTCTGCATGTCATCTAGATGGTATCATGTATGGCTCTATACCATGTGTGCTTATAATGGGTTTTACTTTGACATGATAAGGTGTCATTTTCAGTTCTTAACACTTGTGCAGAATTGGTTGCCCTGTAGTTCACTTACAGAATATGTATGATCTTACACAACAAACTCGACGATTCCTTTCTGAATATAACAGGCCTTGTATTAAGACTAAGCCGCTTTTCCAGGCTTGTACAGAGAACACAAGCTTTTAAAAGTGCATGTGAAAGTTTGGCGAGGGCTCTGATAAAAATTTTAACCTCTGAAGTTCATCAGTTGCTATTTAGAATAACAGGAATAAGGACTATTCTTTCCTTCTAATTAGCATTGGCTGGTGGAGGAAGCACTAAGAGATAAACTGTTTGTTGAAGCTTAAGAGTACACACACAGAAGTCTGAGTCAGTATTGTTACATGAATGCATGAATGAATAACAATGAAAACTGTATAATGAAAAGTTTTTTCCTCTCATTTAATTCTAATACACCATAATGCAAGCTTGTGTGGTATGGGAAGCCTTTTAATATATAATTATACTGTTCAAAGCCCCCCAAAAATAAAAATTGTAAATTCTGAAGGCCACAGAAGGACAGATAAATGAATGGCAAATTCCACTGAGCATTTTATCAGCTTCCTGCCATTCTCTGAACAGTGCCAGATAAAAACCCCAGTGCTTAAAGGTCTTGTGAAAGGCTGTGCATAAGCTTGTAAAATGTGTATTAATTATAGAAAGTACATTATAGTCTCCTCAAACTTCCTTTAGTTTTCTCCAAATGCACAAACACCTCTAGCATTTTCCTATCTGGCCAAGATGGCTACATTTAAGATTGAAATTACTGAACTGTCTTTATGAAATTAACTGGCTAATGAGCCTTATTATTTGCAAATAGACTTTTAGCTTCTCTCCTGTTCTTTTTCATATCTCTTTCTATTTATTATAGACAGAGCAGGTGGTGAGATGAGCCTTTCACTTTGTTCAACACATACCACTAGAAGATACTGATCTGAATAGCTTAGACCTAATCACAGGCACTTGGGCTAAATCTTTTCATGACGGCTATTCATCACCAGGTTTTTTTTTTTCTTTCTAGAAAGCCTCAGCTAAAACGATTTGCCTCTTTCAGAATATGAAATTAGGGAAACATGCTATTCTGTCCATTCTACAAAAATTATTATTTGAAAATTCTGTACACCTCAGCGTTTAGGAGTATGACATTAGATGAAGAGGAGAAGACTGTATGTACCCTACAACATGAAATATTTTTTTGGCAATCCTTTGAAAACAGAATTCTAAATCTGAACAATCACCCCCCGAAAAAAAAAAATAGTAGTTTGTTAATTTTATAAGCTAAAATTTTCCAAAGATTGAGCATTGCCCACGCTCTCCTACTGCTAACTGTGGTGTGGCCAACACTTGGGAAGTGAGCAAGACCTTTCCTGAGACTGTTTCTCTTGGAGGCACTAAAATACTGCAGTGACAGGTTTGGTGGCTGGTTGGTGGTCAGGGATGTGCCTGTGCTCTTTGGTGCTCCCACTGCTGCCCTAAGGGGAAGAAGAGGAGAAGGAGAAAGAAGTGCAGCTGGAATGCAGAGTTTAGGAGAGAGAAGGAAAACAAATAGGGCATGAGTTTAGGGCAAAATGAGCAAGGACGTGGAACAAGTGGTAACAGAAGATACCAGAAGATCAGGCAGAAATGGGAGATTTAAGCAGAATGGGGTTGGCAATTGAGAAGAATTGAATGTAACCGGTAGAGGAAACATTCTTGCAGACCCCAGAACTGAGAGGATTCAGTTAAAGTCTGTCTGTCCCCAAGGCAAGCCTATTCCTTCTTTTTTTTAAGCCTTTCTGAACACTTTACAGCAGCTTCCTGGATTGGAGGAATTACTGACAGAAATGGGAGATTTAAGCAGAATGGGGTTGGCAATTGAGAAGAATTGAATGTAACCGGTAGAGGAAACATTCTTGCAGACCCCAGAACTGAGAGGATTCAGTTAAAGTCTGTCTGTCCCCAAGGCAAGCCTATTCCTTCTTTTTTTTAAGCCTTTCTGAACACTTTACAGCAGCTTCCTGGATTGGAGGAATTACTGATTGGCTTGGGTTTTTGTTTTTTTAAGCGGCGTTCATCTAGGATTTCCCAGTCGTCTCTAATTGTACGTTGTAGTTCTGCCCTGAACTTTGTGGTCAGGGCAGTGCCTTGATTGACAGCTTTCTGACGATTCAGTGTCACTGGTGAAGTCACTTTTAGCCGCTTGACAACAAAGAACTTAGGCGGGATTGAAAGTTTACTGTTCCTCGCGTAGGGACTGTCTTTGTGTGATTCTGTCATGCTGTATTACATGGTTGCGTTACTCTTAACTTTCATTAAAATAATTTATAATACAAGGAATGTGAAAATTACAGGTGCATAACTACTGGAATCACCCTTGGGTTTTGTTGTTTTTTTTTTTTTAATCAAGTTTTTGTTGCTATGGACAAAATTCATTTGCATCTCTAACATTTAACAGGCTCATTGGATCATCTGTTGGATCACTGGCAGATTTTTGAATGGTTTTGGAGTCAATAACAATTTACATAGTTACAGTAATTTGCATCCACACTACAGTGCTATTCCTACAAATACTTAGAGAATGTAAACAAAATTTGTTTTTCTTTCAGTGATTCTTATGTGGAGAAACTTTGTTTCTTTTTGGTACTTTTTTTAAAGTGGTTTTACAAGGCTCATGAACTACTGTGCACATATATCCTCTCTTTCTTCAAAGGAGAGCTGAGAAGAAAGCAATTCCCCATTTTTGCAGTAGTAGCATGAATGTGAACAAAAGCAGCTTCTCTCCATCACAGTTAATGACATGTTTATGTTGCATAGGCATTTCATTTTTATCTCTGCTTACATTCTTGAGCAGTTCCTTTTCTATGTTGACACGAGAGGCATGTTACCTTTGCCTTA
This sequence comes from Aptenodytes forsteri, assembly GCF_000699145.1. NCBI lineage: Eukaryota > Metazoa > Chordata > Aves > Sphenisciformes > Spheniscidae > Aptenodytes > Aptenodytes forsteri. The sequence goes on along the minus strand of NW_008794211.1, from coordinate 2,893,469 downwards.
ATATTAAGCTACAAGTTTCTTTCCATCAGCCAGTCCCTGATTAAGCCACGTAATGCAGCCTCTGTTGCTCCATTACACAGAGCACTACTGTCCTTATTTCTGCAGCACTCACAGCTGCTCTGTTCGTGCCCTGACACATTCAGGTTTGTCCTGTCTCTGGTACCACACTTCAGGGATTGTGAAGTGGATTGTGAAGTTAAAAGCTCACAGCATGCAAGATCCACCTCTTCCCACCTCACCATGGGTGGTGACATAAAGATGCTGCATTGCCAGGTTCCCCATCTTCACCACTGGATCAAGGGGTTTATCATATTGTGTAGGGAGCTCGCTGAGCAGACAGTCACACCTGCAGTACCATTTCTCTAAGAAGCCTTCAGGGGTCTGGGATGACAACATGTGCTGCTTTTTTTGAGAGAATGTCATTAACATTTCTCTGCAGTGACACATTGTAAATCAAAATGGGTTTTCTTAAGTCTTCAATATTTTTCTTCTCGCTTATTTTGCTGTCAGCTTCACCTAAGAAGTACAACAGAGAGTGAAGTCTTCAGCTGGCTTGCTTCATGTAGGCTAATTTAATTTTCTTCTTTAGCCTGTGGTCAGGCATATAGTGGGTCATACAAACAGGACAGTGAATTACAGTCTGGGAAGTCAGCTGACAGCTCCAGCTGAGTGTGTTGGGCTTTTTGCCTGCATGTAGGCACTTAGCTGCATCAGGACCTGGGGTAGGAGCCTCGGATCTCAGCAGGAGGAACAGCTCTGCCTCTGTGCTTGGCTTTTAGCTGCTTTTTAGCAGAAGTTAATTTGATTGTAAGTTAATATTCACACGTTTAAAATCAGATATTAGGGCTTGGATAGCTCTACTAATGTGTTTTGTAAGCTCAATTTGCACCTCGCAGATCTTAGTGGGAGTTCGGTGTTCACTGTGAACAATAAAATGTTTGGCTAGCTTGCTCACAAATTTTTGTGCTTTGCCAGAGGCACTTAAAACCAAAACAATGCTCCAGAAAAATGCCCAGAAACTGTTTTTTTGTGCCTTTTGCTTTCAGTGGTTCACCAGCTTCTCGCTGGAGAGTAGAGAATAAAAAGGAGGGTTCATGTAGTATTTTTCTTTTCCTTAACTGACCTCCAAAATTCTCTTTTTCGATCATTAACAGCTGAGGCAGGTAGACGAGCTCTTGGCCAAATTTTGTTATGGCTGAGTGTAAATTGTAGAGATGCTGTCATTTGCATCAGACACTTCGGGTGTTTGTAGCTTGCTTAGAGGAAATTTCTGGTGTCACAGCAATACCATGCAGTGTGTTTCAATTAGGTTTAGATTTGTTCCGGAAACACTTGATTTGTGGCAAGCTTTTCCTTGCATAAGTATCTGCTGAGCTTTTAGAGGGCATGAAAAAGTTCTAATTTCTCATGAGGTGCCTAAAATATTGTTTAGCAGATCTTATGCACACGTGTGTGTTAGAGCATTCAGAGTAGTATGGAGAAATAGGAAGAATCGGGAATCTTCCATTCATTTCAGGTACCCATCCTTCTGTGGTCACAGGTAAGGGCCGGGTGGAAAATATCTCCTATGCTTGAGAATATGAGTCTTTCTGCTTTGCTCTCCATTGGGGATGCTAAGGATTGACGTGCAGATAGCAATAGACTACATCTGTGGTGTTGTAGCTGTAGGCACCCTCTCAGTGTAAGCTGGGCACAGAGGTGACTTCAGGCTTTACAGTGTCTTGCTCTTGTAGCTAGTGATAGGGAAATGGGATCTGGATTTTGAGAAGCTCCTTTGTTTTCCTGAATATTATTTTTAGCTATATTAAAATGACTAAGTTGAATAATTTTGTGTTAAGGCAATACTGCAGGCCATGGATGAGCTGCAGGAGTAAATGCTTGGACGGTGCTGATCTGCCCTACTCCCCTGGGTTCTCCTCCATTAGTACTAGAAGTAGAGTTGAGGAAGCCAGGGAGATTGCTGGCTTGCACCAGGGCTGTATTGATTATTTTTCCAAGGTCATAAGATGTTTCCATCTCATCTCTGAGCTATCCCCAGGGGCTACATGACCAGCAAATGCTTCCCAGCAAATCAGGTAGCTCTTTTTGAGCTCATACACAGGGTTGTATGCTGTTAAGAGGAACAAGACTGGAGATCTGCTTCTCTGGCAGCTTGTGACCTGTTAAGAGCTGCATCTGCCTCAGAGACAGTGATACATCATCCAAGTTAGTGTGAGAGCTTACAAATGCCCTTGGCTGCCTTTGGGTCACCCAAAGAATGCTGCAAAGACCTGGAAATAGTTCCTGTAATTAATCCTTATAAATTAATTCCCATTGTTTTGTAAACACCAATGAACATTAACTTGCAGCAATTAATTCCAAGACCAGGCAAATGCAATCATTTGCATTTCAGAGGCCAGGTAGGAACATAACTTCACATTAACGTTTGACTGGTCCCCCTCACCTGGTCACAGATGGTTATGGGGAGGCTACTTTGCTGTCGGGGCCAGCCTAAGATCTCCAACCTTTTTTCTTATGCACTAAGGATGAAATTGTTTGCTCCCAGGGTGAAGTTTCAGAGTGTTCACTCTCTCTTCCTCCAGTGAACTATTTTAAGAGTTGAAAAACTATTATTTGGGATGGCTTAATGAAGATTGTCTGGTGTGTGCCATGGAAAGCTGATGCAGCTGATGTTGAGGCTTCTGGGTGCTGCTGGGGATGAGGATGTGTGCCCTCCTCCCACAGAGTGGCTGAGCGGCTGCTTTTGCAGAAGCTCATATGACAGGCACTGCAGGCAGAAACGACTGTGCCAAAATTAGAGTCCCTTCCCTAATGAGAAATCCTAGAGTTAGACCAAAATTCACTGATTTTGAAATATGGTTTTGAGCTGGCCCTGGTAAAATGCAGGTTCTCTATTTAGTATTTTATACTAACTTAGAAGTGTGTGCATACATGCTGTTTTTATTCCTTTGGTTGCCCTAAAAGCATGGCATGGATTGCCTTTAGGCAAAATTTTTCACTGGTCTGTATAACACATATTTCCATGGAATTAAAAAAGGAATATTGAAATAAAATTAAAGTTTTCTTCACACAGATTTGTTAAGGAGAAAAACCCTGAATAAAATTTTATTATAAAATCTTCCTGCAGTTGATGTTTCACTGTATTAACAATAGCAAAAGGTTATTATGAAACTTCACATTTATGTAGATTCTCAAATACAGCTTGACTCTGGTTGCTGATGGCTAACCCAGTAAAAGCTGCAAAATCAAACATCTGTTGAGTATTCTAGCACTCCTGTTTGGTTACTGCTATAACTTAGACTATATACTGGTTCCTGCTGTAGTTCCTATTTTCAAGTAAACAGGAATTCATTTTACCTGTAAAAGTTTTCCTGCTTTGGTCTCCAGTTTGAAGAAAAAGTGTTCTGCAAGAGAATCAAAATAGCCACATTTCTTGCATTAAAAGTAATATGCTCACAACATCTTCCAGGCACCCTTGAGCTGAAATGACAGAAAGTTAAAAGCTAAAATTTTTCATGGAAAACTCCAATCTGTATTAATTTCTCAAGCAGATTGTCACACAGACTCGAAGCTTGTTTGCAGCAAAGAAAGATCAACTCAATTAAGCAAACCAAATTATTAGACACATAAATTCAGCAAGAAATATTTTTTTGAAGCAGGAATGCTAATGAAATATTTCAACTATTTTTTGATACTAAGCTGGCTTTCAAACTCACCCACCTCACCGAGTACCTGCATTAGTGCAAGTCCAAATTCTGGTATCGTACTTGGCTTTGCAGAGAGATAATTTAAATACTGTCTGAGGATATTTATATCAACTAGGGCTCTGTTCACATAAAGACAATTCTGCTTTAAGATGTGCTGCATTTGATTATATATAAAAGTTATCTGAAAGATTTAAGCTTTCGTAGCAGAGATGGAGTGATTTCTTAATTTGTAGCTTATTTGTAACTTAAACACTGCTTATGTGTATTCATATTAATCAGTTCCAGCTCAGGTCTTCTTAGTTTATTAAAGAAGTAGTTGCTAAATCTGACACAGGTTATACCAAGCACCACACAACGCTGTCCATCTGGGCAGAAGTAGCTTGTGAGTGGCAAGCAGCAGAGGAGACAAACCCAGCTCATGTCAGCGGCAGTGACCATGCAAAGGAAAATACACGGGCTGTGTGTGTGGACAGAGTACTTCCTTAAGCACTGTCCCTCCCTTTGGGTGCTTTTGCTGAACAGCAACTGTCACTCATTTTTTCCTGTAACCTGCTGAGATTTTTCTTTAAGTCCTCACTGTCAAGTTATGTTTGCATCTTATAGATTTGTTCCATACAAAGCCTCTGAGGCAGAAAGCCTTTCCTGTCCATCCATGCGTATACATTGCTAGTGCAGGTCCTCCTCACGTCTTTATTCCTGGAATCTCCTCCTTTGACATCTGCCTTCTTGTCTTGCTCACATCCATTCACAGTGTTGCTGCAAAGATAATTTCTCTACTCTATTAATTTGAAATCAACTGTCTCTTTGGGTTCCTCAGCTGCCACCCCTTTTCTCTCAATCAAACATGAGTCACTTGTCTTTATTTTCAAGACTCTTTCTCATCTCTCTCTCATTTCTTGTTTACTACTAAAATGTCAGCTTAAATCTTTGATTGGTGATGCCAATCATTTGTGATGCCCTGATGAACTGGAGATGGCCACAGACATGATTTTGGTGTTTTGAATCATCTTTTGACTTCCAACTGTGTATTGCAAGATGCTATTGCAAAATGAGCAAGTTTGTAGGTGCTTCTCTCTCTCTCTCTCTCCCCCCCCCCCCCCCCCCCCCCCCCCCCCCCCCCCCCCCCCCCCCCCCTTCAGCAATTACCTCCATGTTCCTGATTCGCTTTCAAACAGAAAGTAGCAGACTTGCACTGAGAAAATGCTGGGAGTTGGAATTTTAAAGACTCAATCACTCTATTCTGAATACATTACATAAAAGAAAATGCATTTTGATATTTTACGGGTTATGGAAGCAGAAAAATGTCCACTGTAAGTAAATTCCATATAGTTTTCCTTATTCCATTGAAAAGACCACAAATTCAAAGACTGAGCAAGCTGACATGAGGGAGAGGCTTGGATTCAGGGGATTTAATGTCTGGCTGAGATGTGAAACGGTCTCAGGTCGTGCCCTTAACCCCAGCCTACTATTCCCAGGAGCTGGAGCATGTCACCTTAGAGCTTTTTTGGTCCCAGTGGACAACTGTGGTGGGTCATGAATGGTCTAAGTTTCCCCTCCCTTCTTCACCTCTAGGGAGAGGGAACAATCCAGCCCAAGCATTCACCACTGCACTAACCAGTGCATTTACTTTCCAAATCAACAGGAATGCACTTGCTAATTTACTCTTTTAAAAATTATTTATTCTGCAGAGCTGTCTACTTTAATTACTATTTGAGCTTTCTAGAACCACAGGACTGGCTAATTATTTTCATTGCCTCCCTTTGGTTGCTTGTGCTGTATAGATCTGCTGTTTAATGAGTCACTCAGAGGCCAGAAGGAACACTGAATTCCTGAAGTATAGGGTGTCTAGACAAAAATGAGCAAATATTTCCACTGTAAGCAATGAGATAGTGTTTGTTTGTGATAAACTGGTTCTGAATAATTTATTTCTAAGCTTGAGGTGAGGTATACAGTTTTTAGCACAGGGATGAGAAAGGGGGAAAAAGGAATGCAGTGATGGGGACTGTGATTTCAGCCATTCATTTAATTATTGTTATTTATAATGCTGAGAGCAGAACCCCACTGTGTCAGATACTGCAAGCATATAATAAGAGACAATTACTGCAGTTTAGCTTCTGTGCAGGTCAGTAATAGTAAAGTTAACATTTATTATTTGGCAAAAATTGTACATGTATGCACTATCCTCACATAATTGTACTTGGCATAGGTTTTTTTTAATTGGCTGCAGTTTTTATTAAATGTTTACATCACAAGCTGATGATTACCACTTTTCATTACAAATACAGTCAACACAATTATCCATACAGGATCTATTTCGTTTGTGGATTTACTGTATCACACATGGGGAAACATGCTGGCTAGCTGTGTGCGGAGCCAGCCATAGCCTAGGGGTTTTTATTTTAAACTCGGGCGCAATGCTGCATGAGTGTGGCCGTGCTGTGTGCAAGGCTGGCTGAGGAGCAGAGCCAGGGTCGTTGTGCCGGGGCTGCAGGAACCGGTGATGGATAGGCTCCTGATGTGACAGCAGGCTCTGGTGGCAGCCCTTCCCCAGCCCGACTGCCGAGCCGGTGACTGCGTGCGCTGAGCAAGCTCGCCCAGGATAGCACACAGGCTGCTGAATCATTCCCCTACCTCACAACTCTGGAAACACTTTATATAGATAAACTACAGAGATTGTCAGCATAAGAAGAAGAAATCATCCGGAACTGGGTTGCTGCTAATGAATTCTGCTGGACATGAGAGACACTGAGCTGTTGCTGCACTGTATTCTTCAGAGCTTCCCTTGAACCTAAAATTTCTACCTTTTTCTCCATTTCCCAGAATATTCCAACCATCTGTCCTCTCTGATAATGTAGGGTATGCTACAGGTCTGAATAGGAAATAGTTTTCTTATTCTGTGGAAAATTTCCCTATTGCTTCTGTCTCATAGATTGAATTTTTTGAAAGGTTGACCAAAAATTATTTCTCTGTTTCACAGAGTTAGGTTAGGGGGAAATGGCATCTTACATTGATACCGGGCACTTTCTTGATTGTATTTCTTTGAAAAAAGTCCTTAGAATGGGTCACTGCTGGCACTGATTGAAGAAATTTGATGAAATGGTGATGACGCGGTTGGAGATAAAATGATCGTATGTTTCAAGGTTTTGGGTAGAAACAGAAGAGAGGAATTGAAATGTTAGGCCTGTGCATTGTATACAGGGCTTCATATTTTGTGTAAGTACTATAGAAAAAGAGAAGTATTTGTAGGTACTGAGTCCTATACCGAGTGAGCAGTACATACTAAAAGAAAAGGAAATACATGAATAAGAAAAATATTTTCATATCCTGCCATCATCCATGGATGTTTTACCCACCTCTGGTGTCAGGCCTTGTTTTCAGAAGTGTGTTTCTCCTCTGGTACTTAAAACCATCTCTTTTATCATACGTCATGAAATGATAGCTCATTCTCTTGCCTCTAAGCTATTACACACATTTAGAAAGAAACTCATCAATATAAATGTTTGTGTCTATGTCTGATTGGTTTCTCATGTTTAAAAAGGAGGAAAAGGGAGATTGATTGCAGAGGCCATAAAAGTAATGATGCATTTAATGAAAACATACATTTTATAGGCAAAACACGCTTAAAAATTACTTGAAGCTCTTGCATATGAGTTAATGAAATTAAATGACCTTCAAAATTTTGCTAATTTGACCTCGGGTTATCCCTTTGAGCCTTCAGCCAGTTTTACATTTATTTGCACACATGGCATGTATTTTTGTGTGTTTGGTCTGTCTCAAGAACTCCTTTCAGCTCTCCCTGTCAAATACTGTAGCTGCAGAGCTACACTGCAACAGTTGCACAGCGTGAAAACCAGGCTGCTGGCTGTGTGGCTGTCCCTTAAGAAACAGCTACGCTTCCTTCCCCCGATCCTTCCCTTTATGGCGTTGCCATAAATTTGTCTTGAGGAGACAGTACCCTCTAAATTGTCTGTTGCTAACTGCTTCTTTTCATACCAAAACCAAACTGTGACCGGGTCTAAACTGTAATTTGGCTGCATGGCTGAGTTTCCTATGGGAAATGATGTCAGAAAGTCTGTATGTAGGTAAGTAAGTAATATGGCATCTTTCCACCTCCTGTTTAGCTGAAGAACTTTTAGGTTGAGATTACATCCAGTGTCAGGCTAGTCCATCTGAGGTGGTGCTTGTTCATGGAAAGGATTAGAGGGACATAAAGTGCATACTGTGGTCATATCTACATCGAATCTATGGTTGTGCTGATGACTTCCTTCCTAGTGACCAGTCTCATGCCAAGTGATACTGAAGGACTCATGTCCGCATTGGTCACAACTATTCTTCTCTACAATGAATAGGTCATCTCAATGCCACCTAGCATTTGGACTTTGGTCATGCAGCCTTTTGGGCTTTAAGACTTATTATTATTATTACTATTATTATTATTATTATTAATGTTTTTTGTTGTTTTCAGTTGTAGGTAAGCAGTGAGAGGGCTGTGTTGCCGCATGCCAGAATGGTGTTTCTGTAGTGTGATTTCCCAAACATATGTTGCGCGCCCTCAGCTGTGGTACAAGGAGAGTGGGGAATTTTGTGACAAGGATCAGACAGAGCTGGGAGGCAGCGTGAGGTGCAGTTGTGTGCATACCGTATAGAAATTAGTCCCCAGAAAGAACTATCTCCTGAACCTCATCTGGATTTCTTCGCCAAGGGAGCAAGAGCCCAAGGGTGAGGTAGCACATGCATAATGCGTATGAGCAGGACCCAATCTTCCCCTGCTGGTACAAGTGGCTGTGACTGCGTGCATCGGGATGGATGTCATGCTGGGTGAGGTGATAGGACGGATCGCCTCCCTGCCGGAACAAAGACCATATCGTTGCTCTCTGCTTCGCTGGCGTCCTACCCCCATGCATCCAAAGAGCTTCCTCATTCATTTACACTTTAAAACACTCATATGCGTATTTGAAAAACAGATCAAACTTACGAGCAGCTGAAAACTTTCCACATCATGTTGTTTTCATGCTTTTCATACAGACTTCCTGCATTAGTGTGATGCAGCATATTTCTAAGATGACTTGTAACTCATCAGAGCTATATCCTTTTCATGAGGCAAATAACATAAAATTTCTAGGTAATTTTGTGTCAGCTACAGAACTGAACACTTGGCCTTTAGTATCTTGTCTGAGTAGCTGGAAGGACATTAGAGACAAAAAATCCCTGTTGCTGTAAGAAGGGAGAAGTCTTGACCAAAGATTCAGTTAGATCATACCTCTCCCACCATCACTTTGGGAAGGTAAATTTGGCTATTTACAGATGCATATGAGGAAAGGCTACAGTTATCCTGAAACCTCAGCACAGCTGCAGGTACCTGGGAGCTGAGGTATCCTGTACTTTCCTCTGACCATGGCAACACCCCCAAATACCAGACAGATACCACAGTGTATTTGCTACAACAGGGGATCTGGCTGGGAACAGCAAAGAAACAGCTCACTCAGTCACCGCTCTCACCTGCAAAGGATCTGGAATGGAAGATGGCAGATGGTATCATTCACTTCTGTCTGCCCCTTGTGGCCTGATATGGTAAAAAGTTTGTGTACAGCTCTGTGAGGCTCTGTACCTGGGTCTCTGGGAGGTACCACCTCATGTCTAAGCTGCCAAATGGAGAAGTATGCCATAAAACCCATGAGAATCTGAATCCGGTTCGCTGGTTCCATAGAAACCACTAACAGGCAATTAAGGGAAAGCATGAGACTGAAGCACATGTCTGGTAATCCTTCCTTGTTGTATTCGCCTAGCTTCAGACAACCAGGCTGTCGGAGGACATATTTAGTGCTGGGCTATATCTCTTTTTTTTGAGGTGGAGAAAATGGAGTGGAAAACCTTGTCTGATTTCACCTGACTTTAACATCTTTGAGTAAAACAGAAAACAACCATTTGGCAGTTTATTTCTCTATTTCTCTCTCTCTCTAAGCTTTCTGTGTAGGGGAAAATACTAGACTGTTTCTTTAAAGTGGGAACAGTGATACTCATTCCCCTTTTCAAGATGCATTGTGATATACTGGGAGAGTGCTTTATAGCAGATCAATACTATTTTACATTGCTCTAAAATTATAGTAAGATTTTTTTTTTTACAAACTTTTTTTTTAAGACAAACCTTTGCAAGAGTTTATGGAGGGGCAATAACATTTTAAGTGTGGTTATAAACCACATGAAAGTCTTTAGATTTCTACCACAAATCCCAGTTTATTATTTATACTCAACTCCCCCCTCTACTGGTAAAATAATTAATACATAATGGTAGAGGTTGCTGCTGTGGCTGCAGCATGTTCCCTCATCTGCAGTTTGAGATGCATAGAGATGTCATCTATCCTCTGGGAGGTTTGGGTGTCAATTCCAAGGGGGAAGAAGCCAGTGGAAGTGATACCATTAAATTCAGTGCAGGATGAAGACCAGCCCCTTGTCATTTGCCATCCCACAGTTGCTCCCTACTGAATGGTTTTCTTTCATTTCACCACCTCTCCTCTGTCCCCTCCGGATGCCTGTGCCCTCCCTGGCAATTTTGCTTGCCACCTTCGTGGCACTTGGGTCCGTTGAGTACCTTAAGGTCAGCTGAGGGTTTCAGATATTCATGATCAGTAAATTTCACTGTGCAAACAAAACCATAAATCTACAGCGCGTGGGCAGGGTCGGCACATTTTAGAACAGAGCTGCTTTTGTTCCTGAGGTGCCTATCAAAAACACAGCGTGGACTCTCCATTCTCTGGGCTCTTTCATCTTCTGAGAGTGAGCTATGGACCCAGAGTATTTTATTCTGGTATCAACAGAATTTACAATGCCTGTTTTGAAGGAGTCTCACTGATAAGATGTATTGAGAAAACAAGGAAATAAAAGTAGACAAGATACTTAGTTTAGGCATTTTTCTTCACAGACTATGAGACTGATACATTTTCCAGCTCTCAGAATAGGACTATTATCCTTTTAAGAAACTTTAGAACAGAAAGAGGCTGAGGCCCATCTAGGTCAATCCCCTCTAAATTGTCAGACATTATGTGATTATTTTTAAAATATGCAAAATGTAACAAATAGTTTCAAAAGTATTAGAAATTTACCAGAAAATGTTCGAGAAGAGCTTTTGAGAAACTTGTGCTTCAAATATACCTGTATCAGTCCTTGCTATTGGTTTCTTCTTTATGTTACTGGGTGCAGACAAGCTACTATGTAAAATGCTGTATTATAGGCTAATATTTGACCAAGAATCTACACAGTAATTTCCATGTTATTACAGAATAGCCACAAGACTCTCATTTCTGTCTTCTACACTACAATCTTCTTGTAATACTGCAAATTATATAGTAATTACAGATGGAATAACATGGTATCTTCAACCATTAGGACTCTGCAATTTGCAGTAGCAAATGACTGGCCATGTTCTACCCTAATGTCAGCGGGATTTCTGTGTCTAGATCACATTGCATATTAGAAGGAAAGATGAGTTGTAATAACATGGTCAAATACAGGAACTGGGAAGGAGGTTAGGAAGGCTTTATGCTGTTTTGTGCGTGTTTCAGTGTTTTCCCAGATTTGTTTCCAGATGTGCCTGCAGGGGGTATAACACAGCTATTGCCTTTATAGCCTCATCTCCAACAGGTCCCATGAAAACTGGATTTTTGTTATGGATGTCCAAATGTTCCATTGTCCACAGTGCATGGTCACATATTTTCTTTGGCTAACACATCTATTTAAGAATTTTCTATTTTCTTTTGATGTTTTTTTCTCTTTTTGATTACAGTTACCATTTTCTTTCCTGTGCTTGGACCTACAACTTAGAAATTAGCCCCATGAGTTCTTCCAGATTTGCTCCATCTCTTGCAAAATACCTGATGCTTCTTTCCAGAGAGCGCTGAGCAGGGTACATCTGCAGAGGAGATCCTCTCCTGCCCCATTCTCTCTTTGGTATATTTTACTTGCACTTTAATTTCTGGGCAGGCTGGTTCCAGCTATATGCCCCTATGTCTTCAATGACAGCGGATAGAGGCTGGCAAATGTAACTTTGTATTGGTGCTAGGGAGTAGGGGAAGGTATAAAGCCTTCTTTTGACACCAGGCATGCTCATGCAGAAAACACAACAGACCTTCTGCTTCCTCTGAAGTGTTTCTTCCCAGTGTGCCGGCGGCTCCCCTCTGACCTCGGCTCCTCTCTGGTGCCTGCTGGGAACCTGCGTGCACAGCCCCAAATGAGCCCTTGGAAAGGTGCAGGGTGCTGTGTTTCTAGCAGGTGATGATGTCATTAGACACACAGCAGGCTGGCTATAGGCATCCAGGTGCACAGCCATTGGCAGGGTGCAGAGTTTGGTACATTTAGTGATGCTCCAGAGCCTGCGCTGTGGGAGCAGTACTGGCACAGTCCCTGTGGGACAGGTACAGATGTGATAACTATCTCAAGCCAGTCAGCCTTGCATGTCTTTAGCATCTTGATAAGATGGAGGCCATTGGACAATTTTCCTTTTATTCTTTAAGGTATGACAATTAGACTGATTTTTCCCATCATGTAGTACCTGAGTATAAGTTGCTTCCGTCATGAATGTGTGGCATCTGGGTCTGAATACCTAAAAAGGAAGAAATCTGAGTCACTGCTCTCTATGATTACTTCACAGCTGCAGTCAGCCCTCTCTCTGAAGGACTATAAACTGCTAAGTACTGCTCACAAAGAACAAGGCATAGAGAAAACACTGATGAAAGCACAGGTTATTAAGTAGCATTTAGATATATCTGATAAAATCTAGGTTTGCTTTGCATGCCAGCTACACACAATTAAACAGATTAAATTAGGCTGCACTGAGCTCTGGGCTGCCACACCAGGCTGCTTCTGATACCCAAGCTGCTTGTTTAAACTTAGCTCAGAAATCTCTACAGCCCATTGTAGTTTTCAGTCTGCAGTGCATTCCCATAGACTGATAATATCGTCCCTGTGAACAAAACCACATGCAATCCCTGCTCTTCACTACAATAAGATTAGAAAGTGCTTAAACTACACAGAAGCAATGCATGCACATGGTTAGCATCACCAGCTCACCCAATGAGGAGCTTTCCCTGTTTTCACAGCTTCCCTGAAGCCAGCGTGGTCATGGCTAAGAGGCAGTCAGCCCGAAATCCTAGATGTTCCTGTGCAAAGTGTTTCTATGAAAACAAAATAATGCTCCAAAATTTAAATTTCTGTGAGACAGAGCTAAGCTCTGGTAACAGCAATCACTCTGGCAGTTGTTACTGCCCAGGCTAAGTGCCCCGCCTGTGTCAGGCACCAGGCTGATGCATCAGTCCAGGCCTGGGTGCTCAGCAACCCCTTGGTGCGAGCAGGCTCAAAATGGCCAAAAGCTGCTCCAGATGACTCAGTGATGCACCTTTTTAGAGTACGGAAATGTTGTCAAAGAACCCTTTCTGCAATGTGAGACCCAGCTGCTTTAATGTGCCTGCCAACACAGGCCCACACAAGCTCTTAATATCTTAGTTGCATCCTACTTTCTGTCTAATTTACAGTTTGAATTTTTGGAGACCATGACAGTTAAGGCAAGTCATCATAGGCTTTTCAATGAACTGTCTGCATAAGACTCACTCTCTGCTGCTGGAAAGTATAGAACAAGGCAAAAGCTGCAAAAAGCATGACGTAAAATCCTCCCTTTCACTCATCCAGAGTGATCTTGGCCGTTGTTAATGCCCGTCCAGCGACCCAGAGCTCTCAGACCTACATTCCCCCTTCAGCCTTCCTGGAGCCAAAAAATAAAGAGATCCGACATTTAAATATGTGGACCAGAAACAGAGTTACAGCTTTCTCCATTGAAAAGCATGTTTGCTCTTCATTTCACTCCTGTCTCTCTTACCGGGCCCAAATGAAGCCTTCTGGTATAGGGACAGGACTCATTTAAATAGGGCAGAATCAAAGTTGTATTTTCCATTCACAATGTCTCTGCTATGTGTAAATGTATATTCTAAACACCTCCTGAGTATTCTCAACCAAAAACAACAACAAAAAAAGAAAGGATGTAATCAAAATGGCATCTAAAAATTAGCCTGCTGACTGATATGGATGTGTACAATTAATATGTGTATATATACCTATTATTCTAGTCCCATAGTGTTTTTTCCTCCTTTTTCTGGTTTCAGACAGGGCAAGGAAGAAAAGACACATGCAAAGAGGAAAGAATGAGAGACTTGAGAAAGAGGCAAAATGCGCACTTGCAAAACAAATTAATCTTTTTGGGCACCTTGGTATTTGAGTGCTTTCTTTTCAATCTTTTTAAAAGCACCCAGTTTTCAGAGAGCACCTATCCTCCCAGAGTGATGGCTACCTGATGTGTCAGTGCCAGCTGAGCATCTGCCATCACTCGTTATTTTGGGAAATGTAGGCCCCAAGCGTTTACACTTCTTCAGATTGTCAATCCCTTTCAAGGAGTTGGCAAAAGGTTTGCATTTGCATTGGTTTTAACTTGTTTGAATGGTTTTCCCATTCTTACTATCACCCTTTTTCTCAGCGAGAGGTTGAATTTCTGGTGTGGTAATATCCATCCACATAAAAATGAGAGCTTGATATGTTTTAAGAGGGAGCGACTTTTAATCATTGATGAAGGTACAACATTCTACGTAGGTCTTAAAACCACCAAAGGTTACACATGGATTTCTTTCCTCCCATTCTCATCCCCCCCCCCCGCTTTTTTTTTTGTTGTTGTTTTCTGATGCCTGTACAGCTGGATTTTTGATACTACAAGGTAGCTAAGCTTCATGGATGGAAGATACTGAAAAATAGCACCACTTAATGTTGTAACAGCTCTAAAGTGTTTCTAAACACCTTTTTTCCTTTGAAAATTTATGGTGTGCCCAGAACATGAGTTGGCAAATTTATAACGCATCATTCAGGTGATAAACAGGAGACATTAAGAGTCTATGGTCTTTTTTTTTTTTTAAAGATGGATACAGCACTCAAAGCATTTGGAGAAATACCTCACACTATGTTAACTGAGCTTCATGGATGGAAGATACTGAAAAATAGCACCACTTAATGTTGTAACAGCTCTAAAGTGTTTCTAAACACCTTTTTTCCTTTGAAAATTTATGGTGTGCCCAGAACATGAGTTGGCAAATTTATAACGCATCATTCAGGTGATAAACAGGAGACATTAAAAGTCTATGGTCTTTTTTTTTTTTAAAGATGGATACAGCACTCAAAGCATTTGGAGAAATACCTCACACTGAATGTTAACTGAGTAATACCAGCTAGAAGCACAACCTCTGCTAGCATAAGGGTCATCTAGAAACTCCTGTTATAGAAGATGCTGAACAGCTAGTCTGAAAGGGTTATACTCCTCATGCTGATTTGAATTTACTAGAGAAATACAGGCTTTGGATAAACTGCATTGTTGCTGTCTTCTAATTTCAGCCTGTAGCAGCACCCTCTGTGTGTGTATATAAATATTGGTATCTAGGATAGATGTTAAGTATGCATTAATATTTGTTAATTCATACAGTTTTGTGGTATTATGTCTTGCAATTAGTTGAGACATATTTCAACTCTAAATCAATTCCCAAACAAAAAATGATTGAGGGTACTTAAAAACTAGTTGGAAGTGATGATCAGACTCTTCAATTAATTAGGAAAAAATCAAAGAGATGGTGGAGCATGTGTTGCAGAATCACAAGTGACTGCACCAAATAAGCTCAAATCAACAAAAAGCTAATAAGAAGTCACATAATTACCTAAGATGTACTCTTGAAAGACAAGAGGAGCAGAAAGTATCTACTACTTCCAAAACAGAGGGAACTGAAACAGTGGAAGATACTTGAATATTTCAGTGTGCTTTCCCATTAGCAATGAAATTCATCATCTACATGGGTGTGAGGACAAAGTAGAAAATTTCATAAGAATATGTGTATTTATTAATTAAAAAAAAATATTCATTTAAATTGTTCTCTTGCACAAAAATCAAGCTGACCAAACTGGCACCCAAATGGAGATGGTGCTTAAGTGCTTTTTGCATGTAGAAGTATATGAGGGAGATTGTAATTCTGTCCAGACTGATGGCAAAACACTGATTTTGTTGAATGCCAGAAGTCACAGCAGTTTTGAAGAAAATTAGAGCTTTACCACTGGGATTAAAGTCCAGGCTCATCTGTATGTAGAACAAAGGAAGGAGCTCAGTCTGAGAAAGAATAAGCTGGCAAAGCTTTTAGGGAATAAACAATGATCACCCGCATTTTAACAAACTGTCTGCTCATAAAAAATCTCTCTCATTTTTATTTGGCCAGTTAACAGCAATACATCAAGAGACAATAGCTCTAAGTCCCGAATATAAAATGCAGATCTAGCTCCTATCTGAATGTCCTATCCAATACAACATCAAGTGAGGAAATAAAATTCCCACTGAAGCATGGGGATAGCAAGGAGAAATGCACCTTCGTTTGACTACATTAGCAAAGGTGCACTCCATTGCCTGTAAAGATTTGTACTGTGGTTAAGTACCTCTGTTTCTGAAAACCCTAACAGAAACAATCTTTTGAAATATGAAAAACATGACAGAGAGAAAAATTAATTATATACACGTTATTTTTTTCCCTCACTGGTCGCTAATAGACAACATTTTTGGAGCAGAAGACAAATGTTTTTGTTTCCATGGCAACAATATCCACTCTTCTCCTTTCTGTCACAAACCACGGTTTCTGAGCATATTTAGGAAAATTGAAACGTGAGTATCTCGGAATGATAAAGCCAAGTGCAGTAAATTTTCATCTAAATAAATATTTGTATTCTGTCTTGTATCCATTGGCTTTGAAAATTTTCAAGGTCAGGGTATTTGTTTGCTGTGCTGATGGCATTCCCATTAAACACTTAGTTCTGTTCACAATGAGAAGTCTATTTAAACGTGTCTTGAATGTTGCTGATGCTACCCTAAAATAATTGAAATAATTAAAGGGGGAAGCAGCACTGCATAGCATCTTTCAGAATGGCAAAGCATGCCGCTGTAGCACTTGAGGACTTAAGGCAACCGGTGTATACAGTATAAAAGAATATATGCCGGAAGGGTCAAGTCTTTAATTTATAAGTGACTTGAGGGTGTCTCTCTTCTCTGGGCAATGCTAACTGTGCTGTCAAAGTTCAGCAACAGTCTGTGCAGAAAACAGTTGAACTGATCTGCTAGGGCTCTGCTTTCTTCTTTTCAATTCCTTCTCAGTGCAAACCTCTCAGCTACAGATTCAACCTCTTTCTTGTCTGTTGGACTTGTTTCTCTCTGAATAATTTCTTTACACTCACTGGGCCAGACTTTCAAGTCTTTGCTCCAGAAATATTTATTTCTAGGAAATGAAAAGGTTTTAACAAAAGAAACTGAGACCCACAACAGAATATACACTGTGGTAAAACTTGGCTATATATAGCTGTATATAGATGTCAAGCCTCAGCTTCAAAACAGAAATGAAGTGTTTGTATTGGAGTCATTTCAACCCAAAGCAAAATATGGTGTTTTGGTTTTTTGATGGGAATAACCCCCCCACCCCACCCCCCCCAGCATTGTCAAATTTAACCCCCCCACCCCACCCCTGCCAGCATTGTCAAATTTAAAATATCACTTACAGGAAATATGTTGTTCAATGACCATATTTTCTATTTTAAAAAATGCAGACAAAAAATCTCTTGAGTAGTTCTCTTTGTAACTTTGATGAAGTGGTTTGAATAGGCAAACCGTTAAACTATTGAAAGGGCTAGAACTTCAGACAGAAAAATGACAGCTCTGATTTTGTTGCCCTCCCACCTGCATAACTGTTTGAGTTTGTGGTGGACTGGGAGCACGGTGTGCACACCATGCCCTTGCCTCGCTGCATGAGCAGCCTGCGTTCGGAGGACTCTCTTTAGGGGTACAGCAGACTGATTAACTCAGCTATAGGTGCAAGGTGACAAAGGAAACCCATGTGGCTTTTATAACTGTATCTGGCCCTGTCGGCTTTGTGCTGAAGCGTGACAGTCCTGGAAGCATCGTGGGTGCTGCAGTTAAGCCGGTTAGACAGATAGGTGGTGGTAGGTAATGGGAGAGACAGAGATTTTTCTCTCCTCTCATCATCCCTTTTCACCTAAGGTTTTTTTTTTTTCAGTTTACTTGTTATTATATAAAAGACATCTTAGTTATCAACTCCAGCACTGACTTCTAATTAACCACCATCTAAGAACATTACAACGCCTGCTCAGACAAGATAAAGGATCATCTAAGTTGAAACAAGAAAACAAAATTGTGCTGTTCCAGGTGGCCCCTGGCACCGGCCAGCTTTTTACAGGCAGCTGCTCTGCATGCTGAGAGGCCTGAACTGTCTCTAACGCTGGGTGTAAGGAAAAATGCTACAGTGCGTTCAGTCATCCTAACAAGGACTGTGATGTTTTTTGCACGCACGGCTCCTGATGTCAGGCTATTAATGCCTCTTTGAGAATAAACCTATTTCTAACTATTTTCAGGATCGGGATCCTTGTTAGGGCTTGTCTTTATTACCACAAAAGCTGCGTTTTACCTCAGGGTACTATGTATTTCAGGTAGCCTGAGGTAAAAATACAAGTGAAGGCAAGGCAGAAGGTAACTTTGCACAAGGGTGCAGATTTTGTCTCCATTGTGTTTTTAGCTTAGAACACCTGACGCATGGTAGATACCCTGAGGTGAAAAGGGAAGTTTTGCTGGAGGGAGTTTGAGGCCTCTTTCCTGTTTCTTTTTCAAAAAAACGGCAGAAGCACCGCTCATTTTGTTTGCTGCAATTCTTTACATGTGCCCATATCGTAATATTTTGTGTTTAATACTGAAAATGAATCAGTGAGAAAAAAGTACCAGGGGTGCAACATGATGGATGCAAAAACCTCACAGCCACATTGAGGCACTGAATGAAGAATTACAATTGGATTTTATCTCAAGGCATAAACCCCCCTGAAAAATGGGGGCTTGTAATGGAAAGGCTATTGCTGACACAACCTTAACTTGAACATTGCCAACGGTTACACTATCACTTTATATAGCAATTTAATGGCCAGCTTTTCACTTCGCCAGTGGGAACACAGCCAGTTGAGGTGATTGGGTTTGCACGCTATAAAGCAGCTCAACCTTGGAATGCGCTGATGTAAAAACACTCTTTCTCATTAGACAAATTTGAAATAATGGCCTGAAAATAGAAGCATGTGACTTGCATGTTGTATTTACGCTGGTGCTGGGTACATATAACCATCACCTCATCTCTGGAGTTTAATGGACTTAACGAGCAGTTAAAGTGTTTTAGGCAGCCTGTGATAGGCAACTGCAATGTCAGTCAACAGCTGCAATTGGCATTTCATACTTCTTAGTAACCCATGTACAGCAGAGCCTGACCCACAGGAGCTGCTGCCTTTTATAGCTCAGGCAGTGCTCCTCAGCTTGCTCTATTTCACTGATCCATCAGATCTGAACAACCTGCCTCCTTTTGAGAAGCAATAAATACAATAGTAATCAAATGGCATTTCTTTAGGCATTGATTTTCTCCCTGATCTAAAATCACCAGAAGTTGGAATTTCAAGTCTATAGGCAGTTCAGCTGGTTTCAAGAGTATTTTGCCCTTCATGAAAAAAAAACCCGCATTGGGACTATCAGCATGTTTTGTTGTATAAAATGAAATATGTTGATATGATGTCACATTATGAAATAATTAAAATGAAGATAATCCCATGATTCACATAAAAGTATAACCTACATAAAAAATAAAGAGAACATACATAACATGACTGTTTTGATATATATTTTTTAATATATATATATACACACACATATTACATAACAAGTGTTATATAATGAGCGAACTTAAGTGCACAAGTTTGGTTTTGTTTTAGCAAAGAATTGTTATACTGATAATTTTCTGAGATTGTCTAAAAGTCTGAATTTATCAAAACAACTAAACATTTCAGCTTTATCAGTATGATTTTCATTTGACTTTACTCTTGATGAAAATCTCATAGAAATGGACATTTTCAAATTTCAGTTTAACTGTGTATTTCTATCTAAAAAAAATGTTTTTCAGCTCACCCCAATCCAATTGTACAAAAATCCAATTGTAATTCTTCATTCAGTGCCTCAACTCAGTGGTGAGATTTTTGCATCCATTATATTGTAGCCCTGGTATTTTTTTCTCACTGATTCATTTTCAGTACGAAACACAGAATATTACAAACTAGGCACATGTAAAGAATTGCATGCTTTTGTCTTAGGCCTATCCTGAGCAGATGCTGCTTACTATGTCAAACGTTAAAGTTTTTGTAAGGCATTCATTTGTGTTACCTGCCCCAGAGAGGGAATTGCTCCAGTTGGTGGGGACCAAGCCTGCCTATCAGCAACCAACCCTATCTCTCAGCCCAGTATGCCAGTGGCTGACCACTTTGCTCTCCAACATCTCACATACAGTCCCTCTGACCCTGCTGACAATGCGGCATGGTGAATAGCAGCCCTAGTACACAAGGCTCCCACCACCCTGCAGAGCTGTCCTGTTCCCAGGCATGGCACTGTCACTTGGTAGGATACAATGATCCCTACCCAGGATCCTTGAAATAAATCCATCACACGGGGGTGGGGGCCATCTGGGAGCTGTGATTTTTCTTTCTAGCGTTAATTGCTTTTAAAGACTTTGGAAATGTCTGGGATGACACCCGAGTGTATTTAGCACAGACACATAGGATGAGGTCTCTGTATATCCAGAAATTAAAAAGTTTGAAACTGCCTGAAAAGGGGGTGGGCAGAAACAGACTTTCAAACCTCCTATTGTGTTTAGGTACTGACTTAACTGAGGTCTTCATTTTTGGGAGGAAGTTGTTCTAGACATATGATTTGCGGGCATTCGTGGGCAGAGAGGTGCAAGCGGAATGCAGAAGCTTAATCCTGCTGTGTATTGTGTGCTCTAGCTGTGTCCCTCAGGGATCCCCTGCTTCCACCCCTGCCAGCGTTGCAACCTGAGATGTGTGACTGTGCATCCTTAAGTGCTGGCAAGGATGCACAACCACCATGCACACCCACCCTGAGATGCCAACACCGATCCATTTTTTCTTCTCTTTCATTCAGCAAGAATCCCAGTGTGGATTAAGTTTGAAGAACTGTATTTAAAAGCGAAAATAAGAATGAAAATAATACAAACCCAAATCTGTATTGATTTTTTTTTCTGCCAAGCATATGCGAGTGGAGATTTAACTGTATTTATGCAAATGCAGCTTTTAAAGAAGCTTTTCTCTTAGTCTTAATTATGAAAATCCTCTTGAGTCTTTCAGTCCCCAGTGAGCTATGTTGCAGTTTTTCATAACTGAGACAATTTGAGTTATCTTGGAAATCTTGAGCTGCCTTCTGCTTGATGCCCAGAAGACTTTGCTGCAGCTCTGCTCAGGGTCAATTGTTCCTTAAACTTCTTTTAGACTCTATTCAACATGACAAGCAAATCAACCTTTTCAATTCAGGAGCTGATGAAACTCAACATTTTATAAAGCGTTGCCATGAGACTATGAACTGAGTAGATAGCTTTCAGGCCTATTCAATGTCACTTTCATAGAATCATAGAATCATAGAATAGTTTGGGTTGGAAGGGACCTCTAAAGGTCATCTAGTCCAACCCCCCTGCCATGGGCAGGGACATCTTCAACTAGATCAGGTTGCTCAGAGCCCCGTCCA
>NW_008794211.1:2844727-2870789 GCF_000699145.1 Aptenodytes forsteri | reverse complement strand
CTTTTCAAATATCATGGAGAGTGTCTTGGCAACTACATCAGCCAATTCCCTCAGGACTCTGGGATGCATCTCGTCAGGTCGCACAGACTTACGTGTGTTCAGGTTCCTCAGGTGCTCACAAACCTGATCTTACCTTACAGTGGGAGGGACTTTTCTCCCCCAGTCCCTGCCTTGTGGTCCATCCACTCGAGAGGTGTGGGAACAGAGGTTGCCAGTGAAGGCTGAAGCAAAAACGTTGTTGAATATCTCAGCCTTCTCCTCATCTGTTGTTACTGGTTTGCCAGTTTTGCTCATCGGTGGGGTACACTTTCTTTGATGTTCCTTTTCTGGCTGACATACCTGTAGAAGCCCTTCTTACTATTCTTTGCATCCCCCGCCAAGTTCAGTTCCATCTGCACCTTGGCCTTCCTGACCCATCCCTACACAACCGGGCAGCGTCCCTATACTCTTCCCAGGATAGCTGTCCCTGCTTCCCCCGCCTATGCATTTCCTTCTTGCCTTTTAGTTTGACCAGCAGGTCTCAACTCAGCCATGCTGGTCTCCTGCCTTCCTTGCCTGATTTCTTACATGTGGGGACTGAGAGCTCTTGTGTTCTATGGAAAGCATTCTTAAAGAACTGCTAGCTCTATCCTGCTCCCTTGTCCCTGAGGGCACTTTCCCAGGGGGTCCTACTGACTAATTCCTTGAACAGCTGGAAGTTTGCTTTCCTAAAATTCAGGGACCTGACTTTACTCTTTGCCTGACCCATATCCCTCAGGACTGCAAACTCCACCAGTGCGTGATCACTGCAGCCCAGGCTGCCCACAGTCTTGACATCACTGATTAGCTCACTTCCGTTGGTGATCATCAGGTCCAGTATCGCAACCACTTTGGTAGGGCTGTTTATTACCTGGCTTAAGAAGTTATCCTTGATGCACTCCAGGAGTCTCCTGGATTGCCTATAGCTTGCCATGCTACTTTTCCAGCAGATGTCAGGGTGGTTGAAGTCCCCCAGCAGGACGAGAGCCTGCGAGCGCGATGCCTCCTGCAGCTGGGGTAAGAAGGCTTCGTCAATAGGCTCCCCTTGATTGGGCAGCCTGTAGTAGACACCAACCACAAGGTTCCCTTTGTTGCCTCGGTCTCTAATTCTTACCCATAAGCTTTCAACCTGCTTGTGGCTATTCTTCAGAGACAACTCTTCACGCTCTATCCATTTCTTGATGTAGAGGGCAACCCCTCCGCCGCTCCTTCCTCTCCTGTCCCTTCTGAACAGCTTGTAGTCATTGATAGCCACATTCTAGTCATGGGATTCATCCCACCAAGTTTCAATAACGGCAACTAGACTTTACACTACTTTACTAGGATTTCTATAAATGCAGAATACTAGCCTATCTGAGTCTGTTAAACACAAATAACCAGATCAAGCCAAATAATAAGACATCCTTTTTAAAATGATATAGCTATGTGACATACTTTTTCTGGCCTCTCTCTCTCTCTCTCCTCTTTGTGTATACATATACATGCAAACACACTTTGGATTTAAGAGCTATCAGGTGACTCTGACTTTTCCTTTGTATTCCTGCAGAGCATAAATAAAGCAACGATCCTTTTTGAGAGAGTGATTGTTTTAGTTTTAGGACAACACTTGAAAGTTTACAGATTTTCAGTTTTACAAATAAGAATACTTTCTTTCAAATTGGTGAATGTAGTGAATTATAAATTCCATATAACTCTGAGGTCTGCTTAATTTCATTCTGCAAATAGCTCTACCATCAGAAAGCATATCTCATGTACTATAAATTTTCAGATTTTATTTTTTCTCTATTAGCCCTTCAGTCAATAAAAACTTCTGCTATCCTGTTTTCCATGTCTGACTGAAATCCGAAATTCAGATTAGCTGACCTTACAATGACTTGTAACCAAAGTCATGGGAGCTGTTTGGTCTTGTCATGGTTTATTTTAGAATTTCTTTTTTTGTTTATTTTTTGTTTACAATTTTATTGGATTTTTATGAAGAAAGATGAAATAATAACAGGCAACACACATAATTATAGTGTTTTGCCACATTATGCAGAATTTACAAGACTATCAATAGGTGATTTTTCATAGTGAAAAGGGAAGTTGGCACCCATCCGGAGTAACTCAATACCTGCCAGCACTGGGTCTTAACCAACTTGGTAAATCAGGGCTATTTTTGTTCTCCAAGAGTGCTTTGCTACATGATTATTGTCACTAAATACGTAACACTATTCCTAGATTATTGCTAATGACAAAGTTCAGACTGCTGTTTCTTCTGGCTTTGATGTAATATATTTCTTTTGCGAACCATCAGAATCCTACTCTGAAAATCAATAATATACCATTTTTACCATTTACTTATTCCATTGGGTAAAACTCTTTAACAAAACATGTATATTGCTGAGGCTTCAAATGTGGAAAATAGTACTGTCAGGTCACTAAACTTTGTGACACAGGATAAGGTAGAGGAGAAGTTAATTCTTCCACAGGGTCTAGCGGACATCAGACTTTTTTGATCTCTTTCTTGAGGCGCTGTGAGAAGGACAGAAAATAGCAGAGACAAAACTAAGCTAGTGACAATGATCTTGAGAAGAATGGTGCAATCCTCATTTTATAATGTTAAGGTTGCAATTTAGCAAATTCTCTCAGATACCGAACACTGCAGATGATTAAAAACTGTTTCCTCTTACAATAAGTTATTGAAAAGGTGAAGGCATTGTAATATAATACTTGGCAGAAAGACTCCTGAATGCACTTAGCTGTAGTAGTTACATATTCTCAGGTTGTCTTTATCCATATGCTTATAATCTCCTACAAATTTGTCAGACCCAATAATTCAACTCCCAAAGATACTTACACTCAGTATGCGTTTAAATAGAGGTATATCTGAAAAGGGCTTCAACCTAATGCTTTACAGAGAGGTCATCAGGAGGTTTCAGATCAGTTTCTGTTATAAAATTCTGTTTTTATACTTTCATTAATTCCTGTAACATTCACCTTTACAACATAGCTTTCCATGCTTGAGAGAGTATTTGGATTCAACAGAATCCTTTCATCTGCCTCTGGGTTATAAAAGAATCTTATTTAAATATATGAAGTAAATCCTACTTTTTTGTCCACATAAGAGGAAAGGGAAATGTTTCAAACCAAACCAAGTTTTAAACTTCAAATTGTCCAAGTACAATAGCTCATAATGAGCAGCTGAATCAATGTGAAAAGATTTAAGGAAGTGTTCACATCATCCAGTCTTAGGCAGCAGATATAATCAACCTATTACCCAAACTCTTCCTATTGTCAGGCTCTCCAGAGAGCTCCGATTTACATGGTCTGAATCACCTCCGGGAAAAACCTGTTTCTCTCTCCACTGGCTATTGGCAAGAACCTAGAAAGGATAGTTGTTTAAATCAGATGGGTAAAGCTGGGTGGTATGAATACCCTCTTTCATCACAGGGCAGAGATATTGTCAGTCTTTAAAAGTGTGCCCTAATATGTGCATGAAGTGGAACTGGTCATCCTTTCCCAAGGTTTCACAGAGATCATGTAGCATGCCAGAATGATGTGGAGGACCCAAAGCTTAGCATTTAGACTGTACTGGATTCAACAACATATTGCGGTTTAAAAATGTTGTTCAGTTAGCTATTCTGATACATTTACAAAGTAAATATGTCTTCTTTATTCTTGAGGAGTGCCCATCAGAGCTGGGCTCACCAGTGAAACTAAGGAGCTCAACTCTCCTTCCTTCATCATATCGCCTATGGTTGCATTTCTCACTTGACATCCTATGGTGGAGGAGTAGTTCTACAGCCTTCTCTTTATTTTGAGAGTTTCTGTAACTTTGGTACCTTTTTTTTCCCATTAGACACTGTCCAGTGTTTCTCAGTCATTGAGTTGGTGTGATGTTTGTCACGGGTTGTTTAGTTTGCAGCAAACACAAGGACATGCTGTTAAGAATTTGTCTGTTGGGCTCAATTTGAGCTTAAGAAACTTGAAAAGCAACAAAAATGCAATACTGTTGCTTAAACATAGTCTATCTAGCGCTTCTAGGCAAGGATTAATACACCAAGTGTTTTCAGCCACCATTTCCATCATGAGGCAAGAAATCTTGATTGAACTAATTACTGGCTTTAGTCTTGCATTGTTGTTTTATTTTCAAATTATTTTCTTCAGAAATACTTGATTGTTATTTGTCGTTAACTATAGAGATATGTTGATTTGCAACTAAATGTAAACTACACATTAAACCTGCACACTGCTACTCCTTAATTTAACATTTTACCATTAAAATGTCAAATGACATTTCTTGTTTATTGTCTGATACTTATTCTTTGTGTCAAACTACTTTGGAAGGAAATGGAAATTTTATTAAATTGGAGTTCTATTTAATTGTAGTTCTATTTAATTGCAGAAAATGCATCTTTTAAAGCCTTTTATTAATGAAATAAAATTACTTTAAATAGACTGGTGACATATTTTAAAATGAAAATGTTTTGTAGTTTGAGGTAACTGATTTATTAATGAGAAAGTATTCATTGTACCTAGTGAATTAAACAAGTTGCTTATGGTTAAAATTTCCCCAAGACTTTAAAATAATTAGCTTTTAGTCTTTCATGGCTTGTTTTTGTTTGTACATTGGATGAGGAAGACAAACTATCACCTTTTAATCCCACTCAGTTTTTATACTTTGCATGAACTGGAATCTGTACAAAACTGCTAAACTGGAATGAAGGGGGAAAAAATCTTTCAGCACTTGAAGAAGTACTGCTAAAATAGCTTAACACTTCAGTCAGAGTTTTACGCATGATCTCACCTGATACTCCTCATCAGTTTGCTGATTTTACCTATCATAAAAACTTAGTTACAAAAATGTTCTACTTGCATGTTGTTTCTAACTAATTAAAAATGTTTTTTATGACATTGTAAGAGGACTAACCTCACTCATTATTGCAAATTTAACTTCTGAAATCTTTTTTTTTTGAGCTATTTCAATCCTTTTGTTTAAATAACATTCTCTTAGATTTTAGTTCCTGAGTAGTACTTGAATGTGTCTAAAATCATAATAATTTTCTTTTTTTTTCTTCTTCAGAGACTATAGATCAAACCTGAATAACTTACAGGGTAGGTTTTGTGCTGCAGATGTTTGAAAAGCAACTCAAAGAGACCAAAGCAATTTTGCCACAATAGTCTAAGGTACAAACACAACTCCTTAAGCACATAATTGAAATTGATTTACTGTGCAATCAATTGAATAGGATTGATTCCTATTGAAATCAAAAAGACTACAGAAAAGAGTAAGCATTAACTACTTGAGTCAGGGTGCCAAATCTTATGCAAATAGTTCCTAGCCATACCAATAGAGAAATTGAGTGCTGTATCAGGAAAGAATGTTCATGTATATTTTTCCTTTTTGAATGCAGAAATTTACACAGAAAGTGCACTTATTTTGGATGAACTAAGACAAAAAAGTAGAGTTTTAAACGTGGGTGCAGCTGCGAAAAACAAGGTAAGGTACTCAACAGTTCTTCTTATCAATTGGAGAGTCTAAGTTCAGACTTGTTAATGACTACACTCTGAATATAATGAAAATACTGTAAAGGCGTGTGTAAGTGGTTCCCCAGACTGGCTGGGGATAATGCCTTCTACAGAGTGAGTGTGTGTGTGTGCGCGCGCGCGCGTGTGTGTGTGTGTGTGTAAACCTGTCATAGTTAATTATCATCGTAACTCTTCTCTTGCATCACAAGTGATTTTGAGGGAGGATGCAGAGCTAGTGTGCCACTAGATGTTGCTCTAAGACAGCGTCTAACAAAAGAAGAACCCTAAAAAACATGCAGTCTCTAATATTTGCATCACTCACCACAATTCTCTTTAAAAATAATTCACAGATTAAATCTTAAGCTTTTGAAACAGGTTCAAAAAAAAAAAAAGAGGGGAAAAAAAGTATCATGAACTGCTATTAAAACTTACAGTACCAGAGCTACTGCGTTTCTGGGAACAGAGTATGAATAAGAATGCTATTTTATCAGAAACCTTTGGTTTTATAAGACTGTCTTATCTAATTTGTGAAGTGCCTTCTCTTAAGTAAATTCACATCCTTTAAAAAAGCAGAGCATAAATTCCTTAAGTCCTTCTATTCCAAAATCTGAGGCTTGTGCCTGCTTGAGGTCAGTGGTAAAACGAGTTTGCTGGTCTTGGCTGAAATACCATTGATGCTTCATGGTATTTAGCTAACTTCATCTTGGTTTACGGGCACTTAGAAGTTAAATAGAATAAATGCTAATTAGGTCAATATGGAAATAAATCTGCAGAGCTGTACGAAAATGCTTGCACAGTGTCTACTGAAGCAGGTGTGGTTTTAGTCTAGGTTTGCAGTATTTCACTTGCAGAAACAAATAGATTAATAAAAAAGAAGGAAAAACCTTTGAAAAGTAGAGAATTTGCTCTTACGGGAATCAGTGAAGGTTGGGACCAAGGTCCTTAGTAAGATAATTCAGAATGGGAGGAGATATGTGTGTAGAAGATTTTTGCAGGATAACAGACTAAAATGGTAGCAGAGCAGACGACACAGCTAGATACTCCCTAGAGTGAATATTCAGTTTTGCTTTGGCCCACTGAACAGTTCTGTGTATGCTTAGCTTTGAGGAGTCACATTGTTTAGATTTTTCAAAATTTTCTCATTTATACTTGATTCACCCAACTGAACAACATACAGATATCATCAACATCAAAGACAGGTTATTTTTTTGAGAAAATGTTAGTAGCTCGCTGATTAAATATGAAGTGGGCATTGAGAGATCATTAACACTGTGAAATGGATTTCTGACATTTTAAAAACGCAGCATGTACCCTTGTCTTTAGCTCTGTGGTCGGTCTTAAATGAATAAAGTCTTTGCTGATCATCTTGTTTTTGCATTTGGAAGTGATGTATTCTATGCTCTACAGGAAATGGTTGAAATCAGTTTTCATTAGTTCATTTATACTGCACTCCTCTGCAAGATTGCAGCTTGACCTCATTATACCATCAGAATCTGTAAAAACTTTTTTTAAGCCAAATGCTTTCAAATATGTACTTTTAAAAAGAATTTCAGTAAAATAGCATTAAAACATAATTCTTTTTAAGGCCTTTTACACCCTGCTGCCCATGTATAGTAAAATATTTTAAAACTATCCATATCTGTTTTACAATAGTTTTTCAGTCTATAGCACACAGAAATCCTGTTTACTATATTAAGGTGTTAAAGTTACCTTCTACACATCTGCTTTTTCTTTCTTTTCTTTGCAACACAGGCAGGCGCGCACACATGCGCACACACAGAGGATCATATACCAAGTTAGGAGCTAATAAAGATGTCAACCACTGCACTCCGTTATGAGCTGTGACACATAACACAAAGCACCCTGCCTACTCCTGATATTGTCATTTTCTGTAAGTGCTAGCTTTGCTTCTGTTTTTATTAGCTGACGCATCAACACCCTGCACCCAGGAAGAGATTCAATAAAGTCAATTAATTAGACTACCCTTTTAGGCAGTGAGGAAGCAGGAGTACAGGAGCTGTCTAGGGCCACAATCCTGTGCAGCTTGCACTATTCTCCTTCCCAAAGCCTAATTAGCATGCTTGTTTTTGGGGGGTTAACAGAGGCAAAGAGGAATATTGAGGTTCTCAGCTCCTTGCAGGGCTTTTGTACCAGGATTTGTTTAGGTAACGCAGCAGAGCGGCAGGACACATGCCTCCTGAGACTGCTGCCAGCCACTACAGTGTGCAAGAGGAGGGAGAGGAGGGAGGCAAGGGCTGCCTGCGAGCAAACCCAGCCGAGGGAGAGTCATGCCCCATTTTCCAGCGAAGCAGTAAAAACCACTAAGGAGATTTCTCCATCTGCACAGCTATTACATATCAAAGACAATGTCTGCATTTTTCAGTAGATGTATAAAGCGACTGTGTTTGAGATTTATTTCTGGCTAATAAAAAT
The DNA here is from genome assembly GCF_000699145.1 of Aptenodytes forsteri. NCBI lineage: Eukaryota > Metazoa > Chordata > Aves > Sphenisciformes > Spheniscidae > Aptenodytes > Aptenodytes forsteri. The sequence goes on along the minus strand of NW_008794211.1, from coordinate 2,862,830 downwards.
AGTTTTGTCTTCTTTTGGGCTGAGTGTGTTAGATGGCTTTCTTGTTTCTGTGATTCAGTAACAGCGTCATTCTTTACAGACATAATGTGCATATTGCTGACATTGTTCCAAAAAATAGATGACCCAGGTCCACCTTTGGGGAATTCTCTAAACAGAAGAATCAGAAATTATCATCTCACGCTGGGTGTTGAAGCACTCTGTTTGCACGCTGAGTGCTGAAGGAGGACCTGGAACAGTCCCTGTGCACGTATTTACACAACAGAATATCGCTGCTTTGAGTTGTCAGCCCAGTGGTTCAATAACATTCACTCTCAAAAGCCTTCAGCGTGTATTTATGTACCAGAGTTTGCATTGTAAAGGGCCTGTAAATGTGCACCACTCACGGGAGGAGATCAGTACCCTCTCAGCTTTACTGCAGGAGCAGGGACGCAGTTTTGTTTCCTTCAAGGATTTCCCCCTCACAGCAGTGGGAACAAAACTGGGACCCTGTTGGTTGAAATGCTTTCTGCCCTGAAATCTGAATGCAGCAGAAAGAGTGTGTGCTGCCACATGTTCTCTCTGCACCTCAGAAATATCAGATAATTTTCCCCCTTCTTTTCTCCTTCCAAAAGAGAAGTGCTCCGGACAGCATGGAGGCATAGGGTGGGTGGGGGGTGCCACGGACTAGTCACATGGAATGTACTGTGAAATGACTTACGAAACATACTTTCAGATTTCCCCCCCCCGCCCATTCCTTCCCCTGTTGTGCAGGGAGGGAAGGGGAAGCAGCACGGTTGGGTCTGCACGACAAAGGCACAGTGGCCTGTCCTGGAGGTTCTACCTCTTGCGGAGCAGCCATTGTGGGGCCAGCGGTCACGAGCCTCCTCTGCCCACAAGCGTCTCGAGAGCAGCAGCAGAGTGGGGCAGGCTGCGGGCTGCGGGAACCCTGCGCTGCCCTCTGAAATGGTGCTCGTATGGGGCTGGTGCGCGCCCTGCTCTGGCTCTGCCTGGGCTGCACTTTGGGGTCACTGCCTCTGTGGGGCTGCAAGGGGTCTCACTGGGTGCCTTGACTTGTCCTGTATAAAATGAGGAGATGGGGTGGGATAAAGACCCTTTAGCTATCTAACAAATCTGCACTTCTGTGTAAGATCCAGGGCTTGGTGCGGCCTTGGAGGACAAATGGTGAGCTGGGGAGGGCATAAGATGTTTGAAGGGCAGACAGAAAAGCCTGCTCAGGTCCCCTGATTCTGCTACCTCCATGAGGTCTGGCTTGGATGTGCCCTTCTGAAACCTGCATTAGGAGACAGCTGCCACACAGGGATGGGGCTCAAGTAATATATTATTTAAATTAAAATGGGATACTCTTTTTGGCAACACCTAATCCTGGAGGTGGTTTTTCAACAGTACCAATGCTAGAATTCAACTGCATAATTTATGGTAAGAACTTACATTTATTTTTGTGTTTGAAGAATGGCTGGGTTGCCTAAGCACAAAGCTGGATGGGAGATTAGGTCGTTCCTCTTCACTGCTCTGCCCTCCCCAGTTTGTGTGTGGCCTTGGTGGGACAGGCTACTCTCATAGGCACAGTAATGCATCCATGGCATTTGCTGGTGAGACGTAACTAAAGTTCTCTGAAGCTATACATGAATGGAACTAGAGGAGCACAGTCCTTTCTTTTACAGTATTTTAAAAACTAAAAATTAGAACTTAGAAATTCACCCATCACTACCAGTTTGTATCATCTGCGAGAAGTTATTCTGTGTTGCAGGCACTCATCAGTTATGAAGAAGGATAGGCCCACCACGTAAATAAAGTAAATCCATCTCATTTTACATGGATGGTCAAACAGCCATCTTATGATAACTCTCAATCACTGCCAAAGCGAATCAGCCTCAAACCATAGGAGAAAAAGAAAGTTTCTCTTCAGTTTCTTTGGGTCTGCATTGCAGAAGTCTGAAATCAGCTTGCAAATACGCTGCATTGTCATATGCTGTAATCCACAGCTCTGTTTATACTGACGTGTGTCCTGTGTGCTGTGTGCTGCTGTAATTCCTAACTACACTGGGAGTACCAAAGTGTGACTGCAGCCTTAGCCCTGGCTTTACTGGCATTGTTGATTTTTATCACAGTTGCAATGCAGATTTAAAAATAAAACCAACACAAAACAGCTATATGTTTTATAGTTAATGCTGTCTTCAGTTTGTTCTTTATTGGTACTAGAAACCCCTTCAGTTTAAGGTAAAATAAAACAAAAATAGCAAAATAAATAACTCGGGGGCATCTGGAGGGGAATGAAAGCTGTTTCTTGGTCCGAACAGCTGCATTATAATAGAGCTTTAAGTGTGCAGCAGCCTCAGACAGAAAATATTATAACCAATCTGAACAGTACCTCTAGAGCAGGGAGAACCGGTGAAAAGCACAACATGGATTAAAATAGGGGTGCAATAAATATGCATTTAGTTATTTATTACAAAATAAATTATGTATTGACACAAGAAGTTACACTGTAATTTTCTGTTTGAAATATTACAGAAGTAAATCGCTTTCTTTCTAAGGGACAGCATGGAACATTGGTCTTGTGTTTCTGTCATGACATTTAACTCATTAGTATGCAGGTGCACTCTCTGGGTTTCACGCAATAACTGTCTCCTTTCACTGTGTTTACAGATAATCCAGCAAGTTTGCAGGCCAAATGGCTCTCTGAATGTGAGCCCACAAAGCAATGAATGAGGCAGCACACTGCTCAGGGAGATTCCAGCACAGCTAGCCAGAAGGTGAGTATCAACAGTGGCATTAAAATGAAAAAATGGCTTGAAATTGTTTGTAACTGACCATCACAATAATTAATTATAGGTAATGTTGCAGTCATTCATTATTCTTCCCTTTCCTTAAAATCAACTCTCCTGTTTTTTAGCAACTGATCCATGGTTAATAGTGGTTAGCATTATGTATTCGAGTTCTTGGTTTACTAAACATAATTAATTATTCTGCTTCGTGGGCAACCAACCACGTGTTTGGTGTGTGAAATAGGAAATCCTTCCCAGAGAACTGCAGGCACAGCGGGGACTCTCATGACTCCACTTTGGGACTGAGCGGCAGATGAAATATCATGGCGAGCGGGGGCCCGGGCTCCTGCAGCTTTGTGGAGCTGCCTTCTTTTCCAGCACTATAAGGGCTAGGTGAAGGGCCTGTATCTTTGCTGCTGAAAGGGTCTGGGCTCAGGACTGGGACTAGCACACAGCCAACAGTGACATCCCTGTGCCCTAGCTCTCCATCAGCCCTTAAGCTAGGGACTGTCTTCTGCCACCATGGGCATTGTTGCATGTCTAACATGGCAAAGTCATCATTGCAGACGGAGCCCCTACATGCAGCTGTAATATGAAGAATTGATAAAAAGACTCTTAGAGCTGCTGACTGATGTTTAGTACCTGACAAAGTCACCTTACACCCATATAAACAGATGGGTAATGGAAAACCTCTGCATAACCTAGCACAGGTTATGCAGCCAGGCTCAGACACAAAATCATGCTTTGGCAGCTTAACAAGCTGCTGCATGTCTACTGAGTAGTTCTTAATATCCCTGTGCTGATCTCATCCTCTTCATCTTATATATGCTCATGTGAAAGGCGGCACACAAATGGATGCCTCAGACTGATGCACATAACTTGTTAAGCCACTGTTATCATGTGCCTTAGCCCACAGACAACCCCCACACTAGGTCTTTTTTTACTTGGGTTTTGTGCTGACACTGGGGATTTATCAAAATCTGCTGTGCAGCTATAAAGATTTTTGCTAAATATGCAACAAATGTCAATGTGTAGGATATAGGAAATGGACCAGAATGGCTATTAGGAAAAAGTTTAGCATCTGTTCGGTGAGTTTTCATGCATGATTTGCTAGGTAAAGGTTATCAGAAAAGTCAATACAAGTGTGCTTGGAAAACATAACATCAGTTAAACCTCTTGACAGGTGCATTACAAAACAGCAGAAGATCATTCAAAGCTGACCAGAAAAATTCTATTGCTCCTGAAGGTAGAAATGCCCTGTCATACTCCTGGGCTGCTTTATGAACTTGCTGGTTTGCTAAGCTGAAAGCCATCGCTCTGCTCCCAGATGGCAGGAGTTGCATTTGGAAAGGCATGCAGTGTCTCTCATCTCTGCAGTGTGCCAGTTTGGCACTCTTCGAAAGCAGGTGAATGAACACTGTTTTAAAATAGGATTTTTATGCTTGTAAAAGATGCCAGCTTGAAACTAATGGAAACTCAAGTCCTTTGCTTGCCTGTGGAATTTGCACAGCATGGGCGCTGGCAATGCTCACAGCACCCACACGGATATTTCTCAACTCTCTTTAGATGGAAGCCAGAATAACAGGTACCTCAGGGTCCATTTCCATTCTCCTCGGCATGGATATTGCAAAGGTGTTAATGCTCTTGTCTCATGAGAAAATGCTAGGCATTCGCGGAAGAGGGCCAAGGGGCCAGATGCATCTGGAGCAGGGCTCCAGATGCTCCGCTCCTCATGAGGAGGCCACAGTGCTATCCCCTTCCCTTATGCTCCCATCTCCTTCCTGTTGCCAACCCCCTTCCTCGTTCACAGACATAGCATCCTACAGCCTGCTGTCCTCGATCTTCAAGTCAGTGCAGATCAGATTCAGACCCACAGGGCTCCTGCCTGCAAGAGTCTTGAGTTTTCAGATCACCTCTTGAGGCAAACGTGGTAGTTAGGAACAGGAGAAACATGCAGACTGTGTCAGGTTGAGAGATGTAAGCGTGCTATGCCTCACGCAAGAAGAATGCACATCTATCTGAAACAATAAAACAGCCCACATGTATGTGCAGTGCCAGATTCCTCCCATCTATTTCTGACTTTCACTCCCAATTGGGAAGTCTCCTCCCTCCATATAGTGCAGTACGTTTCTTGTTTCTGCTCTTGACCTTTTCTCTTCTTGCTTTAATACAACCAGAGAGATACTCCTATTTTATATGAACATCACGACCCTTTGTCAAGTGAGTGTCTAATTAGGTCTGCTGAACTGTTAGAACATCACAGCAGATGATTTGTTCTTCAACATCTTGAAGGGCAGAGCTGAAAACCTGGTTTACTTGAGCTGTCCCCATGACCAGGGATGCTCCGTTTAAGGAGGTTCTGTTTCTTCTGCTCCTGTTCCTTCTATGCCACCTGAAACCTTTTCTTCTCTCTTTTCTTACTGCTTTTATCTGAGTGCGGAAGCAAAAGACTGGGAAGAAGGCAATCACTCCCCACATTTACACTGGTATTCATAAATGGCACTCAAACAGATTCTCCCAAACCTCACAGCTGTACTTAAGGCCATTAAGCTCTCAGCAAAAAGATTTGTGTTCCTCCTGTTTCAATCCCTTGACAGGTCCAATTGCCATATGTAAAAGTTTTTAATTACATATTTAGAAATCTTTATAAACTGGTGGGATTACTGAGCAGAAACCCAGCACAGCAAAGGCCATAAGGTCTGCTCAGAAAGGAAGATCTTTATAAATAAGCATGCACTGAAAGAAAGAGCAAAATAACCACTACCTCAAGCTATGAATCAATGTGTTCCTGAGAGGTTAAGACCCTGAATCAGTACAGTCTTTAAGAATATCCCTAACTTTAAGTGATCCCATTGACTTCAGTTATATATGTATCAGTAGCTTGCTCAGTTGGGACTTTCTTTTATGAGCTAAAATGAATTCTTTTTTTTTATTCATTTTTAGAGCCTGGAATTGTGGCCTCTATGCAGTTTGCAAACACAGTGCCTAGAAAAGTGTAAAATGTAAATAGAGAAAGCAAGGGTGGAAGTAAGATAGTAACACTACCCCCATTTATCAGTGTGGGAAACTGAGGCTTAAGGACCCAATGGTTTATTTAGGGCCACACAAGCAGTAGACGGCAAAGCCAGGAAACAGATTCTGGTCTTCCACATCCTGCTTTCTATATTTTAATCCTCCAGTGTATATCCTATAGAAATTCCCACCCTCCTATCTCCTCCTTTAGACCTTCTGCTAACACCTGAGTAAGTGGAAGGGACGGCAGAGTTAGAGTTAGCTAATACTTCACCTACTGAGGATCAGGGAATATATCTTCTTCCTGCCCTAACATTTATTTAGAAACTTGATTATGATATGCTTGTGAAATATGTATTTTTGCGTAATCTTCAAATTTCAAAGAAAAAGTGAAATATTATTTTTTTGGCTTATTCATTCAGACAATGGTACCTGATACAGTGTTTCTAAGCAAGTGCATTAGCCAGTCTGTTGCAGCTCATTTCATAGCATGGGAGTGCAAACAATAAGAAGCAGATCGCCAAACCACGAGTAATTAAATATAAGCAGAGCAGTCATCATAAAGAGAAAGAAAACACTGGGTAAGTTTTCTGAAAAGGAAAAAGGGTGTGATTACTTCAGCCGAAGGGCAGCAATAACACAGACACTGACAAAATAGAGGGATTTTATGTGCTTATTGACTCAGCCATTCACAAAAAAAGTCATTATCTTAGCAAATGCCACATTACACAATAGTAATCAAGCTACTGTACTGTACCTCTGAGATACAAAGCACCTTTTACTGAAAATCAAAGGCACTTTTCTGAATAGTTAAGAGAAGAACTTCATGGTTCTGTGATGATATGGCCACATACTTTTCTTTTTGCTTTTCTAATATTTAGAGACGCTTTTGTACTCTTTTTATTGTCACAAAATGTTCTGGGGTGTTTCTACTGGCTTTTGGCAAAGTAGCTGCAGAGTTAGTACAGAAACTTTTAGCATGCCCAGCTGAGGCACATCTGACCACCTCAGCTCTGAATGATAAGCTTGCAATGTGGAATGAATGAAAAAGATAAAAGTAAACTTATCTGTAAACCCTAAGTCTCCCTTTTTCCATCCATCCTTACTGTTAGCAAAGTGTCTGTTGGACTAATGATAGGGAACCTCCATTTTGAGACCAAAGGGATTACCAGGCTGTGGAAGAAGAAGCTGATGAATGCTGAGAGGGTATCGAAATTTGTACCTCTTGTGGGTGATGACCACAGTGTTGGCTAGAGGAGCAGGGAGACACAGGAAGTCTTTAGGATAAGCAGCCCTAACCCCATTTTAGGATCTATACCTGGAGAATAATGAGTAAAAAACTGTCATTGGAAGTCTTGGGTAGCCAGTTCTCTTTCCAAAATAGATGTTTCCAAAATGGCCATGGCAAGATGCCCCTGATTGGTATGGAGTGTATCAGCCTTCCCCCCCCCCCACTTCTGCTTGTGTATTTTTTGGGACAGATGAATATTGGAATAGATTAACTGAGGATGAGCCATTTTCCATCTCTCCTTATAAGGGCTGTCTCAGTCTCCTTGCCATAAGAAACTGGGAGAGGACCATCCTGGTCACTGCTAGACTGGGGAATCTGGAAATGGCAACCAAATTCAGAACATTAACTTCAGTTGAAGGATTGATATTCCTTCACTCCTTTCATGTTGGTGTGTCTGTCCTAATGACTATAATCATCTCCATTTTAATTAGATTAGGGAAAAAAACCCTCTGAAAACTGAGGATGAAGAGCCCCCTATCTCCAGATGCAAAAGGCTGATGTATCAATCTACAACTGGAGTGTGAATTGCGGGTATCTGAGACTGGCTGCTTCAGCATTAGTATGTCTGTGATGGATTTTACATCTATTCCTGTATTTTAAAAAAGCTTTATATACGCCAGTTTACCCAAGACTGTGGGGCATAAGAAAATAATGTTATCCTGGCTCTGTAATTTCCATTATAAATCAGCTGCAAATATTTAAGGAACTTTATTTGCTGATGTACATTTCTTTCCCAGTTGATATGATATGACAGAAAGAAAACACAATCTCTAAGCTCTTTGGGATGGCCAGTGTGATTAAACTTCCCAACTGTGGCTGTACTGTATATTATGTGAATGTAATTTTTGTGGGTGTATTTCATTTTGGATCTGGTAGTACTAATTAGCATGTAGTATGGTGTTTATCTTTTTCATCAAAAATGTTACTCTGTTCACAAGGCTTTTTAAGGTGAAAAGGAGGCAGGAAGCAGGTTCTTTTTCTATACCAAATTTAACATCTGCTGTATCCATGGATAACAGGTTCTGAGGTGAACTGCTGAGTGTGTCACAGTAAGCCCGGCAGAGTTAAGTGTGAAAAGTCAGTCTGAGCACATGCTGTAATGGATTTGACCTCGAAGAGCATTACAAAGAGAAATTGCAGATAACCATCTGAACTGACTTCAGAAGCCTGTAGCCCTGACTCCCTGGATACCAAGAGAAAAGAGAAGGACTAAACAGATTGGAGTGAACAATCAGAAATACCAGGTTGAATAAATGCTTAATATTTGAAGTGCTGACAGTAGAAGAAAACACAGAAGAGCAGTACATTTCCCGACTTGATTCCAACCACATTAGGAAAGTACAATTCCTTAAAAGATAGTTTTATAAAAGTAAGATATATAGTCAATGGAAGTGCGATGCGAAAGTAATGTTGGAACAATAAAGACATGTAGCTAGGAATATCTTAAGCACCTTTCCATGGCAAGCAGTTACTGATTAAGAATACTAAGGAGAAAGGAGAAACTACTCACATGGAGAACACAAGCTGGATTCTCCCCAGCAGGACCGAGTTTGAGGCTCCAGCCTTAAGGGCAGTAATGGTGGATCTGACAGGGCTCTGCCATGGATAGATACCTCAAAAGGTCATCAAATGATGAAGCATATGGGCTATTAGAACAGCCCTTTTTGGATCAAGTTTTTCTAGGGTGGAGTGGTGTACATTTTTCAGCATCCCAAATTCAGAGGCTGCAATTAAATTACTGTTCTTACTCGCTAGTTCCTGTCAGGCAAAGAGTGAAAAAGGATATCTTAAGCACAAGAGGTGTAGATATGCAGAAATGAAAGCTGAAGATGAAAGCAATGATGTAAAAGGGCAAATATTTGGAACAGGTATGATTCTATCGGTTTGACTTTCCTAAAGTTACCTTGATAGTGTAAAAATCACTGTGCTGTAGACCTTGTGGTCTAAAACGAGAGGATAAGACAGAAGAAAATGGAAGCTAGGAGGACTTCTGTGCTTGTAGTCCCAGAAAACATTGGGGCAGAAGTGGGAATAAAGCCCAGTTCATATTATGACCACTGCTTGTGGTAAAGGATGGGCTTTCCACTTGGTTATTCTTCATATTACATTTATTAACAATTAGGATTAGAAGGAGCTTTGAGGATCCTCTGGGACTGAGGACTGTTGTGAGCAAGTGCTACTTGGTTTTCTGTCTATTGTGTTTAAAAAGACAGGAAGAGAAAGAAGAGAGAATGTGTACACATATTCACTGCCACATCTGCTCTACAAAACCCCGAGCCAGAGTCAAAATAAGCCTTTAAAGAGAATATAGGCAGCAGTGTATTTAGTTTTGATTTATTAAAATAGTTTTCAGACTGCAGTCTTATTTGTCCTGTGAGAACTGCACTCTCTGGTAATGGGAGCATTGAATTTTCATGTGAAACATTTTAGAGAGCATATTTTTTTCTACCTACAAGAGTGTGACAAGAATTTGTTCTTATATGATGATGTGCAAGTTATTATAGCTGCTATGCTAAACATGTATTTATGATTACTGCTGGCACTGCTGCTGTGCAGTTTGTTTATGTTGTTATAAACCTAGTTGTGACACATTATAAAAAATACATACTTTTGTGGTAGTCTCACACCGAGGCAGAATAAATCATGCCTCCTACCTCTGCTCCGGCTTTTCTGATATTGCCCCTTTGCTTTTCCTTACCCTGGAGAGGAGAGCACCTATGTGATTCTCAGTCCCATACCAGATGATGTTGAAGGCCTCATGAAAGGGCAAAAATAGATGCCTTAATACAGCTGTCAGGGAGGCAAGCCCCAAGCTGCAGTATGAAGCAGCTACTGTCCTTCAATCAGAATAACCTGCTTTCATTAAATGCTAGTTTGGGAATAGTCTAGACATGCCTTAAGCATGTGAGGAACAACGCAATGAATAATTTCAAGGTGGGGAAAACAAAACAAAACTAGAAACAAAGCTTCCAAAATGAACAAGAGCTAGCCAGATCCAGCACTAGACAAGTACTAGACAAGAAAGACTCAAGTCTTTCATTTTCCCTGCTCTTTCATATTAGCATAGACAAAAACCATGACTGCTATCTCTGTGTGCCTTTATCACAGACACTTCTTTGTGATACTTTTTTTAAAAAAATGAAAGCTCTGTCAAATAATTGCAACACAATTTTAAAAGCTCAAGATTTGATATTTTTTAATTAGATTTGTTTCTTTTCACTTTCCAAACCAGCATTTTTCATTCTTGCTTAATTAGCAGCATTCTAAGAGTGTTTTTGATAGAGTATCTCCAACTGCATTGTATATGAATATTCTTCATAGGTTTCCTTCTATTTGCCTGTCCATGTTCCCACTGACATCAGTGGTGCAAGACCAAACCCTATTGTTTGATGTTTAAAGGATAGGGGTTTATGCAATGCCTACAGAGAAAAAGGCAACATTTTGGTTTTTTTTGGTGACTGGGATTTATGCAAATGGGTGTTTGCAAGACTAGTGTCTTAGTTGTTAATCTGCTTTTATATAATAAGAAAACGTTATGTGAAAGTCGTTCCAAATAATGTATTTTGGATATTTTATTGACTTCCCCAATAGCTGATATTGCTAGGAATGAACCCAAAACAACTATTACAGTACCCTGAGAAAGAAATTATGGGAATTTTAGTGGATATCATAGTATAGCCAACATTTACTACCTGTTATCACAGATGTTTTTAAGCTTTTCTCTTAACCCAGAAAATAAATTGTGCCCATATATTATGTACCACTGGGCTGTAATTTTTGATTGATGCTGAACTTTCAGTGGCATATATGTACTGACTCTTCAGAAAACAGCTGGTTATGAGGCATTTTGTTTAATTATGCTTTGTTGCTTTGACTCTCCTGTAGTGTTTATCATCCTGAGGAATATGGCTGAAGATATAGGTCAATAACCCCTTTATACATTATAGTCTGACACACTGCTCCATGGTGGATTAGCTACCTAAGTGGAAATTTTATTCATTACTTCTTTTGTGTTGCTATTTTGAATCACTTCTTTATAAGGCTACAGGAGTAAGAGACTAAGGCCAGCAAAATTTGTTTGGTCAAGACCTTTTAGATAATTCCTTGCAGTGTAATAAAAGGGTACTTTTCATGCCATGCAGCACATCAAAATTCAGTAAAGAGAAACTAAGGGGAAGAAAGGAGCTCAAGAAAACGGCAGAGCAGGAAAACTGTTGAACGTTCTCAAATTTCTTTTGACACTTCACGGTGACAGAAAACCCTGTGCTAAATATATTTGTGCTGATCTGCTGTGAAAATTCACTGTTTGATAGCTTCCAGAGTTTCTCATCTCTTACCTACAGTGTGCATACCTACACCTCTGACCATTGGGCTCCCTTGCAGAGTGTGGATGGTAACTGAGTGGCTCAAAGACATTTAAAGGATTTTGTAAATTCTGTTTCCAAGGTGCACCTCTACTTTTAATCTCCTCATGACAGGAAATTGTCAGTTCATCATGCCGTTTGTGAGAGGCAAAGTTACCGTACTCTGTGAATCAGCAAATGAGTGAACAAATTCCTGAGACTAACAATAACTGGGAGGTCATAAAAGTAAATAACTCTGCATATCATGCTTTATTTTGACAAATACGATTTAATTGTAATTTGAAGTAGCAACATTTGACAATATAGTGATTCTTCTTTTTTCTTAGGTCATATGTTGGCTGGCTCACAGCTGGGCCCAAGGACCGGAGGTCAAAGACGCAGAAGTGGAAATGGAGCACAAGGTCATTTAATTTACTATCCTTGATTTTGCCCAGGTGTTTTTTTTTGACTAATCTCATTTTAACACTCTCAGTGGTGTCCACTGATTATCTCCTTTGGAAAGTATTCACAGCTTAGTGCTAATGCCAAGACAATGTACATTTTAAAGGGAATAGAATAGATAAATTGAAATGCTACCACAGCATTCTGCTATTAGATCTCTGCTAACAGGAGCACATAGTGAAGATTACTGTAAATTAATTATTTGGTTATGCAAACCTTGGTTCCTGTGTTTATAGTCTAAGGAACAAATCAGTGTTTCTGTATATTCATATTCTAATTCCACTTAGGACATAATGATATAGCAGGGTGTAGTGATATAGTCACACAGGCTATCTTTAGCTTAGGGAGGTTCGGAAACCTCCGGATAGCTCAGAGCATTAGCTGAACCTGTCACTCTCCATATTTTTTTAGGTTAAAGCTGAAATCTGGAAAAGCCCCTTTAAGGCATGCATGAGTCTGAATAGTGGCACTACTTGGTTTTGCTAATCCTTAGTTTAAAAGACAAACAAAGTGGGTTTTCTGTCCAATCTAGGTATATAAATCTGTCAAGACATACCAATAAAGACTGAGTCATGGACAAAGCAGTCTGAGCAGACTCTGAAGCTGTCTGAAAGCGCTGGGGTAACTTCAAACAGAGCTGCAATACCTCATTCCCCTGCAAACTCCATTTACCTGCAGATGCCCTATCGTGTCTCTGGACATGCATGGAACTGTGAAATTCGGTGTTCCAGCACGACGTTGGTTAGATTTAGCTTTGGGCTCAGCCTCAGTTTACTGCTGATGAATCGGAGGTTCACTTTGCTAAAGCATCCAAAAAAGAAAGTTGCTTGCTGAAGCTGCACTAAATTGCCATCCAGCTCCCACTGAAGTAAAAATTCTGGTTAGTTCCCCATGGCTCACTTAGCCATGCAAAAGCTGGGTGGGAAGGCATTTTTCAATTTGGAAATGGATCATGGAAAAGAAGCCAACTGGATTCCCAGGTTGCTCTCCTGGGGCCTCAACAGCCTGGTACTCAGTGCTGTTGGCAGCCCTACCTTTCTACCAGCTTCTACAAGGTGAGCAAAACAGCACTTCCGCCTCCATGTAGCTCTGCTTCATCTGTGTCTCCTGCTCATTCCAAAGAATTGAAAGCCACACATGTTTTATTGCAAATTTTTGGCATGCAGACAAAATGCAAGGAGCGGGGGAATAATTAGACTTCAGGGTGGTACCTCCCTCTAGCATCATAAAACAAAGTTATTTAACACTGAATACAATAACATGTCAACAAAAATACTTGGACGTAGAACTACAATAACCAAACTTGTTTTCACAAATTGTTTACCGTAAGTGAAATAAAGTACAGAAAGAAATGGAAAATGTGGCAACTGTGCACTGAATGCACTTGTATAGTTTTCAGATCCCTTTCAGAGTTACTCAGAAGAAGTCTTCTACTGTATTTCCTCTTGACATGTCTGTGGACCCTCTATCTAAAAGCTCATACTATGTTTTCCTGGAGTTTTTTCCTTTTCTTTCTTGGCTGAACCTTTCTGTTAGAGTATTGAAACTTGGCAGTATAAAAACTTCAGACAATGAAGCTGACTTTTCCTCCCCTAGCCCTTTGCCAATTTAAAAATGTGAACAAAATTTTTGATTATTTACTGTGTGTATAAATCAAACTTGCTGAACTGTGACTGACCCCATTTGAACTGCAGCATGGTGAAGGGGTTTTCCTATCAATCAGCCATAGCAGGCTTGGACTCAGCGCAATGAAGTCTGCTGAGGGTAGGTATCAGCATCTTTCCTAGCTGTAATCTCTCATACACAGCTCCTATAATGACTGATATACCTTTCTTATTCAAAACCATCGGAGAATGCTTTCAGCCATTTATGTACAAGTCAGCAGTGGCAGTCACATGTGAGTGGATACCATCATTTTTTACTCATGTAATACTCCAGCAAACCAATTCTAGTTCTGAAAAGCACCAGGTCATGGGACGGATGAGTATTGGCTCGCCGAGAACAGCTGAATTACTAAAGACATTTTCTGCAGCTCTCTAGGTTTTCCCCAAATTGCATTTTTTTCTAGATGATTCCAGTGATAGCATATGTAATTCTTTGCTGGTGAAATTTCTTTGGGGGAAGGACAGAGCTTGCCATCTGGCCTGGAAACTACATAATTCTTTAAGAGTTCCATATTCGTAAGGACTTTTTTTTTTTACTTTTCTCTCGAGAACTGTTGAACTGCTAAGACTTAATACTGAAAACAAATAATTACAGTACATGGTAACTTTTTTTTCCTGTGTCTGTCATAGAATCATAGAATCATAGAATCATTGAGGTTGGAAAAGACCTCTAAGATCATCGAGTCCAACCATCAACCCAACACCACCATGCCCACTAAACCATGTCCCTAAGTGCCTCATCTACTCGTCTTTTAAATACTTCCAGGGATGGTGACTCCACCACTTCCCTGGGCAGCCTCTTCCAATGTTTCACCACTCTTTCAGTAAAGACATTTTTCCTTACATCCAATCTAAACCTCCCCTGGCGCAACTTGAGGCCATAGAAAACTGTTCAAAAGGGGAAAAAGGCTTTCTTCTCAGCATTAGGGGTAGACTTTGCATTCTTATCTTAGACAAGTTTCACTGAAGTCAGTGGAGTTCTAGTTGCATAAACAACATACAGTATGAGTGTAGGAACTTTTCCCTTAAAATAAGTGAGTTGCATGTTCAGAGTCTCAGGCTCAAATACAGTTATTTAGAAACTAAATCTATTACATATGTATATCCTGGCATATCAGGATAAGAATTTTACCCTTTGTTGCCTTTCATCCAGGGAAAATGAGGGCTGGGAAATAGCTTGAGAAAATATGACATAAGAAGCAGAGAAAATGGGCTTAGTGGAGATGATGGTGTAAAACCCAGAAGCCATATCATTGAGTCAAGCTGTGCCAAAATTAGATTTTAAAATTGTTTCTGTCATCTTATGAAAGCCCACAACACTTTGTTCTGAATATCCTAAAGCTCTTATAACTTCTGTTCAAAAAAAGTTGTCTGTCCTCATCCTTGTTCCTCCAGACATTCGCACATGCTAAGAAGTTGATATAATTTTGACACATTTCATTTGAATAAATAAATGTCCTTTTTTCTCACCTGACAGAAAGGAGACTTCTAAGTCTGGGAGCAGCTACCAGGCCCAATTGAAAAGTGTTACAAAAAGCACTGGAACTGTATGAAAAAGTTGCTATCTGTTCAATCGGACTGATTTCTCCATCTGGTGCTGCCAATTAATTTGCCGAATTTAACCTTTTAAAATGTCATTCTTTGCCCCCGCTTAAGGATAACTAACTAATGCATTTTTCCCTCTCCTGACTTCTTAAAAGCTACTGCCCTTTCCGTGGCTGTAGGAACTTCTCAGGATGATTGTGAAAAGGAAAAAATACATTGCAAAAGCAGTTTCCCTCCTGGGAAGTGAATGATAATTTTGCCCCACCTAAAGTCATTGTAATGTAGTTAATTTAGTGCTTTTAATCACCTCAAAATATGAAAATGCAAAGCACTGAAACCAGAATTATTCAAATGCCCATTTAAAACTGGCTAATGTCTGCCCATGGCATGGCAGTCCTGTTGGTATCTTGTTTTAATGAGTATTATGAATTCCTTTCCAGTTTAGAAAAAAAAAATATCTATGATGCTGATGTATCTGTAGACCCTGTATTTTTCACAGTTATGAATCTTGTATTATATTATGAGTCTATAGTTCTTTCTTCTTTCCAGAGACATTTCACTTTTAAATGTGATGGCCATTAGTATTTCATTCAGAGAACTATGAAAAATGATGATACTAAATGTTTTACAAATAGGCTTTTATTCATCCTATTTGCCATAATACAGAATGACGTGATTAGTAATGATTTTTAACTGGTTTCTAAGAAGGTGTCATGTATCAGTTTTGTTATGTGAATTAGTTGTTATGGTAATGATAGCATATAAATTATTCCTTGGAAGGTTGCATTAGATCAATTATGTAATTAATCTGTCTGGTTTCTTTACTTATTTGTTTCTCCAGTAATTGCAAAAATATTGGTCTTACCATATGCAGTTAGTACTTAATTTTTCTGATCTACTTGCACAAACTATTCTATGAAGTATTTTTATACTTTTTTCTTACGGAAGTGGGATCCTTTTACTCAGTTCCTAAGTATAGTTTTTGTATTTTTTAATGAATTGTTCACATTTTGTTGTTTTCTTTAAAAGCACAAGTTTGTCAGTTACAGTTATTCTCTGGCACAGTAAAGCACATCTGAACTGGACGTATTTGCTGAGGGAAATTTGAGAGCTGTGGCAAGGTCCATGTTTCTCCAGTTTTAACTGCAGTCTTGAACCATCAGGTGTCAGATTTCTGCCCCTATTGCCCTCTGATTTTTGGCTGCACAGTGTCCTAACTTTAAGGAGAAATGGAGATACACTCAGTTTTTAAACCCGTCGTTTGCTTCATACTGTGGTACGAAGTCCACCTCCGTCCAGCTCTTACATGCTCAGAGCATACCCACCAGCTGAATTTGGATCCACCCAGGCTTGGCTCTGTTGAAGACTAAATGTTCTCCACAATTCCTCATACTTTGCCTACACCAATCTTAAACAAAGAAAGATCTGAATCTTTCAGAAAGAGTGTGTAACTGAGTTATCTGTATACACATAGGGCAACTATATCTATACAAATTATTCCAAGAGAAATCCTGTCCTGAATTTTCTCCTCACAGCAGAACACAGCAGCTCAGTTTTCTGAAAATGACATGATATGATTAAAACCATATTTATTTAGACTTCCAGAAAATACTGAAAATTCTTGTAGAAAGTTTGATTTAGGAAATATGCAGCCTCTATAGAAGTATTTGTGTTCAGAACAACTAGCTTCCCCCTGAGGTTTAGGCAATGATTTTTTTGGACAAACCTACCTGCTAAGTGGTAATTCTGTTAAATTTGTATGTCACTTATCTATCAATCAAGACAGATGATTGTAACTCTGCAACAAGTAATGGAATAGTTATTCAAAGATAACATTGTACTGGTTCAGTGGAGATCATCACTAGGAAGAAGCAAATAGTTTCCAACTAAGAAAATCCCAATGCACCCTTGTAAGATGGAAGGGAAAACAAATTTTGAGCAATCTTAGATCCAGTCTCCAATATGCTGCAAGCCTTGTTTTACTACCAGAGTAAGACATGGCTGCGGACACTGAGAAGTGACATTATCCTGTGAACTGGGGTTGTTGCCAACAAATATGTGTACACTCTTATATTTGTGGAGAGCTGAGTTCACTCACAAACCCAAATGTGTCTGCCAGGCCCAGTAATCATGTGCAAACATACACCCACAAACAGATTAAGGCCAACTCCCCATCAAGGCGTGGGGCAGCCAAGCGTGTTCAGCCCAACAGCGCAGCTCAGCTCTTGCTCAGTCTGGGCACAGCAGATCTGGCAGAGGTGGCCGTCCTGCATCTTGAGCCACCAGTAGATGTTTAAGGCATTTAATGAATGCTTTGAGCCATAGCTACAACCGGGTCCATAAGAGGAATGAAAAGTGTGTGGGTCACAGAGTTTGTTGTGCTTTAACTTGCTTTTAACCTTAATCGGCCAAAAAGACCACGTGATTTTTAAAGGATACAGGTGTTTCTGGGAAGCAAAGGGAGAGATTATACTATCCAGTCCTTCAGACATTGGGTCTAGAAGAAACTTAAATTCCTCAAATTACCCATTGGTAAGCTGGCAGATACCAGTCTGTACTAAAACCTAGTAACTTTTTATCTCTGAAGTCCTTTAAAAATAAGTATGATAAGAAGGTTAATATAATGAACAGTTGAAACTGCTTGTTTCTTATGTTAATCACTGGCTATGATTTTACAAGAAAGGAGATGGCAGTAGGGACCTACACTGTACCTGCATGTGCAATTGTGGCTATCACCCGGGTGAATATACCCTTGGGCTGCCTTTTACCATGCGAGAGTCGTGTCACCTCACACAGGTGGAAGTGATAGCAGAAACACAATGCCTTAGAGAAAAGATCAGAAATGAATGATAGAATCATAGAATCAATCATTTAGGTTGGAAAAGACCTTTAAGACCATCAAGTCCAACCGTTAGCCCAGCACTGCCAAGTCCACCACTAAACCATAGAATCATAGAATCATAGAATCATTAAGGTTGGAAAAGACCTCTAAGATCATCGAGTCCAACCATCAACCCAACA
>NW_008794211.1:2796288-2843723 GCF_000699145.1 Aptenodytes forsteri | reverse complement strand
CCTCATCCACTAGGCGGGTCACCTGGTCATAGAAGGAGATCAGGTTGGTCAAGCAGGACCTGCCTCTCATGAATCCGTGCTGGCTGGGCCTGATCCCCTGGTTGTCCCGCTCATGCCTTGTGAGCGCCCTCAAGATGAACCGCTCCGTAATCTTCCCCGGCACCGAGGTCAGGCTGACAGGCCTGTAGTTCCCCGGATCCTCCTTCTGGCCCTTCTTGTAGATGGGCGTCACATTGGCAAGCCTCCAGTTGTCCGGGACCTCCCCCGTTAACCAGGACTGCTGATAAATGATGGAAAGCGGCTTGGCGAGCACCTCCGCCAGCTCCCTCAGCACTCTTGGGTGGATCCCATCTGGACCCATAGACTTGTGAGCATCCAGGTGGCGTAGCAGGTCATTCCTAATATGACATTATTTAAAAAATGTGACGTTGTGAGAAATATTCATGGATGTTGCTTTACAGTAGTAGTTTCTTCAGTGTTGATGCTGTATGTCTAGTAATAAATATTTGGCACCTTTAAATGATTTCTCATCAGGGAACTACTAGAAAGTGGGTTCCATTAACTCCTTTTTGAAGATATGAAATTTGCGGTCCAGAGGAATAATGTATCTTATGAGGATTCAGCAGTGGAGACCAAAATAGGAGCTGGGTTTCTCAGCTTCTAACTCAGTAGCTGAACATGGTTATGCTGCCATGATTTAGCATAGCTTGAAAGTGGTACTGATGTAACAATTACATATCTTTCTGAAGGAAGGCACAATGTATAGGCAAATGTATTGTCAAAGGAGTACAAAAAGAAATACTTTATGATTGTATCATGGTGTGGTGGGTTAACACTGACTAGCCGCCAGGTGCCCCCCAAGCTGCTCTATCATTTTCCCTCTTCAGCAGGACACAGGGAGAAAATACAATGAAAAAAGCTCATGAGTCAAGGTTAAGGACAGGGAGATCACTCACCAATTACCTTTATGGGCAAAGTAGACTCGACTTGGGGAAATTAATTTAATTTATTGCCAATTAATAACAAAGTAGGATAGTGAGAAATAAAAACAAAACTACAACCACCTTACCCCTCCCCCTCCCCTTCTTCCCAGGCTCAACTTCACTCCCAACTCTTCTACCTCCTCTCCCTGAGAAGCACAAGGGGACGAAGAATGGGGGTTGTGGTCAATCTATAACGCTTTGTCTCTGCTGCTCCTTTCTCCTTGCACTCTTCCCCTCCTCACACCCCACACTGGGGTCCGGGGTCCCTCCCACGGGAGACAGTCCTTCACAAACTTCTCCTTCCCATGGTTCTTAAAGAACTGCTCCAGCATGGGCTGTTTCTTTCACATTATCTCACCCTCTCTCACCAGCTGTGTGCAGTGTTTTTTACCCTTTCTTAAATATGTTTTCACAGAGGCGCCACCAATGCCGCTGATGGGCTCAGCTTTGGCCAGTGGCAGGTCCATTTTGGAGCTGGCTAAAACTGGCTCTGCCCAACATGGAGGCAGCTCCTGGTGTCTTTTCAACAGAACCCATCCCTGCAGTTTCCCCGCTATCAAAACCTTGCCAGGTAAACCCAATACACATAGCAAAGAAATAGGTGAGGTTCAGCCTTTACCTCCAATGGTTTACTTTTATTTTATTTTGTTCTGTGTAGAAAATTGTCACCACCTTCAAAAAGCATACATAGTCAAAACCATCTTCTTCATTTTTAAAATGCTATTGAAACATAAATGGAACAAAGAGTGAGTGAATTGCAGCTGCACCTGTGATTCTTGACAGTCCTGTAAAAAACTGCTGAAAAACTTTTCTTCGCAGGTTGGAAAAATTTCTTTTTCTCCTCTCTCTTCTCTGTATTAACAATGGCTGAGGTATTAAAGCTAAAAACATGTTTGCCTCCAGGCAGTGAACAAATTGAAAAGATCTGCCCCAAAGCTGAGAAAATTCTTTTGAAATTCACAGGCATAAAGGGTATGTGGAAAAATTTTTTGCGGTCATAGGGACAGCAGTTAGTTGCTCTAAGATATCACTGTAAGCCTACTCCAGAGGAGAGTATAAGTATATCTGACAGCTCACCCTGGGTGAAAAATCAGGAACTGTGATGTGGGCACAAGTAAAAATTTCCCCATTACTACTTTTTTACCAATTAAAAACTACCATTCCAGCCCTTAGCCAACATCAGCCAGCAAACATAGAGCTGGAACCCAGAACCTCTTTGCTACTTCTTCAGTAAGCAGCAGAGTAGCTCCATACAGACCTGGCACTGAAGCTATAAGGAGTTTCACTTCTCTGCACAGGTTTGTAAGTATAGTCATCTATATAGTCAACTAACCATGGAACAAGAGAAAATGCATTGTAGCTCAATATTTGTCTTATCTGATTACAGTGATCAAATGTGAACTTTTAGTTTTTTGCATAAAAATTTTTACAGATTTCTGTGTAAGCCTACTCCAGAGGAGAGTATAAGTATATCTGACAGCTCACCCTGGGTGAAAAATCAGGAACTGTGATGTGGGCACAAGTAAAAATTTCCCCATTACTACTTTTTTACCAATTAAAAACTACCATTCCAGCCCTCAGCCAACATCAGCCAGCAAACATAGAGCTGGAACCCAGAACCTCTTTGCTACTTCTTCAGTAAGCAGCAGAGTAGCTCCATACAGACCTGGCACTGAAGCTATAAGGAGTTTCACTTCTCTGCACAGGTTTGTAAGTATAGTCATCTATATAGTCAACTAACCATGGAACAAGAGAAAATGCATTGTAGCTCAATATTTGTCTTATCTGATTACAGTAATCAAATGTGAACTTTTAGTTTTTTGCATAAAAATTTTTACAGATTGCTGTGCTAACAACGCTTAAATCTATTGCTTGCTCTTATCATAGTTTTTGGCAATATTTTTCTCCAATAAGCAAAAGAATGTTCTGCCTTTGTTTTGCATTTGTTGACAATTTAATTTCCTCTTATATTTGCTTGCTGTATGAGAGTTTATTAGGATCTGGAATAGTTTCTTTGTCAAAGATTATTCTAGTCAAGTGTTGATGTGTAGAAATAGCTTCTCAAATTAAAAAAAAAAGGAAAAAAAAAGATGTTTGTTGTCTTTTATAAAGCAACTTTCAATCTCGATTGTCCCAACTAAAAGAAGAACCAGGTCTCATCCAGATGACAAATGAGTCTGATGTGTTTCCTACTATCCACATGAAAAGGGATGCTAAGACAAAATTGAAGTTAAATCCATCAGCTGCATAAAAATAGTTTCCACTTTAGACTTCAGAGATTGGCTTGGGGGATTTGCAAAAGGATATGCAATCAGCTGTCCTCTTGAGCCACCTTTGGCAGTAAACATTAGCACCACAGTGTTTGCTTGATTTCTTGAGCTACTAAGTTAACCCCTTGAAAGCTGAAAAAGCTGAAGATCGCCATCCGACAGGAATCTTAAGTTCAATTTTGGAATATTATCATTTATCCTCGAAAAATTATGACTGCCAAATGCAGCACACGGGATTTTTTAGATCTTTTCATTGATCATGATCTATTGACAGATTATGTTTTTTGATGACTGCTTGAAGGCAATGAGACATTATGTTGATGGAGTATCAGAAAAAGCCCTGTTCTTCTTCTGACCTCCCCAAACTCATTTATGACTAGATGTTTAGAGCTGTGAAAATTTTATGATCAAAAGATTTTTATATCAATTTCCTCATTTTAGTTCTCACCTCATCCCATGCTAACCTAGTGGAGTTTCTTCTACAGTCCTCTGGAAAAACTTGTATTGGCTGCTGTCAGAAGTGTGCATCTAGAGTAGAGTTGGTTTGGTGAAATTCCTATGTTTTTGTCTTGTGCCTTATAAAAGTTGTTCTTTTGCATTCATCGCTTTTTAGTTGGATAAAGAAAGTAAAATCCTGTTACTTTAAAATAATGTTGGTTAGATCTAACACCAGCCACTTAGAAACAAAGGAGTTTCTAGCAAACCAACAAGGACAAGCCAGCTCAAGGTTTCTCAGCAATATAGACAAAATTAGGTTTTGCAATGTAGCTGTTGAGCTACTGTAGGCCTGAGGTCAGTCATGGTGGTCTTCAATACCTGGCTATGCTTTTGCTGGTGTTGGTCGTGTTGTAGATGTGCTGGTGCTTGGGGTTGGCTGTGGAAGTTGTAGAGCCTGAATTATGTTGTCTGCCTGGAAGAGCATTAAGGCACTGTCTCCTGCAGCGGCATGGCAAGACATTGGCCAGAAACTCCTGGCTGCAACCTCACAAGTAATGTCCTGCTTTAATGTTGGTTGGTAACTAAGAGGGCTCATACTCTGCAGAGTGGGCAAAGATAGTCTGAAAATGCTTTAGGGACAAGAGCTACAGATGCAGATGGGGCTCTCCTCCACAAGATGGTCCTCAGAGCAATTAAGCAGAGCCGGGTAAGAGGTCATCTACCTTACATTATGGGAGTATGGAAAGTTTCTGAACCACCCATCAAATGCCAAATCTGGGGAATGCCTTAGGAAGAATGTAGAGAAGGGGGAAAAGTATGATTAATCTGAAGTAAAAAATCTACAGAGTTTTCTATCATTGCAAACAAGCTCGTTTAGGTTAAAAGAAAACTATTTTCCCTGAGGAGCTAACTTAATTTTTCTCAAACAGTCATAATGAAATCAGAGATAGGAAATTTATACAATCTCTGAAATCTCAGCTGGGACAGTGAAGATGCAGGTTCAGATTTCCTACAGCAAATTCAGATTAAAGACTGGAACTCAAGCCTCCTATGAGGTAACTAAAAATATTTTTGGTAGTATTTTTGTTACATTTTTCTCTGTTCCTCCAAACTATATTGCTCAGTTTTGTACAAAACAAAAGCCTGGAGGCTATTCCCTCAAAACTCAATCTTTTTAAATAAAAAAAATTGAGAAATCTTTAAAGATTTGTTACATATATTTTAACCTGAAATCTGTGAGTGAAGTACTCCTTTCTTCTTTGAATTGCTGTAAATACTTTCTGTGCTTTTCTAGTCATGTGCTAGTAAGTGGATTGTAAACAGCTGTAATACCCAATACATCAAGACAAACCCAATCAAGACAAAATATCCTCAAGGAGCATCTACTCACAAAATGTCACATCCACTACTCTGTATCAAGTGGGCTTGCCTACATTTCCCTTACAGATGAACTAATTTCTTTCTGTTAAAGCCAATGCCAGATACTTCCACTTGCTCATGAAATGTAATGCTCGTTTTCCTCCGCCCTTCGACATAAACAGAGTTTTCAGTATGAGCACTGTAACTTCCTTTTAAATAACATTTCTGAAGTTTTTGCCAGTGAACAATTTAGAAATCAGCAAAAGTCTTCAAATGTTTCCTACAGCATGAAATGGCTGTAAAACTACTCTGTAGGGCACAGCTGAGGATTTCAGAGAGCAATAAAGCTGATTTGCCTCCTATCCACTCCTTCACATAAGGAGTATTTCAAAGGTACAAGAAGCAAAAAAGATCACAGCCCATTTTATTAGATCCTGGACAGGTTGGCTTGGTAGCTGTCAGGTAATTTTCAGGGTTTTTTTGCACTCCATTTGGAACCATTTTGGCCATCTGCTAACTTAGTGGGGGCAGAGAGTAGTGGGATTTTTTTAACTAATACCCAAAATATGAACACCTATCCCTATTCTCTTCAAATATATAAATAATTTAAGTTTTTTAGCACTCAGGACTTCAGAACAGAGCTGAAACTTCCAAGGCATCTTGTTAGAAACTTTGTTGGCTTCCTGGTCCTGGGGATATGATGCTAATTTCTCAGTGGCTGTTGCAGCTTTTCTGCTTCTAGACTACTTTGGCATAAGGTTGTGTTAAGGGGGAAAAAAAAGAGTGAAAGAAGTTATTAATCTGAAGGTTTTGTTCATAACAACATTTGAACTGCTTCTGTGTATTTAAAATTTTCAGAGAAAACTTGTGTTGGTTCTTATTCTAAATAGGTTAATTATCCTTAAAAGATTTCTAGTCTAGCCTTTGTCTTAGTATTATGTTTTAGTGACTTAACTCAAGATTTTATTAGTGCTCTGGGACAAAGCAGAACATTGTAGCAAATAGTGCAGAGAGTTATATGTTCAGGTCTTTAATGTGCATTTTAGTAACATCAGAATGTTTTCCATTTGTGTTTTTAGTATTAATTTAGTTTTTCTGTGTACAGTTTATGCTTCAAATCTTTCCATTTATCTTTCCAGTTCCTCCACATGCTGATTACACTGATTTCTGAGTGGTTCTTCCAGGACATGTTGGCTATTCCCTTGGTAACACATTGTTTAATCCTTGACTGGTCTTGCTGCACTAAATCTAGGAGACTTTAGAGCCATGAATCTGAATGCTGATGTAATCCCCAGACAGTTTCATTTATATTAGGAGTGTGCACATTGTTAATGTTGGCTCTTTCTATCTAGGCTGGGGCAGTTTGCACATTTTACTCATTCGGCTTTACAAATAAGCTTTAACAGACTGGAAAATAATAGGACATACTATTTGTGACTGATTATTGGGGATCTCACAGTGCTGAAACTGGACTGACTGTGGTAGGTATGGTCTAGTAGTTGAAGCTGAAGATTACAGGTGGAGAGACCTGCATTTTTTGGCCACACATTTATGGTACATACTTAGTGAAAAGAGATTTGAGAAGTTTAATTAAAAATATTTTTATATTTCTCCTAAAAAATGCTCCAGTAGTAAAGTATTCAAAAGGGAAAAGTGTGTAAGTATGACAGCTTGTAACATCCTTGCTGCAAGTTCTTTAGTGGCTCTTCGGAAAAGAAAGATTTCTAATCTGCAAATTGTAATCAATAATATGTATATATTACCGTGCCTTGGTTGTCCTATGTGAAGTCCCAGTAGATTTTTATTCTTACTTTTTCTCTGATGAGTTATTGACTTTTCAGGCCCAGCTGCATCTAGTAAATGTTTGATACTAAAGCAGCACAAAACCCATTACATTTTAAAAAAGCTTACATGGCTCTAATTTTTTAAAACCTAAATATTCCTATAATTATTTCTTTTGTCTGCAATTTGTGGCAACAAGTTGCCATATCAAACATTATCAAAACCTATCCTGAGCTTTGCTGCCTTATTTTGTTAACCAGCCTTGCTCAATAGCTGTCATTGTTACATGGAGACTGACATCAGAGTTAGATTGATCCCTGTGCTTAAACAATTAACTAGCAGCTAGGTTCTTCCTTCTAAATGGAATATATCAGGCCACCAAGATAGTTCCAAGTGTTGTTCAAAAAGTCATCGATTTATTCACCAAAACAATAACTTCATGCAAGAGTAATTTCTGCTAGCTGTCTTCTCTATAACAACTTACTAGACAAAACAAAATGTATTTTATTTAACGGCACTCTGAAGGCCAGATGTAGTCTCCTGTCCCTTTATGAAAAACAGTGCAGTTACTCTTGAATACTCCCTCCACTTGGGAGGGCATGCTCGTAATGCCACCCTTCCTTTGAGGTTCGATGACTGGCTGGAAGTTTTGAAAGGGAATGCATCTGGCAAGACCCACCCTAAGCCACTGTACCCACTCTTTTGGTCAGGCTTGCACAGACTTCTCCTTTCAGGACACCAAAGTGTTGTACCTCTGTCGCTGGAGCAATTCCAGGAATAAGACCTAAGTCTTAATACAGTACAGGCCTACAGAAGCTCTACAAATTTAAATAGATACATCTATTTCTAGTAGATCTAGTTGGACAGAAATCTCTCCGCAAGCTCTTTATAATTCCTTGAGGGGAGATACTTCTAGTATTGATGGAAAGAAGTACTCACTAGTGTCCATTGTACAATGTATCTCTAAGTAGTCTGTAAGTAGCCTTATATAAATACTTGATTAAGTTATGCTTGTCCTTAATAATCACTTATTTGAGAACAGCCTGTAATGTTCTTTTATCTGTTGATTATAATTAAGACTTACTTTAAAATAATTGCTTGTATCTTCACTTATCTGGGTGTTAGATCTTGCTGATATGAATTTTAGATGATTCAGTATTATCATGTGAAAGGCTGCTTCCAGACCTACAGTCATGTCTGTGTAAATCAAAAATCTACACATATTTCTGTCACAGGTAAGAATTCTAAATTTACCTAAAAATCATAGAAAATCTTAGGTTGAAAGGAACTTCTGGAGCTCATCTAATCTATCAACAGTGTAAGGAAATATCAGCGCAAACATACAGTATTCTCTACACTGAGTAGAGAAAATTGTTTTTTCTCTAAAACTGTAGAACTAAGTTTTTCTATCCTTCAGCAGCTGGTCAGAAGGTCAAAAAGTTTTGATATGCATTTGAGCTTTTGAATAAATATATTTGTGACTCTTGCATGACTTCAGTTTCTATGAACAGTCATGCAGCCAATTTGCCTGCAATGAACATTCATCAAAAACGTATGTCAATCTCTGATCCTAGTTTTCTGCATATGAATATTTGAACCGGAGACAAGTTACAAAGCCCATTGTAATCACCCAGAAAGACACCCACTGACTTCAGTAGACTTTCTTTTATTGGTTTCTGGAAGTATTAACTTAATTCTCCAGTCAGGGAAAAGAAGGTGGTTTGTTTTTTTTTTAAAAAAATCTGGCTAATCATAACTGTTTCAGAAATGTATAACATTCTCTGAAAGTCATTTGATATTTTATTGAACTCAGAGTCCAAAGATGTATTCTTTTGCATAGAAGAAAACCAGTGAAGTAAGAATTTTCTTAATACTTCACTGGCAGACCAGACCCACATTCGCAGCTACAATTTTGTTTAGAATGATTTATGTATGCAGAGGCTCGAGACCTGTTTTCTAGAGCTGCAATGGTCTTTTCTTCCTAATAAATATTATAAATGTTCTTAGACTTTTTCTTTTGCATTAATGGTTTTTAATTGCAGATCATTTCCAAGAGTAGAGCTGCTTTCATTTCCTTGTCTTTTACTGATTCTTCTTCAAATATGCTCAGATAATGTTATTGTACTAATTCTTACTGAAATTAAGAGTCTGCACTGTGAGTGATAGAGATCTCTTCAATAACACATTGAGAATAATAGCCCACTGTCAACGGTTGGCAGGAAATAACTGGAATCCGCTGTCCTCCAGAATGGCGGCTCCAGTCAGTCATCTGGACTAATCATTATAGCTCTCCTTCCAGTACTGCTGCTTCCAGCTCTACAGAGCGACTTCTCTGCAGTACCCTCGCACGTGGACCAGGTGGTGGGGCAAAGCTCTTTCAGTCAGTAGCTTTGTACACTTACCTGTTCTCTGCAAAAGTGAGAAATTAATTTCTTAAATGTTGAGGGAAAACAACGTTCAGTTTGTTTGAACTGTTTTTCAATACATGTCAAATTAACCGATGACCTACTTCTAGGTTAGTTTTTATGCTGGGGTAGGAACAGACTAAGAGTGTGTAAAACTTTATATACAAACAGCAATTAATTGTCATAAAATAAAGAAGCTGTCAGCAATGCTGACTCTTTTCCCTGCAATGCTTCCTTTTTATTTAGTACAATATCTACTTCCCAGCTCTCTTGCCAGGTGTAAAATTGCTACGCCCATCATTTTCCATGTGGGATTAAATAATTTTCCTTCAAGGACTCATCATAATGTATGTAGAAATTTGTTGGCAAACTAGATAGATATAAAATTAATGTCCTCAGAACTCGCTGGAATTTTTTTTCCTTCTTCCTCTCCTTCCATAACTGAGTAGAAAAAAGAATCCTGAAAAATGAATATTGTTAGAAGCTTTCTACAAGAGGCAGGAGAAGGTTTGGGTTTGCAGTTAGTACATGACTGAATATATTTTTCATTAAAAGACTATTTTCTTTTCATGGTAAATAATTATAGAAAATGTTTTACTCTCACCATTGCCAGCAGCCATGCACAGATTTCCATTCAGCTGCACTAATGTTAAAAGGATTTCTGGAGCAATTCCACCCAGGAGTGGAAAACTAGCAAACACTTATCTCCAAAGGGGTAAAAGTTCATAATTGGGAACAGCTAAGGCAGGATGGGGCCTTCGATGAGTTCGTTATCATGGTGTTTTGGGTATATCAACATTTGTGGGCATCTTATATCATGCTAGTTAACTTGAAAAGTTGAAAACTTTCTTAAGGCAAACACTTCATATTTGGAGTGGACAGCTGTGCTTTTCACACCAAACGCCTTTCATATTCCTTCCTAAGCAAATGAGGAGAAAAAAACCCTTCTCTCTTTCCCATACACACACTTATAAAGAAAAATGCTTTTATTTGGACTGTAGTTGGAGGAGAAATGGGTTTAAAAGCTTCCTAGACTGGCTTGAACAGAAAAGCAGACCTCTTAATTGATTACTTAGTGTTTAAATCAACTCATATGTTTTTTTAATGCACTCATCTAATAGTTTACATTGTAAGAAATGAATCCTGCAAACATGTTTCATCTTGCTAAATCCCCGAGAATGGGATTTTTATAATAGGTTTTGTCCATTAGATTTTTATCTGATTCCACTATAAAAAAAGCTTAGCCTAATGAAATGGAGGCTTTATATTCACCTACTCTATGCATTTATTTATTTAAATATTTTTATTAATTAGAACTCAAGCTTCAAAATCAGAAAGAAAAGGTTTTCAGAAGTTCTGCCTGAACTTCATTAAACCACATAAATCAACAATACTGGGACTTTGGCAGAAGGACACTGGCTCCACAAGCTGGAGCTGTTTACTCTTTTATCTGCCAAAAGTTGTAAGTCATCATGCAGTTAATAATTAAGCAAATGTATAGCACACAAACTTCTAAAATGAAATAGCATTCTAAAGTGGGTGTTATTGACCAGTCTCCTCCATGCACTATTTATGTTTAAGTCAGCTTGATGGGTGTTTCCGCAGATTCTGAGAGGAGATGAGGGCAGAATTATGGTTTCTATATCCTAGATTTGTTTACAGTGATGCTAACCAGTGCTCTCTAGCTTATTTTAGGAAAAAATATGGTATGTGAAAATTCTGTGAATGTTCTCATTACAAAATATTTGTACACAAAGAAAGTAAAAACACATGAAATTACTGTTTTGAAGAGCACAACTCTCAAAGTGTAATCCAGCAGAGTGTAGACTGTGACTCTACAAAAGATTTTTTACAATCATTCAATGGTACTGCAGAAAGACAGAATTACAGAAAAGAGGTCCTTTTTAACCAGGCTTGAATGCTGGGTGAAGCTTTAGAGTTTCTGATCTAATCACTTGGATTTTTTTGGGTTTCTTTCTAGTTTGCTTATCAAACCCGATCCCTCTGATGCCCAACCAGCTTCCACTCTTTCTAGTTATCTGACAACAACCCTTAGGAAGAAGTGTGACATATCTGTAGTATCACAGGATGAGCCAGGCACTGAATTATGACTGCAGATATGACCACTTTCTAATTTTTTCTATTATTTTTTGTTTCCCGCCTCCTTGCACCAGTGATAGTGGCTTATGCCAGGTAGGGGCAAAGCCAAGGTTTCAACCATTGTCTGGCAAAGCCAACTTCCATACTCCTTACCTGGTACAAGGGCTTGCACCAAGCATGGGCCATGCTGAGAAAAGGAGTAATTTTCTTTTGATTCATGATCCCCCTCTGTTTTAGTGTCATAAAGGCAATCTTATTCTCTTATGACACTCAATATAATTTTCCTCTAGCATTAGAAAATGCAGTTTTGTTTCCATTCATAAGTGCCTGAGAAAACATTAACAATCAAATTCAGTTTTCATCATGGTAATTTTGGGAAGGTAGATTCCCTACTGTTCTAGCAATAATATTTCAGACAGGGTAACCCTGAAACTTTCCTATAAAGTGCAACAAGCTAATCTCATCAATCAGAAAATGTGTAAGAGAAAGAGACCTTAGAGGAGAGAACACATGAGAAAAGTATCTGTGGGACTTCTCTTTTGCTGAACTCCAAGGGAGCAAAAGGTACTACTATTTATTTGCATTAAGGGGACTTATCTGAGGACTGGGCAGCTTTAGGTGTGCTCTAATTATGGGCACAAAGGACTTGATGCAGCAAGCTGGACTCTCAAGAGCCTGGAGGTGAGGTCAGGTCCTGCTCCTTGTGTCAAAGGAGGGGACCATGATGGCCTGTCTGCTGCCCAAGCCATTCCTATATGCTGGGACTTCTCACGCTGCTGCTTAGTTTGACAATGACATGGAAAGTCATTGTAGCAGGGTCAAGGAGCTGCCTCTTTGTTTGTAAACAATGTCCTTTCCTATGGCAATAGTGTGTCAGTTCTTATCAATCAGAGCAGAGTTTTAGTAAAGATTATGAAAAACAGGCGTGTGGGAGGCTAATGCTAGGCATAGTCGATGGGAGATCAGAGCAATGATTTATACAGCCACTTCCATTATTTGTGTCAAACACAAGCTTATTTTTGCGTAAACAGATACTAATATGTCTTTTTAACAACTGAGCTAGCCAGTAGCTGTGTTTACATGGATGATATCAAACATTTGTTTTTCCAGCAAAGGTATTGTGCCATTCAGCGATCCAGAAGTCAGTCGCATTGCAAAAGTAATGGCAACTGGGCAGATTTCTATCTCTAAACATCCTTAACCAGACATGGATGCAGCCTGCCACATAGACTAGATTTCAGACTTCCTTTTATTTAGATGTATTCTGTGTTCAGTCTGTGGGACTGATAAAGCAGAAGCTGTTCAGATCTCAAGGCGGAATGGCATGCAGTTCTGATCATGACCAAAATCACTACAACTTTCTTCAAAATTACAGAAATGTAATCCTCTTTTAAAGGACTTGAAGATTAAACCCAGCACTGGACCAGACTTTTACCAAAATATAATACCCTGCTTCATGATATTGGCCAGGCATGGGACATTTATTACTAGGTGACCCAGCATATGATCGTTTGTTAAATCTTATACCCAAGTATGATTTTTCTCTTCTTCCCCTTCTCTCATGCTGTTTTGGAGGCAATTTCAGCTGTTTCCAGCTGCAATTCATAACTCATGCGCATAAAGCACTATGTTTAATTTCAAGCAATCAGTTTTGCTTTGGCTTTAGAGTGTTTGGATTAAATCTGAATTTAAGGTTCAACTTCAAACCCAACCTTTTTATCCTCCCTTGACTAGTTCAGTTTATATTCTTGCTTAGCAGAAGGAGATTAATTCAGGTGTCTGCTCCTATTCAAGTGAAGGTTCAATTCAGCCCTGTTTTTGCTCTTCTTTCTTCACTCCCTTGAGTCTGCATTTATATTCCAAAGCTGTTTTAGGTAGAGAATTCTGTGAAGCTTTTCTATCAGTCCAAGGGTAAATGAGCCTGAAAATAAATCTTTCAGCAGATATAGGAAGCTCTGTTATTGGGTTTGACTTCATACAAAGAACAGTGCTGTTTTGCTAAGCATGCATTTAATAATGCTTTTGCAATGATAATTTTTACTATTAAAATACAAAGCTTTATGAAGTTCGAGGAGACTTTAGTTTTACTGATTCTTATAAAATGCTGTTCTGAGTAAATGGAAGTGAACAATTTTGTCTTTGCAACACAAAATATGAAGACTCTCAGAAAATCCTGATTGTTGTTACTTGAGGAAAGAATGTCATACATTCAGCTCTTTGACTTCCTGTATGTGTAATTGCACACTCATTTTGATGTACAGTTTATGTATGATTCCTGTTAAGGTTCAGCAGTACTCACAGAGAAGTAGGTACTCAGGAAGGGGAGGAGGTTTTAGTACAAGTTTCTTACAATATGAAATCTCCTGTTGTCTAAGGGGAGGTTGAGACAGCTGGATTTGTTTAACATGGAGAAGAGAAGGCTAAGGGAGGATCTGGTTGTTGTCTTCAACTACCTAAAGGGTATCAGAGCATGAAGCCAGGATCCTTTCCTCCAGCGAAAGGGTGAGAGGCAGCAGTCACAAGCTGCAGCAAGGGAAATTCCAAGTAGATATATGGAAGGAAAAAAAATCACCAGTGCTCAAGCACTGGAGCGAGTTGCCCAGATTGATTTTGAGATCTGCATCCTTGGAGGTGTTCAGAGCTTGACTGCATATTGTCCTGAGAAGCCTGCTCTCATAATGGTGTTGGTCCTGCGGTTGGGACTAGATGGTGTTGGGACTGCTGTTGGGACTAGTGGTCCTTTCCAACCCAAATTATTGTACAAATTTGAAAGCAAAAAGATAGAGCAAGTAGGACAGAAACCTCATCCACCTTATGGAAGTTCAGTCATCCACCACACAATAATATTGGGAAAGGACCAGCTCTGCTCTGAGCCTTGGTTGCTTAAGAAACTGGCAGGATTTCCAGCACCTGCCATCTGCTCCCTGCTGTTGGAGGGAAGCTTCTGTTTGAAAAAATGCTACATAGATATGAGGGTCAGTCACAGCCAGTTGACTCAGTTACCTAAAACTAGGTGTCCATCCCCATCTGAGAACCCTTGCTGGTGTCTAGGTTCTCCTCCAGAAGTGCACAGGTTGTCTGTGGAACCTAAGTCACATCTGTCAACCTTGTTTTGATGTAATATTGATATAAAATTATTACATAATGAACAGTTACTGTGACTATATTTGCCATGTGTTTGCTATATATTTGTCATGGAAAGGGTTTCTTTGGTCTGTAGATGGTAAGTCTCTATGCTGGACCATAGACATATTCCTGAGAAGATTGCTGAAGAGCACTCCGACTTCCACATGCTTTGGATTTAGCCCTTATTCTGCATTAGTTCCATGTGTTGGTGGGGTTTACAACAGGAGGAGAGAATTATTGCATTCCCACCTCCCCAGATGTCTTTCAGATTGTTCCTGTTTAGATGAGTTTGCAGCTTTGCTTCAGCTGCAACAGACACCTGGGACAAAATCTAGACTTATTGGTGGTGTTCTTTTTCATTTTGATCAAAAATCAAAGCAAACGTTTTCTTCTTTGAATCACCAGATAAATTTTTTGCTGTTCTACACATACAGCATTCAGCTGTAGCATGCTAGAGCTGAATTGTGTTTCTTGGAAAGTAACTGTATCTGAAAGTATAAGAACATTTATACAAAAACCCTTAAGTTTTTTTCTACAAGTCTAAAAGTTTAGCTAAGAAAACAGAGGTACTGGGAGATGTTAGTATTATGACTCCAGGATCTTTGACTCCAGAGGAGCAGAATGGTCTTATTTCAAGCTGTCTAAAGAGCAGCATTAGCATTGATTGCAGAACTAGCCTGGAGCCTTTTGCCCTTCCTTCCAGCTAAAAGAAAGTAGCAATACTACTGAGTGGTGGTATCTACCTAAGAAAGAAAAAAAAAAAAAAAAAGGTAAAATATTACAAAATATCTAATAAAATGTTTTTCTTTCACAATGTCTAGAGAGCTTGGTATGACAATATGTTCTACATACCAGTCCAAAGCAGATATAAGAGTTTCCATCTACTCCTTTTCATCCATTTGGCATCTTAGAAGAAGTACAAAGCATTCAGTCCATTGTGTGCTAGGACAAATTTGCTTGTCGTAATCTGAGGTCAAAGATACCACCCACATAAAAAAACCATAGATTCAGAAAGGTCTTTGAATCACCCTTAATTGTACAAAATTGGTCTGATCTCCTGTGAATAACCTTTGCTGTGAATTTTCAAGTGCTTCCTGCTTAGGGCAATGACACTGTAAGAAAGGTGTTTTGCTTTACACATCACTTCTGCTCTTTGGGCCAGGTTGAGTACCAAGTGTGACCAGAGAGCAGTATGTGAAACTTTTATGAAGTTCAGAAGGGATTCTGGTTTCATGATTGTACAAAGATTCAAGTCATTCTGTTTAACAGAGC
This sequence comes from Aptenodytes forsteri, assembly GCF_000699145.1. Taxonomy (NCBI): domain Eukaryota; kingdom Metazoa; phylum Chordata; class Aves; order Sphenisciformes; family Spheniscidae; genus Aptenodytes; species Aptenodytes forsteri. The sequence goes on along the minus strand of NW_008794211.1, from coordinate 2,827,988 downwards.
TACACAAAATCCTAATGTTGGTCAGGTATTTTATAAAAGACTTGTATTTCTGAGACTGAAAGAACATCAGTATTTTCAGATAACACTGTGTCAGTAGCATCACCAAGTACCTCAGTGGTCTGCAGTAGTTAGTCACAGGATGCTCTTTAACCAGTCACATGGATTTTAGAAGTGTTTATATAGCAAAATGTTAGTGAAAGTCCTGACAATTAAGTCAGTCAAGTCAGAGGAGACATTCCTTTTGCCTTCAAAAGACTATGGAGCAGAGCCATGAAGAACAAAAGTAGCAATAAGATAATTAAGTTCAGATGTGTGACAATCCAGGATCTACTGTCATTCTTGCCACATAATGTTGTATAGTTCACACTATGTACGGTCCTTCAGGAGGAAAGTAAGAAGTGGTTGTTTGGCTCCTGTTGTAGTGTGTCACATGCAATGAAGTAGAATATGGGGAGAAAGCACTGAAGTATATTCAGGCAGAAAGTCTACTAGGCTCCACTAAGATCCACTGTCTTGAAGGGACAAATCCTGAATATTTTCAGAAAATTTTTATGGGAAAATCTTCTGCCTAGATACTTGCATCATGCTCATCACAGTTGAAATTGAAGTGACTATAGTCTGTCCCTTGGAGAACTCTCTGAAACACCAGAGATTCAAACAGTGGGGCTTTTCCCAATGTTTCCTGCCTCCTAGATGCAGGCTTTTTCTTGCCTTTCTTCTCAGCTTCATACATTTCCAGACCTTGTTACACAATGGTTCAATTCCAATAGGAGGAATGGTCATTGCTTTTGTCACGTGTGTAGCTTGGTGGTGAGGACATCCTTCAAGACATCAATACAAAGGTTTGAACCACTTACTCCTTTGGCTGAGGTATCACGAAAAGGTGGACAACATATTGGTGGAGACATTTTTATAGAGGAGAAATTATGTCATTTTACATATGGGTTACTGTTGCACCTTAAAAAAATCCTTTAAAAAAATAATGCCAGTTATTATTAAAAATAATAACGCAGTGTGCTTTACTGCATTACCGGAATGCACATATAACCTCCAAAAGGCAAGCAGAAAACATCAGATTTCAGATATTTTTAGTATAGCAATATTGCACATTACCAAAATCTGTATATCTCTCTTTACTAAGTAGTAACATACACTGCCTACTTCAAATATGAATAACAAGAATACAACAAGATGAGGCTCTGCGGTGTGATAGCAGATAAGATTCCAGTTGCATCTGATACTGATGTTTTCCAAACTATTTCAGAATAACTTACAGAAAAGGCAGATTTTATCATCACAAATTACCTTCAAGCTCTCTCACTCACTCTTGAAAGAAAAGAAATTATATGCATGTGTTTTCTTTGACCACGAAGAAGTTTGGATCAACTTATGTTCTTCAGTATTCAAGGAGCACTTTTTAACTACTTTCAACATATTGTTGTTTCCGAGAAGCTGAGGGGAACTATACGTATTCTAAAGATGCTCAGTAGCTCCAGTTCAAACTACCTGGCAAGAGCTACGAGGAAAAGGTCTCAAAAGAAAAATGTCGTGGTTTGGGAAGGTTTGTATCTTCTGGATACAGGCATTATAAAATTGATTGGATAGTTAGATGTATAGCTGCTTCTTGAACTGCCAGATTTTGTTGATTATAAATAGCTTTATCCTGATAACTATCCAAACTTCTATATTTTGTGGACATACATGTATTTAGGCAGCGTAGAGATTAGCTGAAAGTTGGTAATGGGGAATTCTTTCTTGAGAGAAGAAGTTTGCAAACATTTGATATCAATATCAATGTGAGAATTTTGGTATGTGGCTTACACAATTAGGTGTTTCATAACTATATGGAGACATTTTAGCAACCCATTCACTGCTATTATTTGGTCTGCTGCACTGAACTGAGCCCAGGTATCTGTGATGTGAAAGTGTTTGGAATATATTTGGTCTCTTATTTCTCTTATTTAACATCACTAGTTAATAACTTATCATAATGTATATTTACACACATTCACACACACAGGCCTTTTCTTCGTCCTTTCAAGATACCACATGAAAGGGTAGCAGACAAAGATCTTACGAACTCCTTCGAGGATGCTTCAGGGGTAGTTTGCGTGGCATTTTGTGCAGTATTCTGTCAAGGTGATTTCTATGGTAACCTCTATTTGCATTCTTTCAAATGGTGGTAAATTCTGACACATTCCATTAAATAGTGATAGCAGTGTTTCATCTGCTGGAAACCCACATGGGAATATTTAATTTTATCTACTGTCTGAGGCTATTCTCTTGTGGTATCAAAGCAGCAAGCTTTTTACAGTTAAAATGTTAATTAGATTTTTATAACCATTTTTATCGTTCTGCTCTTCATCTAGATTGCTCCAAACATGTTTATTTACAATTCCAAAATGCTTCCATTAATATTCCACATCTTCTTACTCAGAGATTAGCTTAATAGCAAACCTCAAAAATGTACTTAAAAGCTTGTGAAACACCTACAGAATCATAATGCTGCAAAATTTTTTGGTTAATGGCCAAATGATTTGTAAGATCAACTTTTAAGGAAAAAAGACAAGCCTGAAAGAGCAAATGTCATTATTAGTTTCAAAACTGCATTGGTTTCTGAAACATAAAACAGTACTGAAACTGTTTACGTAAAGGATTTTTTTATTGGTGAGGTGGGGTCGGGTAAAGAAAGCTAAGAAAAATGGGGTGTAGGTAACACAGTTTCATCTTCATGAGGGGCACACGAAATACCTCTAAAGAATTAAAAAAAAAAAAAAAATCCTCTGGAAAAATAACCTTCCATCACACTAAGGATTATGTGTTCATTTTATATAAAACACTGGTTGGGGATCTAGCTGGCGACTGTTTTCTTACGAAGAAATTAGCAAACATGAATTTGTGGCAGAGGCTAAGGCTCTGAACCGCTACTGTTTTACGTTTTGCATCGCTGCTTACACATTTGAACAGTAAATACACACTGGATTTAAAGCACCGCTAAGTAAAGAGGACACCACTGATGCTCACTAGCATGTAGCTGAACAATGTGCCGGCTTCTGAACAGGTGGTAACAACACAAGTTTAAATTGCAATGACCTTTTCTTATTTGATCTGCTGGTGTACAGGTGGAAAATGCTGCACGTTAATGTGAGACTTCTGACCTATTTTGCACTTCTGGGTAGGTTCAGTGTAGCGATGTAATGACAAGAGATACTTTCAGAAAATTGGTGCTAATATCAAAGTTTTCTGGGTTCCATTAAGGCTTGGAAGTTAGAAATCCTTGTGCTGAGACAGAAAATTGAAAATGTTTGATACTAAGATCAACTTTGTGAAGAGAAGCGACACGATACATGATTCTAGGCTGTGAAACTGAAATTCTTTTAAGCTGTTTACTTCTTCATACCCGGCCCCCAGACCATCTCAACTACAGATGCTCAGTTAGTGGGAATTAGTCTGTTTGTAGGTCTCATACAACACAATGCAATGCAGAGATCATATAATGTTATCTTTAAGATCTACTGCATTATTGCTGAGAATTCTCAAGCTCAAACTAACCAGTTTAAGCCATGTTACGTCCCTTCTTTTTTTTTTTTTTTTCCAAGAGCACCTCCCTAGAGAGATCAATTGGGAATCTATTGAAAAATCAATGGTGTGATATCACAACCTTATACTATGCATGTAGAAAATTCCTTGGAAGTTGTGAAATGCTGTCACCTGTTCTCTCTGGAGTCTTGAGGCTACTTTCAGTGCTCTTTTAATGAAAATAATCCAACTGTAGTTGTTGGATTTATGATAGTGCATAACTACTGAGAGCAAGGATAGAATTAGACTTGCTGAATTACAGGGCTGTGCAAATTGATTACCATCTGAAATATTAGGAGCAATACGAAGATACTAGAAAGGGCAGAAGAAATGCGTAGCAAGAAGAGGGTCAACCAGCCAGCTGCTCTGTAATGGAGCTGACACTTGCACCATCCTAAATGCCATCTTATTTACTCTTACAGGGCTATGGTTTTCACTAGTCACTGGTTCAGTGGCCAGACCAGTACCATGGGGTGGCTACATAGTCTGCTTTCTTGCAGGATTAAAGGTAGAGCGAGGAAAAGGAAGGAGAGGGGAAAGGGATGGATAGCACTACAAATAATGCAAATGGCCCTCCCACCCCTCTGTTTCCTGGGACACACAGAGCCAAATGCCTGACCTGGTGGCTTATTGTCTCTGGCATAGTGACACCTGCTCAGGTGTCTACAACACAGACAGAGCAAGAGTGGCTGGCTGTCCCTGCTTCCAAGACAGATTAGGGATAATATAAAGGAAAAGTGGGGAGGTAAAGGGGATGGCATGGGGGTGGGGGGAGTGAGGTAGAGAAAGGAAAGGTGGGAAACCTAGAGGTGGAGAGACACAATCGGAAAAGAAAGAAGAGACAAAATGTTGATACAGGTCTGGGTTGGCAAAGTTGATTAATGCAAATGAAGTGGCATGTTTCCAGAGTGAATTCAGGTTAAGTACTGTTAAGTACTACAGCAAGGCACAGAATCAGATCTCATAAGCCCTGTGGACTGGAGCCAGTCAAATGCTATGGCCACACGCTCCTGTGATCACGGGGAAGGTAAAGCAGAAAATGCTTTTGAATTATGCTCCGTATTCTGTGAGGGTTATTGGTTTAGGAAGAACATCAAACTCAGGATAATTTCAATCTATACAGAGTTCAAGCAAATAACCTGTGCACTGTAGAGCATAACAGAGAGTGCCCAAGCTCTGAGCAGGAGCCAGCATGGTCCAGCAGAACCAGGGCTGTGCTGAATGAGGTAGCCTGGAAGACAAAGGAGCACATGGGGGATCTACTTGAGTCCACCTGGATCTGATGTGCTACACTGACCCAGAGTAATACTACCTTCCTCAGTAGTCATGAGTTTGTGCTTTGTCACAGAGTTGACTCAGGGTTTGTGACCTGAGGCCCAATGCTCAAGACTATAAATATGGCTCTGAACATAAATCATAGCAAATCATATTTGAACAATGCTGCACCTGCATTGATAAAATCCGGTGGATCCAAGCTGGATCTGTATCGCTTAGTTATATTTTTCGCTTGCTGCTCACCAAATGGCACCAGTGCTCTGAGAGGTGGTCACCCAGCCAGACAAGACATATTATTTGGCTAACCAGCCAAAATGATAAAGGTGTCTTGAAGATTACATCCAGTCTTCAGGTCTTTAGTTAGTCATTCCTCATGTAGCTTATTGATACCTGATATATACTGAACCACCATTTTTGTCATGGATAAATTACACTATCCTAGAACCAGCCCTAACCTTTTGAAGCCATTAACAAAAATACTAGTAGCTTCAACAGAGACAGGATTTACATATTTTTTCAAAACAAGAGGAAACTTGTTTAAATGCTATACTCCCACATGTCCAAAGGGCTTTGGCACATTGTGGTTCAGAACTATAATGAATGTAAATAAATTGTTATTTTATATGTATTTGTTTTATAATTGAGACATGGAATGTAGTGGTTCTGTAAAATCATGTCCTGTTGGCAGGCATAAACTTTTGTGTTCTGGGATTTTGAAAAAAATGGCAATGAAATCAGAGTAAAAAGCTACCACATATTTAATCTAAAAAGTTTAGAAGCCATATTTTTCTAGCATATAATTCTAGAGTTACTTAAACTATCGGTACTTCACTTACTTCCACCATGAGTCTCCTTTTAATTTACAGAGCGTGACTCTATAGGGTGGGGACCATTTTTTTCACTATGAACTGAGGAAGATAACCATGACAGTGTTCTAGGCAGCTACAAAACAGTGGAGCATTTTTGGGCTGAATCCTTGCAAAAGTGGTGGAGCTCTGACCCTCACGATAAGTTTTCCGGTGTGGTAACTGAATGAACCCAAGTTGTGCTGGTTGTACCAAATATAGAATCGGAGTACATACCAGACTGCAAGCTGGTGTGACAATTCCATCTGATCTGGGTTTACCTCCCAAAGCCATGTAAGGACAAGACATATAACGCATATTAACTCTTTTTCACAGAAGGAAAACCTGAATATATGAGCCAGAGGAAAGACACAGAAAATTCAGCCACATTTCTACAAGAGAACCAGGACTTCAGGGTTTCTCTGTTTAGACATAGCCCAAGATGACTCAAGATTTGGCATTGAAATCACGCATATTTATGCACGCATGCACCTGTTCCTCCAACATACACATACCAGTATACAAATTACTGTGTGCTTGCCAGCCTGGTCATGACACCTATCCCTTTGCACACACATGCTGTTTGATTCTTTTCCTCTGAAACATCGCAGTGATTCCAAGGCCTTACCTAACACCATCTGTCTCACTGCCTCCTATTCTTGTCACTTTGAGGAACTTCCTTTCCTGGGCCAATCTGCTGCATTCATTTTCCAGACCTGGTTTCAGTTATGTTCATATCACACCAAAAGCCCCACTTAATTCAATTCTATGGACGTAAATGCTGAGTGAACTTCAGGCACTATAGGGTCTATGAGACATCCCCATGAGACTGCTATCTACAGCACGCAAAAATTAAGGAAGACCCACATTGCCCTGGCTGGAGGCTAGGCAGGATCCCCTATAATGCCTAAAATGATTCTTGGCAGCTACGTTTGTGCAACTGGACCCTGTGCAAGATGTCTAGCTTGGAGAAGTCCTGTCTGAAGTGCTTTCTAATACCAGCCAAGAGGCAGGCTTTTCTTTGAGCAAAACAGTCGAAAAAAACTATGAACAGTAGGCTTTTCCACCCTCTATTTGGAGGATTTGCCAGTGTAATAAGTTCCCAAGGAGAGGTAATTGGACACCACTTTGTTCACCTGAACAAAAGCCTTTGCACTGTGAGGGGAATAAGGGGAGTTTACAAGACAATGGGGGAAAGGAGATTGAGGACTGGTATATGTGCTGAACACCAATGTGTGTCCCTGGTAGGACTAGTAAAAGTTGACCAGTTTCCTTATCACTTCCATGAGTGATAATTGAGTCAGTTCTTTAGCATCAACAGAGAGCAGCCAGATGAAGAACCGATTCAGACTTCCAAACGCTTTGAAGGGTCAGACCCTCTGTTGGGATGAAGAAGAGGGAGACAAAGTGAAGAAATGGAGAGAAAGAGCAGCAGGAGGTGGGGAAGGATCTTCCTAAAGCAGAACTGCCACCAACATAATAGACATTTTCGCCTTTAGCAGGAGATCTGCACTGGAGGCAGCCATTCGTTCATGCCCCTCTATTGTCCCAAAAGTAAAATCAAATGTTTGTACAGCTCTGCTCCAGCTGAGGGGCTGAAAGCCTCATGTAGGGAAGATAATGAATTTCTTTGCTTCACTCTCTCTCTCCTTCAACCCCCAATTGATTATAGCTTGTACTTAGAAGGCAAAATTAACAGCTCTGCTCCCCAGCAGCAGCTCCTGTAACTAATGAGGAGGGGCAAGAGCTGTGTAACACCAATTTACTGCTTCTCTGTACAGATCTCACTGACAAGGGGGATGTTAGCTCCTATGAGGATGGACACCCTGAGCTACAAAGGGAAATTTCATGCCTCTGAAAAGTTGTCAGACTGAATTACAGTCAGTAACCACTCCAATAGCACTGAGTGTCCAGATATAAACTCTGTGGTATTTTATTGGCCCTTTAAGCCATCCGTTCCCTACAAGTACTTTTCATTATCACTGAAATATGGTAATGTTTCCAGGTTGCCTTTCTACTATCTTCCAGAAACTGCAGTATCTTCTTCTTTCTTTTCTTCTTCCTTCCCCTTCCTTCCTTCCTTCCTTCCACTCTTCCTCTCACTCTTTCTCCCTCTCCCTCTCACTCTCCCTCTCTCACTCCCTCTCCCTCTCCCTTCTCTTTCTTTGTCTTTGTCTTTGTCTTTGTCTTTGTCTTTGTCTTTGTCTTTGTCTTTGTCTTTGTCTTTGTCTTTGTCTTTGTCTTTGTCTTTGTCTTTGTCTTTGTCTTTCCCTTTCCCTTTCCCTTTCCCTTTCCCTTTCCCTTTCCCTTTCCCTTTCTCTCACTTCCTTCCTCGCTCTCTTTCTCCCTCTGTCTCCCCTTTCCTTTTCTTTCACTTTCTTCCTCTCTTTCTCTTTAAATAAAGATTTGCAGATGCATCAGATGCAGTCCCATGGCATTCCTGACAGTAGATTGTAGTTTATTATATAACTTCCATGCTATTACCATTAGAAACACATTATGAATGTGACTATACTTGCCTCCTAAAATGTCTCCTGTCCTAAGAAGTGGTGTTTAGAAATCTCACCCCCCAGGTGGACTATCTGCCCTGAGAGCAGTATGAACCTAACAAGGAGATAAATGGCAGTAAAAAATTAAAAGCTAAGAAGATTTTAAAGCAGATCATGTTCTGCTGTTAATAAATTAAATTTGTCAAACTTCAGATTTGCATTTTTTTCCTTTGTGTAAACAAAAAAGTCACTGAAATGTAGTTATAAAATCCTAAAAATTAACCCATAGAAGAAGTAATGTTTTAAGTTTAAGATGAGTAGTTGAAACTGAGATTCAGTATTTTGACAGTACAGTGTTGACTTTATAGGTTAGATGAAAGGAAAGGGTGTTTATTGGGCAGACAGCAGAACTTATTCAAATCTTTAATCTTTAACCATTTGAAAATCAGGCTAATGAGCTGTAGTAACACAAAAAGGATTGGCTAGGAAAAAATTTCAGATCTGAAGCAGAAATGGCGAGGGGTTTGAGAATATTGTTAAAGCAATTTTAAGCAAGTTTCAAGTAATTTTAAGCTGAGGTCGTGTCCTGGTTTTGGCAGGGATAGAGTTAATTTCCTTCCTAGTAGCTGGTACAGCGCTGTGTTTTGGATTGAGGATCAGAATAATGTTGATAACACACCGATGGTTTAGTTGTTGCTAGGTGATGCTTACACTAGTCAAGGAAGCAGAAATGGCGAGGGGTTTGAGAATATTGTTAAAGCAATTTTAAGCAAGTTTCAAGTAATTTTAAGCTGAGGTCGTGTCCTGGTTTTGGCAGGGATAGAGTTAATTTCCTTCCTAGTAGCTGGTACAGTGCTGTGTTTTGGATTGAGGATCAGAATAATGTTGATAACACACCGATGGTTTAGTTGTTGCTAGGTAATGCTTACACTAGTCAAGGAAGCAGAAATGGCGAGGGGTTTGAGAATATTGTTAAAGCAATTTTAAGCAAGTTTCAAGTAATTTTAAGCTGAGGTCGTGTCCTGGTTTTGGCAGGGATAGAGTTAATTTTCTTCCTAGTAGCTGGTACAGTGCTGTGTTTTGGATTGAGGATCAGAATAATGTTGATAACACACCGATGGTTTAGTTGTTGCTAGGTAATGCTTACACTAGTCAAGGAAGCAGAAATGGCGAGGGGTTTGAGAATATTGTTAAAGCAATTTTAAGCAAGTTTCAAGTAATTTTAAGCTGAGGTCGTGTCCTGGTTTTGGCAGGGATAGAGTTAATTTCCTTCCTAGTAGCTGGTACAGCGCTGTGTTTTGGATTTAGGATGAGAACAATGTTGATAACACACCAATGTTTTAGTTGTTGCTAGGTAATGCTTACACTAGTCAAGGAAGCAGAAATGGCGAGGGGTTTGAGAATATTGTTAAAGCAATTTTAAGCAAGTTTCAAGTAATTTTAAGCTGAGGTCGTGTCCTGGTTTTGGCAGGGATAGAGTTAATTTCCTTCCTAGTAGCTGGTACAGCGCTGTGTTTTGGATTGAGGATCAGAATAATGTTGATAACACACCAATGTTTTAGTTGTTGCTAGGTAATGCTTACACTAGTCAAGGAAGCAGAAATGGCGAGGGGTTTGAGAATATTGTTAAAGCAATTTTAAGCAAGTTTCAAGTAATTTTAAGCTGAGGTCGTGTCCTGGTTTTGGCAGGGATAGAGTTAATTTTCTTCCTAGTAGCTGGTACAGCGCTGTGTTTTGGATTGAGGATCAGAATAATGTTGATAACACACCAATGTTTTAGTTGTTGCTAGGTGATGCTTACACTAGTCAAGGAAGCAGAAATGGCGAGGGGTTTGAGAATATTGTTAAAGCAATTTTAAGCAAGTTTCAAGTAATTTTAAGCTGAGGTCGTGTCCTGGTTTTGGCAGGGATAGAGTTAATTTCCTTCCTAGTAGCTGGTACAGCGCTGTGTTTTGGATTTAGGATGAGAACAATGTTGATAACACACCAATGTTTTAGTTGTTGCTAGGTGATGCTTACACTAGTCAAGGAAGCAGAAATGGCGAGGGGTTTGAGAATATTGTTAAAGCAATTTTAAGCAAGTTTCAAGTAATTTTAAGCTGAGGTCGTGTCCTGGTTTTGGCAGGGATAGAGTTAATTTCCTTCCTAGTAGCTGGTACAGTGCTGTGTTTTGGATTGAGGATCAGAATAATGTTGATAACACACCAATGTTTTAGTTGTTGCTAGGTAATGCTTACACTAGTCAAGGAAGCAGAAATGGCGAGGGGTTTGAGAATATTGTTAAAGCAATTTTAAGCAAGTTTCAAGTAATTTTAAGCTGAGGTCGTGTCCTGGTTTTGGCAGGGATAGAGTTAATTTCCTTCCTAGTAGCTGGTACAGCGCTGTGTTTTGGATTTAGGATGAGAACAATGTTGATAACACACCGATGGTTTAGTTGTTGCTAGGTAATGCTTACACTAGTCAAGGAAGCAGAAATGGCGAGGGGTTTGAGAATATTGTTAAAGCAATTTTAAGCAAGTTTCAAGTAATTTTAAGCTGAGGTCGTGTCCTGGTTTTGGCAGGGATAGAGTTAATTTCCTTCCTAGTAGCTGGTACAGCGCTGTGTTTTGGATTTAGGATGAGAACAATGTTGATAACACACCGATGGTTTAGTTGTTGCTAGGTGATGCTTACACTAGTCAAGGAAGCAGAAATGGCGAGGGGTTTGAGAATATTGTTAAAGCAATTTTAAGCAAGTTTCAAGTAATTTTAAGCTGAGGTCGTGTCCTGGTTTTGGCAGGGATAGAGTTAATTTCCTTCCTAGTAGCTGGTACAGCGCTGTGTTTTGGATTGAGGATCAGAATAATGTTGATAACACACCAATGTTTTAGTTGTTGCTAGGTGATGCTTACACTAGTCAAGGAAGCAGAAATGGCGAGGGGTTTGAGAATATTGTTAAAGCAATTTTAAGCAAGTTTCAAGTAATTTTAAGCTGAGGTCGTGTCCTGGTTTTGGCAGGGATAGAGTTAATTTTCTTCCTAGTAGCTGGTACAGTGCTGTGTTTTGGATTTAGGATGAGAACAATGTTGATAACACACCGATGGTTTAGTTGTTGCTAGGTGATGCTTACACTAGTCAAGGACTTTTCAGCTTCCCATGCTCTGCCGACTGGGAGGGCTGGAGGGGCCCAAGAAGCTGGGAGGGGGCCCAGCCAGGACAGCTGACCCAAACTGGCCAAAGGGATATTCCATACCATGTGACGTCATGCTCAGCATATAAAGCTGGGGGAAAGAAGAAGGAAGGGGGGGGGACATTCAGAGTGATGGTGTTTGTCTTCCCAAGTAACTGTTATGTGTGATGGAGCCCTGCTTTCCTGGGGATGGCTGAGCACCTGCCTGCTGATGGGAAGTAGTGAATGAATTCCTTGTTTTGCTTTGCTTGCGTGTGCAGCTTTTGCTTTACCTATTAAACAGCCCAAATGAGTACATTCCCTCCATTCCTCCTCTCTATAATGAAGTCTTCATCCTCCATTGCACATTTGTAATATCCTTTAATGAGCCTAACAGCATCTTTGTTCATTGGCAACCAGTAGGATCGGTTCATACAAGAATGCCATATGTTTCTGTATTCTAGATATATATTCTAGTCCCCACTATTCAAAAGCACAACTGTACAACTAAGGCACAGCATATGCAAAGCTATACCTAAAGAAGTGGAGACATATGAAGAGAGGGTATTAATTTCTGACAGGTATCCCATGGCACAAATCAGCCCAGAAAGAGTTTCTGCTATAGATTTTGAAACTGGTCTCATTTAAATGCTTTTGTAATAGAACATTGTGCACTTGGCCGTAACTGCGAGTGATTTCTGCAATGCACCAGGGCAGTGTGTTAATTCTGTACAGCTAGTTAAATTCTGGGAAAGAAATCAAATTCTGCAAATGTTAGGGGGGATTTTCTCACATGAACACCAAAAATCAGTGCTCCATCTGCAATACATACTTAGTGTCATTTAGTGATACTATCATCTTTCTGTCAAGTTCCCTACCTAGATCATCTTTTCTTTTTGCTAACCTCAAAGATGACCCATTATCTGTTTCCTACTTTATGACACTTACAGAACCTGGATAGAAAATCAAAAGCAAGAAAGGTGTTATTGCCAAGGCGCTGCTGTTTTTCAACTTTTCTCTTGTTTTTCTTCTGCAAACAACAAGGTGCCGAAAAGCATCATTTGCTAGACACTAAAACATGAAGAGCAGACATCTCATCTACATTTTTATGAAGAGTAAACAAGTGGGACATTGATGTAAAATGAGTATTAAACTTCCCACTCCTTTCCCTCCCTCCACAAACATTCTTTACTATTGCAGTTTTGTAAGGAGGAATTTTTTAAATTATTTTTTTCCCCTGCATGCCTGATATATGTTTTATAAGTAGTTAACTCTTTTGAAGCCCAAGTTTCTGTAATTTCCTTCTACTTCGGTGGAAAATCTTCTGAGCTGTCTTTCTTGAGAAAGTGTATTGCAGGTGAGAGTGAAGAAGAGATGTGGCTGCTCATATCTTAGTGCTGCTTGGAAGGTATCTGTGGCTGGGGCTCGAGTGAGTCACAACTGCAAACTCTGTAGACTGTTTTACAGTGGCCTTACCTGGTGCCACTTGCTTTGCACTACAAGCGTGAGTGCCCCAAGCCATCATCCACCCCTTCTGATCTTTAGCTTTGCACTTGGAATATTAATTTACACAGAGTTTCCACTAGTGCTGAATCCTTGTTAGTGGCCCTTCTCTGGCCCACTTCTGTAAGAAGTGTTTCCCTGTTTCTAGCAGCATATTCATGGATATACAGAAGAGAGGGCAGAGATAAAAATTGGTCTTGCAGTGCATAAAAATAAAAAAAAAGAAAAACAACAACCCAACCCTTCTGCAGAATATTATATAAATTCAACTTTTTTTCAACAATTCCATTTGGTGCATGCTTGAGAGGGTCTGAGCCAGGAAACGGAATAAGCCATTGCAGCCATGGCAGGTATATTTGGTGCAATAGAGGTAGCATGACAGGGCTCTATTACAGTAAGTAATACAATTCCAGAAATAACCTATGTGGAACATATTGCTTCTGCTGCACATGTCAGGAAATGGACTTTGATTGATGTTGTTGTAACACAAACCCACATACTAAAACTTTTTAATTATGATGACAATGTAAAAGTGTAGATGGTGCTCACTGGCAGTGTTCATTGCCTTTATAATTAACAAACGGACAGTGCAGATTAATTCTGCATGCTCTTCATGTTTAACAATTCTTTCTAGTTGCTGCCATCAGCATATATATAAGCAATAAGGCATGAGAGAGGGCCTGGTTATCATCACCTCTGGGGTGTTAAGAGGCATCCTCTAGGGGAGTGATTATCTCATGATAACTGCACCACCTGGAGTTACCATATTGCTGCTATAAAAATTCATTAATATAAGAGAAAAACATGTACATTTGTGCTAGAGGATGAAGTTAGGAGTTCAGAATGCTAAAAAGCATTATCAGGAGCTCTAGTTTGCATCTCTACAACTCCATATGAGAATATTCACTAGGCTATCGTAATACTTTCTTAACTTTGTAAACTAGAACACCACTTTAGCAATATTTTTGCAGCAGCCTAGTATGATAGTCAAAAATTAAAAAGAGATGACACAGCCATCAGAAGACAGAGAAAGAGTTACATACCTCAAATTGCCTTCTCAAAGGGAGTATCTCAGCTGGCAGAAGACATTCTAACACATAGTTTTTCAGAGTAAAAAGCACAAGGAAATCACAAATCAAATTAGATAGGAGTGTCTATAATTTTAAATTTTAAATAGACTAATTTCTGCTCAGCAATGCATTTAGAGTATATTTAATTTGAATTTATCAGAAAAGTATGGAATGAAGTACATGGGAATACAATAACTCATTGTCTGCTGTTCTCTACCATAATGTAATAAACTGTTATCTCATACTTTAATGACTTTGATGTTAATGGAGTAGTACGCTCTTCCTGACCTCTTCAGCACTGGATGGATGTGTATGTGCTTTCGCTGTCTTTCAGGTTTTCTGCTTCACTCTCAACTTTCCTACTAATCTTTTATCTTTGCTTCTGTTTCATTTCCTCTTTAGTAGGAGGGTAGATTTTATTTAAATTAAGAGTTTTAGTTCTATACTTGTAAGGATAATTTCTCGGGTTTTTAAATCAGTAAATTTTGAAGAAACTGCTCAATTACTGATGTTGTGACTATCCACCCCCAAGAGCATTTCTTGCTCTTTCATAGGGGTTTATCCATTTAATGAAATTTGGCTGGCCTGCCACCCAGAAACAATAGGAGACATACAAAAAGCTTCTTTACTACCCTCCTGTTGCTTACTGTTCTCTTTGTTGCCTGTGCTTAGCATCTGTAGCATGTGGTGGATGCAAAGATGGACTTTCCTCAGGCTCTGTAGATGGTGGTGGGAACCATGTAGACACTCAAGAGAATGTGGCCCAGAGAGTGCTAAGTGGTTACAAAGCAAAGAATGGTTTCATTTACAGCCGTCTTCTGCTCACCATATGTTCATCGCGGTTAGTCAGCACACAACCAGCTAAGGCGAGCTCATCCTTGGGGCAGGGAGAGCTTGAGGATCATTTGCTTATGCAGTACCTCTTATATGCTTGGAGTCCAGCTTTAGCGCATAAAGAACAGAAGGCAATTTAGGTGTGTTTTTCATGAGTCTACGAGGCACCGTGAAATGTTAACTTCCCCATCTAGATCCAAAGTATCTGAGCTCTGTGTGTGCAAAATACGAAAGCGTTTAGGAGACGGCACCCACTCTTGCTAGACATCAGCTCATGGCACAACTGAAAAGGTAGCTATTATCTGTGTTATATCATAGTTATGAGGCAGCACAACAATATATTGTTGCTGACATACTAGCAGTGGTTCTTAAATGATTATAACTGTATACAGATGAAATACTGGCGAAACGTAAATTATGCCATTAAAATGATTAATAGCTATTTTTCATGTGGAATAAAGGATAATTTTATTTCTACAAATGCATAGAAAATTTGCATTTTTTGAATCTAAAGCTCTTCTCTGTACTGAGAAACTGCACTATTGGGACTGTATGTTCTGCTGATTCTGTGGATTTTCCTTTGAACTTGCTCATCCAGACTGAATGATTTGTTTGGCTGTGGTGGCCCAGATGGCTTCCTTTCTGTGGTGCAAGGAATGGCTGAAACAGAAAGCTCTTCTGTTAAGGCCACTGAGACTTACTTTTTGTAAATGGAACCGCGGTTTTATCAATGCTGATGAAATTACACAGCATGAAGCACTTTATCACATTCTGTGAGTGCAGGAGACCACAATACAGAAGGGAGTCAAAAAGGCAAACACATCTTGTGCAACATCTTATTTGGTTCCCCAGGTGGTTGTAGGGAAAGACTTGTGAAGATACATTTTTGCAGATTTCAGGTACTACAAGAATTTGCTGGGATGTTCTCTGTGGCTGTTAACAGCTAATGCAAAAGAGAATAACTGTATAACTATTTAGCCTGCACTCAAGAGCACAGCTGTCATTTATACCATTTGGCATATGCAAGTCAAAAGTCTTGTTTTTATGGCTTGATCTGGTTCACCATTCTGGCTTAGAGTGTAAAAAGTAGCTATATAAAACACAACACCAGAGTAATTCCTCTGGGAATTTGCATTACAGTAGATGATAGAATGTAGGAGCATCAGCAACTCCTTGTCTGTGCCTGACCCCACCGGTTTCCCGATTGGAAATCTAATCAAAAGTAAATGCTGTTCAAGATCTTCATGCAACTTTACTATTGTGGTCAGGATTGGAAAAAGGATGAACTAAAGACATGAGAGCTCCTGTAAGATTGGTACTGACAGGGGTTAAATGAGCCTGCAGTACTCTATAGGGGGCCAGGCATCCACAGGGATGTGTCCATCTGTTTGGTTTCTCGAGATTGTTGTAGAGCAGCTGTGCCTTATCACTGATGTGCAAAGGAATAATTTCTTATAAATTCTGGAAGTTAATATGCAGGAGACTTGGCTTTTCTGCTCTCTTCCTGGATACTTATAGACAAGCTCTTTTAGACTGCCTTGGAGTCACTCAATGCTGGTCCTTGATTTCTATAATTTCCAGCTTCTGACTGCACAAGGAACTCTGCAGCTTGGAAATATGACATTAACTGATGCCTAAGGCATAGAGCAAAGGTAGTATCCAGTAACTAGATGTGATAAATTACTGATGCCAGCCAATCACCATGGGTTTGTTGTTTCACTGTGTTACTGTTTCACTGTTTTTTTGTGTCTAAGATGGGCTAGACCTGCAGACTGCGTTGCCTTTAAATGCCACTGCATAGACAAAAGAAGTCAGATAATTTACTGCATGACATGTTTGCCCATCCCAGATTTTTAGCCTGACTGATGCTATTAGTTTCTGTGACTTTTTTTTTTCCTTTTTAAGAAGTGTTGAAACTCAGATTTGTCCTGTGAAATGCCATTTTGTTCAAAATCTGGCACTTGCAGCTTTCACATGCTAGATTATATGGTTCATGAGTGCTGTCGGGTGAGTTTTTCTTCATTGTGTACTGCAGCTCATGGTGAACTTCACAGATCTTGAACAGCTCTGCCTTTGATGGATGTCAGTACATTTTCTCAGTAGCTGACTTTTATTAGTTTCAAAAGATAACAGTCTATGTAGCTACATGCCCAGGTGTTTATGTGTGTGAAAGACGTCATGAGGAAAAATTGGAAATCTCCTGCTTTTTGCCAGATTATGCCCTTCAGAATATTTACATCTGCTTGCTATGATATTCAATGCAATAGTGAAACTGTAGGAAGCCAGAAATGCCTCCCTGACATAGAGATAGGAACTGCTGATGTTGGGTTCATTCAAACTCTGTGAACCTCAGTGTCCCTCTCTGCACAAAGAGGATAATAGTATTCAATCCCAAAGAGTTTTCAGATTAATAATTTTTAAGAAAATTACCAGTAAGGTTACTCCAGTGGAAAGTCAGAATTCCTTTGTTATGCCTGAACATGGGCTATTTGGAGACTGGAGGAGCCCTTTCAGACAGCATATGCTGCATATGATTGCTTCTGGATCAGCCCAAATAGCATCAGGATATGGTTCTTGAGACTGAAGGCTGTGCATAAAACGGCAGGATAGAAGCCATTTAATGTGTATAACAGCATTGCTGCATATTCTTGAGCACCATCTGCTGGAATTTTCTCGTTTAACTAGTATTTACATAATTGGAGGCATGTCTGTTTATAGAATGTTCCTGAAAGAAACAGGAGCTGAAGTCCTTAAGAAAATAAAGTCCGTGCATGTTTCTTAGGCATGCTTGGAAAGTGTCCATATAGAAAAAGTCTGGAAAGGGCTTTGCAAGAGCCTACCAACTTGGTGCATGAAAAAGCAGACTTACTTAAAGCCCTAAATGCAGCATAGAGATTTGTACTGAGATGGGCATTGCCTAGAGTAAGGATTTTGGCATTGCCAAGGGACAGAGCTCTTTATGTTCTGCAGTAGGTCAGACGCCAGCCAGCATCTCTAGCCAAAATGGTCCCAGGCCAAGGAAAGGGATGGTAAGGGGTTTTGCTATGAGTAACTCAGCAGTAGTTTAAGACCCTCCTGAGAAAACTTTCAGAAAAACCTGTGAGGAGGAGGGCGGGAGAGACAAAGGAAGAAGTAAGATTTTAGCATTGATCTATCTTGGCTTTTTAATGCATGGATACTCAATAGCCACGTGTGTCCTCTTTCAAGGTCTAGAAATTCAGTATAGTCTCCAAAACACATCTGAAGAGATTATCTATACTATAACGAATAATAAAACATGTAAACCCACCTGAATTAGCTTTAAAATAGCTAGCCCAGGCGCAGATACCTGTGTAGACCTGTGAAGGCTTCAAAACCCTTCCAATAATTTGGCTGTTTGGCCTTACCAGATTTCAGTGTTAACTAGTTCCTACCTGGCCTGGCAATGACTGTGGAGTAGTCTCATTTCACAAAGGTGGTAGTCCTACTTCCAATGCCTTCCTACACAGCAGCTCATCAGGAGGTCGTCTCACAGCAGCATCTCTCTGCCCTGTTCTGGGAAGCCTCCCCCAGCTGCTCTCCATGCTTTGCATAATGGTGTGTGTGGGTGGGAAGGATTTTATTCTTCCCGTGGTGTGGATTCATATGTGCTCTGATCTTTCATGTGAAGAGCTTCCAAAAATTGGTTTGGGCTTATTTGTCTGCTTGGCTGAAAAACTAAGCTGCCAATGGATAGGCAGGGAAGCCCAGACAAGGGTTATCTCTACATTTCAGAAAACTAAGCCACTGATATATATTTGTATGTGTTTTTATTATTTTAACACCTTTAGTATTTCCAAATGTTATGAATATTATTCTGAGTCCTGTGGTGGTATAAGGACTCCTGAGCGGCACCTGCTGTATTCTGTACTTAGGATTTATAGAAATGAGAGAAAAACAAAATAGGAAACACAACACAGTGAATGCTGTGTCCCACAGATGCCATTATTTTTACTGAGGTTTCCTAGAGATCAGTGAAGTGGCAGACATTTCTTTGCCCTGCTCGATCCCTTGGTATTTTTTTACACAGATGCAAAACGAAAATGTTAGAATTTTCAAAGGTACCAAAGACTACAAGACATGAAGCAATCATAGCTCAAAAATATTTTTTCAGGTGTCTCTGGAGAAGTTAATTTCTGGTAGAATACATGTACATGAGGAAAAATATTACATAGTCACAATGCAAAATACCAAACCACTAACAATGATTTTAGGCCCATGATTCTTTTTGATGCAGCTCCTTATTTCAACTTCAAGGGGTGTCTACCTCTTTTCAGGAGTTCAGTGCTTTTCCTGAAAGCAGTATGAGTACTGGCATTCAATAACATTGGATA
The DNA here is from genome assembly GCF_000699145.1 of Aptenodytes forsteri. NCBI lineage: Eukaryota > Metazoa > Chordata > Aves > Sphenisciformes > Spheniscidae > Aptenodytes > Aptenodytes forsteri. Next base: position 2,808,893 of record NW_008794211.1, on the reverse strand, counting down.
TTCAAATGATAACGTAACTCTATTCAACTTCATTTAAAAAGAATATTTATTGAACTAAATGAATAGCCAGATCTATGTACCATATTCTTATTTATCCAGCTATGGCATATGCAAGTTTAGATGCCTCTTCCAAGATGTGTGCTTGTGCTTTTTTATCAACCTGGTGCAGCTAGACCTAGCAATACATTTTCCTTTGACAGGGAGAATAGAATAACACATAAAATCTAAGCTTTTTAACTTCCTTTAACTTCAGCATAAAATGCTTTTAAAAACATTAATAAGTACATTCAGAATATTGTATTGTCTATCAGAAACAAAATTATAACTGGAATTTAGCCTAATTTCCACCCCCAAATTCTCCATACTTTTTTTATCAGTCAGCCATTTTACTTTCCAGTGTAACACGTCACTGTGAAGAACTGTGGCAGTCCAACTGGTGATTAAGTTTAAGCTAAATCTTTAATTTGAATTCAAATCCTTCACACAGCTCTTGTTTTTTGTACCTTTTTCAGTGAGTAATCTTCTCCTCAGTTCTGAGAGGAGAGGAAAGTACTTATACATTACTATTTCTGTGTATATGGAGAAGTGTGGAACGGTACAGGCAGCGTCAGTATTGTTTATAATCCTTATCACTGGTAAGTAAGGAATATTAAGCTCTGGTGCCTTTAGCCTTGAGATAAAACTGCCTTCAAAAAACAATTTATAATATCTTGTCCTGGGAGATTTATGTAGACATGTTAATGTAATAAAATAAAAAAGGAAAGTAGATTAATGGTCCTGTTACTCCTGAACTTCTTAGTCATACTATGCACTTACTGTCTTTACTCATTTTTGCCTAACGAATGTAGAACTGCAGAGAGTACTGCGTGTTTGTACCAATTTTCTTGCTGCCGAAGGAGCACCAACGGATTGTTACAAACGTGGGTTTTCTGTGAGGAAAAGGAAGAATTTGCTAAATGGTACTGATGGATGATAACTGCTTAAGTGGGTATCATTAACCACTTGGTGTGCAATACAGAGTTTGCATTCAAGACTTAAGAAATTGCAATAAATTAATGAGCTTGAAACCAACCAAACAAAAAACAGAGGTAAGAGAGCAATCAGATTTCCATTAAAGGTTCAAATTAGTGAGCTTGTGAGACAAAACTAATACAAGCCAATCTAGAAATGTGGTTTTCTGCAAGTGCCAAAATGAGGACCGCGTGCCATGTTAGTTCCTCTTAAGCAGATAAAATAGAGGTTAAGCTGGACTTAGGTGGACCAGGCCCTGTGCTGACCCAAGGCCAGTGGCATATAGGTGCCCCATAAGACTGCTCAGATTGACACTTTTTCACAGGTGAACCAATGGGTCCGGAATCTGCTTTTTCTTCTTATCTGAAGAGTATGGCTTATAACCTTATGTCAACTTCAAAGACATTTTGCCAGCATAGGACAACTTCTCTGCTGACATTTAAGGTAAGGCAGTAAAAGCTTTTCCTGACTTGACAATCCTCAGGCTTACCAACCTTTCAGTTTCCACTCATTTGAGAGGAGTTCTAGAAAAGTTGAACATTTTCTCACCAGTTTAAAAGCTCTCTCCCTTATTGCAAACAATAGACAGTTAAAGAAAATTAAACAACCTAATGCTAGGGAAAAAAAAAAAAAGAAGAACAAGACATTAAAACCTAGGAAATTGTAACAACTAATACTGCTGAGTATTGCCAGCACTATAAAACAAGTCTTAAAGCAGTTAAAAGTTACATTATGTAACTCAAGGCTGCTGTGGCCTAATTGAAAACGGTTGGAATTCATGAGAAGCCTCATGGTGTGCGCCTGCGTTACGGGAGGCAAAGACCAGACTGAAGTTCAGGCTTACATCATTTAAACTTGTCACACTCCTTTCTGCTCACACAGCTGACTATTCCCCCTGGCTCAGTGTCCAAAACCACATCCATACTGCCAAAAAGAAGACAGTCTTTAAGCCAGGTGCCATAGACTAATTGTGTCCACCTTACCCAGCAGCCAGTCCTAGATCTCCCCTGGTTGCATGTGGTGCCCTGTGCAGTCCCAAAGCATAATTTTTAATTGTGTGTGTACCTGTGGGGATTTTTGGTTGATTATTTTTCAGATCAAAGTGTGTCAAATACATGAGGGCAGCTGTGTCTTCACCCCATGGAAGTAAGTGTGCATGTTGCATTCACTGAGTAGTGGCAAAGCCACAGCAGGTGACCTATTGGTGCACCCATGAAAAAGTGCCAGTCTTAGCAGTGTTGTGGGACATGTATATGCCAGCAGAGTGGGTCAGCACAAGGCCCGGTCCACCTAAGCCCTTCATAACCTCTATACTAAATGCTGAAGAGGAAATAACATGGCACACAGACCTCATTTTGGCACTTGCAGAATATCACATTTCTAGATTAGCTTATATTATTTTTTTAAGAGTAGCTGGTGTGGAAGGTAGTCTGGGAAGTGGGGACACTGTGTGGAACCAAAGGAGGATGGCTGCTGTGGGGTGCAAGGTGAACCCTGGTTCCTGGAGAAAGGAGTGGAGATCCCAGACCGTGGGCTGATGGGGCTCCCAAGTGACTTGTAAGCTGGGAAAGAGCATCCCAGAGCCTGAAGTAAGCCTGGCTTACTGGCCACAAGGCTAGCAATTGGGAAGAGAAAGACATCTGCCCACATCCATAGTACCCAAAACCTGTCACCTCTCAGAGTTGTTCTTGGTCCTTCCCGGTGCCCATCCCCTAGTCCTAGGGCTGTTGCTCAACCACCTCTCCACCTGTCTTCTCCCCCACAGTGCTACCTCCATCTCCATTGCAAAATCAAATTTTGCTGCCCTCCTCCCTCCACACACTGTGAAAAGAACAAAATTACTTCCTTTGGCCATAGTCTTGGAGTAAAATTCAGCTATGCTTATTCTGCTGAAGAGTGTCGAGTTGGCTCTGGAAAAAAATTCCTGGTGACCTTATAGCTAAGCACAAATGCAGTTGTAAGCATGGTATATGCATAGTACAGCTTGGGCAGAGGGAGATTTGGGCTGGCAATGAGCTTTACTGCTTTTTAAAATGAGAAGGTTCTTGTTGTGGCAACAGCGTGTCTCTGTGTCCTGACCTGCCAGATAAGGATCTTGTCACTGAACCTCAGCTTGAACCTGAATGGCAAATTCTCATCCCAAACAAACATTGCTGAGAACAGAACAGTGCTTATGATCTCTGTCCCTTTCCCCAGATAGTATTATGTATTCCAGTTAAAGCAAGTTGCAAGTGTCTGTTATCTGCTCCAGGAAATCAAAGGTTTGTTGGGGAGGAAAACTAACTTTTCTAGCTCCTCTTCCCTGGTCTGGCATGCATGATCACACTCCTCTTCTGTTCTCCCACACAGCCCTGCTGGGTGCTGGGTACCGGGTACTGGCATACTTTGTGGGGTTTCTCTCACTTTTTGCGGGACGCAATGAGGAGGCACAGAGCCCCCTTGGGTGCAGGGAGGCAATTTTCCATTCTTACTGTCCTGGTTCAATGCTTTATTTTAAAATTCATTGTGGATTGATCAGGGAGCACATTTTTCATAACGTAATTGGTGGCACTATTTGCCTCTGGATTTAACAAGCCTTGAAAGCCACCAGTGCTCTTTAGGCTGCAAATGGGATGTTACTGGTAGATTTGTTTCCTTGGATTCCTTCTGCAGAAATCCCCCCTCCACCTCCAACAGTAACTTATGAAGCGAGAGGGAAGGGAACTGGTTTTATGCTGCTGCTGGTTTAATGTTAGTACAAAGCCTTCCTAGTAAAGATGCATTACTGTGGAAATCTAGGATTTAGTGGGTCATTGGAAGGCAAGGTAACCATCAGAAAATGCTACAGTTTGGCATCACAGAAGTAGCCTCAACCTATGAGGCTCTGCCACAGTGAAGTAAGTTCAAGGCTGCCGCGAACAGGGGAAGAATAATCTTGGTGGATGAGAGAAGAGTAATGAGCTTGTATCAAGGAAAATTCAGACTGGATTTTAGAAAAACCTTTCTAATGGTAGAAAAGCTGAAGCACTGCAATAGATTTTCTGGGGAGGATATGGATCTGCAGAGCTGGAAATCTTTAAGAACTAATGAGACAAAAATCTATGAGATAGGACATCACTGAAGCCAATCCTGCTGTGGCATAGGATAAGCTAGATGACTCCCTGAATTTCCTCTAGACTATTTTTATCTAAAACTGTAGATTTTATTGCATGGCTCTTGACATTTTACGCTTTGCTTGTAGTACCACATTCTGGAAACAAGGACTGTAGCTGTCACTTAACAAGTTTCTGACTACTGTGATTGTGAAGATGAATTACAAATTGTGGCCAATCAAAAAGAAATAAAGTAAGTCCAAACTGAAGGAGAGAGATTTTAAGCCAGGCCTGTGGTTTGTGAATACTTTGTATTGACAAAACTAAAGAAGTCCAAAATATAGGGTAGAGGAACTTCTCACTGGTGAGTGTTACATACTGACATGAAACTTGCATTCCAGCAAGAATTAAATTTTTCTAGAGGCTGAGATTTTTAAGGCTTCCCACTGCCTGAAAACCATGGAAGTTGTTTTCTATGCATGTTTATTTATCCCTTTTCACCAGGAAAATACTTTTACAGCCATTACAGCAGTGCTTTAGAGAGTTTAATATAATTGAAATGCTGTAGGCAGGGGGAAAAAATCATGTTTTGGAGGTGGAGTTCCCAAAGGAAACTGAGTTCTGGCTCCAGCTACATTTTCTTGCTAGAATTCTGCTTTTTAGATAAATGTCAGACAGGAGTTTTGAAGCTGAAAATAGAAACAGATGATGAAAATAATTCCAATCATTAAAGCAAGATACAGAAACAGCAGAATAGGAAAGTGGTCCTAGGTGAAGCTAATAAATCCATGTCTGACAGCTAGATACATTGGAGTGTACAAATTATATGCTTTTATCCAGGGAGAATTTTTGAGCAAGATTAAGGTTTTAGTGTGATTGCCTTCTTGTGACAATTGGAAGGAACTGCATTATTCGTTACAGTGAGAGGGCACTGAGCTAAGGTCACTGAGTGTTCGGTCTTCCACACTGCACTTGAATCACCTTAGGTAGCAAATTACTTTAAACAAGAAAACAGAGGCAAACCACAATAGCCGAGAAAGAATGGAGGTGTGCACAGGCTCTTCTGACTTTAGATGAACACTGAATGTCATGCTAAGGGAAAGAATGGCTAAAAGACAGAAAGAAATAAAAATGACATGTCCTATTTACATTTGTTTGTGTATTTTAAAATATAGTTGCTTTATTCTTAGGTTATTGCTGAAGTACATATAGATCTTTAAGTCACAAAAATATAACAACATAGGAAATGCAACCCCTCCCTCCTTTCCCTGTACCCTCCATTTCAGCAATTAAAGTACTTTGGATACTTTCATGTTTTAAATTCTAATTCCTTTGTTGTGATTTTTAAGGTGGCTTTGAATGCTACTTTGCAGCTTTTTTGTATTTTCTTTCCTAACATTTTTATCACGACATGCTTCTATTACAGCTAAGGCACTTAAAGGAAATACATTATTTAAATATGGAATGGAAAGAGAGAAAATGTAAGACTATGGTGCATTTTTCTTTGTCATTCAGAGACATAATAGAACAACTCAGAAGACATAAAAATATAATTAATATGGGAAACTGCGTACTCTCCTGGCTTATGTGCTAGCCACATCCAGATGTGGTCCTTCCACCTTTAACTAGCATCAGCTTTGTTTTCAGAATACAAACAAGTAAGTAGCTTATATCTATGTATTCTGAAGGGGAAAAAAGCAAGGCAGCGATTTAAAAAAATGGCTGAACAAACCTTCTGCTTCTGACAGTGGAAAAGGCTCTTTCTTTCTAACTGCCTCTATGGATTTATACCATGCCAACCATTCTCAACCCAATTCATTTTATTATAATAATAATTGTTCTTTATTGCAGTAACATCTAAGGATCCCAAATAGGGTTCAAGACCCTATTATTCTAGGCACCATCCATGTGCATAATAAAACCATCTCTGCTGTAAAGAGCTTACGATCTTGACATATGACAAGGCACAACAGTAAAAGAGAACAAACAGTTGCAGGGGAGGGGCGGAGGGGAAGCTATCAAGAAAACCAATATACTAGGTGTGCTAAGTAGCAGTGTCTGAACGCTAACTGATTAGCTATCGTCAAGGGCTTTGTATAATCTGTAGAAATAGTTTTTCACTGTGCCTTCTATATCACTTAGTTTTCAGTTTTTAAAATGCAAATGTGCTTGTTACACCTCTTGACTAAACTGCTGGGGGGGAGCATGGGAAGGAAAGCTGAAAGGTGGAAATGATATAGGATCTCTAAGGATAAGACACAAGGATAGGTGAGTTTGGCTCCAACTATACCCGATACCTGTACCAAGTACATTAAGGGAAATTTCACTACTTTAGCCTTAAAAAGGTCTAAAGGAAAATGGAATCACTTTTGTTGTTAATACCTTTAACATATATCTACTGCAGATCTGAGAAAACAATGCATGCATGCACAGTTTGTAAGTGAATTCTCTTATTTTTTTCCTCGTGTAAGTGTTTTTAAATAGTGAACATGGTAATTTGGATGCATAGTAAAAGGGTTGAATTAGTTTCTTTGACTGAAATGCAGAGGTCTCAATTTTCTCTTTCTGTTCTTGAATTACATGATCATAACATCCCTTCCCAGAATGGAGTTTGTATGGATTTTCTATAATACAGATGGGTGCTAGCATCCTGTAAATTTTCTGCTAGTCAATTATTATGTGAGCGTATCAATGAGAATGGATGATGACAGAAGATATGAAAGTAGAAATAAAGATAGCTGCATTATTTTTGTCTCAGCAAAGCCTTAAGAGAAACTGTGTAGGTGTTGGCAGTTCCTCAGTTTAAGCTACTAAATGTGATGTTTTGGAAGTATTATTATTTGCTTCTTTGAAGGGAAAAAGAACTTGTGGAAAAAAATGTGTGGTAAACCAAGTTCATTAATATGCCCAAAATAGGTTTCATTTAACAATATTTCTCCAGGGCATACGTACAGAATCAGTATAAGATTATAAAGTCCTGACTGGGCCAGGAGTAACTGTGCTCACTGGAGCAGTTTTTTGATGCCTTGCAAGTTACTTATGTTCGTGATGGTTCAGAAAGTTCCCTAAACTTTGCTGTAGTTTTCTTTTTCGCCCAGACAGTGCTGCCTCTTCCTCACTGGCACATGTGCATTTTGCCATCAGCCTCCCTGTGAGTGATGCCACCAGAGTCTTCATGTGACACGCAGATGTACAGGGATGGTAGAGGTGCTGGGGGTGCCTAACATGTACCGTCAAAGAGTTATGTCAAGTGCCTAATGCTGAACTGTGTTGAATATCTGTTGGCTATGGGGTGGGAACACAAGACCAGGGCTGCGACTGCGATTGCCTCTTAGGGAGCAGTATGCTCCTGGGAGCTGGCTTGAGTGTGAGAAGAAAGAAGATGCTAAAGTGCTTCCAGAGCTGAGGAGATGGTGTGGCTCCCAGGGAGATGTTGCTGTGGTGGCAGCAGTGAGCCAGCTTCATGCGTCCAGTTTTTAATGGCCAGACCTGGGTTGAGCCATTTTCAGGAGAGCACTGGGTGAATTTAGACAGTTAGTCTCCTAACTAATCTAGAGATGGACTTCTCCAGAGGGACATTCAGAGTAGACTCCTATGGTATCTTTCAATCTAAATTCTGTGTAGGCAGTATAAAGTTAGCCAGCCCTACCTCTGGGGAATGATCTCAGTGAAAGTGAACTCCACTACTTTGTCCTCTTGCTTTGCACATGTTAGTATAAAAGTAATAATAAAACAATGCTTGTAGGTAGCTTTTTCCTTTGGGTAATGAACAGGAATATGGTTGTGCAACTAAAGAGTGCTGTGCATCCATTCTCCATGGGAGGAAACATGGCAGAGAATGGCCTTCTCAATACCAGTAACTATAGTTACCAACAGGTTTTGCCTCCAGTCCGAGATAGCTGTCACCTCCAGAAATCAGTGGTCATTGTGAAGTGCTTGTCTCCCGCCACTGAATTCAAAGAGCTCTTAGGCAGCTTAGTCCAGATGCCCTTTACATGGGTAAAATAAACTGTGATGAATCCCACCTCAGTGCTGCCTCCTTTGAAAGGATGTGATGAGGGATCAGCAGAAACTCTGTGGCGAGGTTTGCAGGGGAGCACAAGGTGGTGAGACCTGATGGCTGGTCTCTGCTTCTGCACCTGACATCCGCAGCTATTTCTCTACCCTACTCTCTTCTTCCCAAGATGTAATCTTACTTCAGTGTTAAATGAACCAATTATATTCGCAAGGGCTCGTGCATGTCTGTGGCAAACAACCAGGACATCATGCAAGTCTTTTGAGAACTGGCTGAAAGAAGCCTAGTGAGGGGTATGTGCCTTCTGCATTTTGAAAGCATCAATCCATTAGAAGAACCCTTCTGAGAAAGGTTTAGCTGGAAAACTGAAAAGCCTGGTGTCTCCATCTCTCTGGCTTAACGCGCTTAAAAGCATTAAATATATGAAGCTTAACTTTTGCCCTTTTCCTATCATTTCCTCCTGGTTCGCTCAGGTGGTGCCTTCTTTGACTTGATGGCTTCAATGTATTGTTAGAGTTTTTATTTACAGGTGACATGGGGAGCCTGGGGAACTAAATCCAGCGGAGCACTACACTAGACAATGGCTTGTCTGAGAGGTAGGCACTGCAATGATAAGTCTAGCCATCAGTTTTTCAGATTTAACCCTTTATACACAACTGTTTTGCTTTTGAATTTAAAATTGTTCTTTTCACCTCTCTCTATAAAACACATGCGCACATACACGTGCATACAGACGTGTACATGTGACGCGTATGCGTGCACAGGCACACATGCTTTTTCCTTGAATCCTGTGAAAAAAGCAAATATCCTTTTCCCGCTAAGCGGAATTGTGTTCCGCAGTCTGCCACTGTTTTACAAGGTGGATTTTAAGAATTAAGCAGAAAAACATAAAACCTCTAGGAAAAAAAGCAAGCCCTCTATCTAGTCAGTGTCAATTAAAAAGGAGCCTCTGATGCAAATGCCACATCAGCACCGATTTTGTCACTTAAGAACTTTAAGATCAGAAGCAATTACCTTCAATAGCACCTTGTTTTTATGTGTCTACCCTTCATAGCCTTGGCTAGCAACTCGGCCTACACCATAATTTACACTGACATCTAATTTCAGTGGATCTGCAAGCAATCTAACTGAAGATGGAGATACTGAGAGTGAGGAGTCCTGCTTTATCACTGCAGACATAAAGATTCATTATTTTTTGCCAATTCAGAAAGCGAGTCTTATGGGAATGAAGTTTTTTTTTTGTGTGCGTATGTGTCTGTTTTGCATATCTCATTACTTGAATTATTTCCTGGTTTAGGCAAATGATTGCTGCCTTTAACTAGATGATTAAACACTCTAAAGCTCACAAAAGAAAAAAAAAAAAAACAGCCAAGTGCTACTAGCATTAAGTAGATTTACCATTTTCAAGTGTGTCTGCAAAATGAGAGCAAAAGAAAAAGAGTGCATTCATTGCTAATCATATTCTTTGAAGTATGGTAGAGACCTGGCAATTTTATATTGTGCGTCAAAGTCACGGTATTAGACTAAGATTATTTTAAGAAACACTTTTATCATTTTCTAACTGACAGAAAGGGTAAGTCTGCCAGCTATGCAGCTTGATGTTTCCTCGTGAAACAATGAAAGAACCCCACAATGATGTAATTAGTGACTTGCATCCATTTTCTCTGATCCCCAAACTTGAACATAGAGAACAGACCCGATCTCTGCGCTATTATCCAGCCTTCTATTCAGACCAGGCTAATACCAGCACAACTTCTTTTGCAACGCTTGTTTCCCAAGCCAAGGAATTTGCATATCACAGAGAATAAAGTTATGTAACCCAATTGTTGATTTCGATGGCACAAAGAGCTGTCAGGGTTGTTTTTGTCACAGATAGTGTGGTTTTAAAGTAGGTGTTATAAAAACGTGTATTCTTGCTTGTTATTTTACAGTATGCAAAACGGCTTAATATTGTAAATACATAATTAGTAAGAGAAATGTTTGCAAATTGTATGTCAGTATGTACCTTTTCAATTAGTGTTGTGCAGATGGTGAAACAAGACAATTGTCACAAAAGACAACTCTCACTTCTCTATTTGAAAATGCAATTGCCCTTACAGCTCACTTTCCAAGACTGTTTTGAGATTGTTGTAGGTCACTTTCATACAAACTCTTGCAGAACAGTTGCAAATGTCATGAATCGAAAGTTTGGGTGACTTTTGCTTTTGGTTCATGTTCTTAAGGTCCACCAGAGAAAGTGACCCATTTCAGATTGGACCTAGAGACAGGGAGCCTGAACATCAAAGGGCACTCAAGTCTGACAAGCATTGCATAAGGACCATGATGATGAGGGCAGTTTACTTGCTCAGCACCCAACTTACCACTTTTGTCCACTCACACATAAAATGATCACCAAAGGGGAGAAAGAAAAAAAAGTACATGCTGTGAAGCGGGAGAAGAAACATGGGAGGGAGAAGTTCCTACTGATGCCCATTGCAAAAGTATTGGCTGCAGGTTCTTAAAGTATAAAACAAATTGATGAAGGAGTAAAAAAAGGTCAGTTTTACCATTTTAGTTTCTTGCCATTTTTCCATGATGGGAACGAATGTTTTCTGAGACATAACCTGAGGTACAGAAGTTACAGCAAACAAATAAATACCAATGCAGATGAATATACAAAACTGACGCAGTCAGATTCCTGAGCTCCTAGTAGTTAATCTTCTACTGTAACACAGCTGAATTGGCAGAAGTGGAAATGCATTTGGAAAGTTCAAGCATTTTTAATCCTGCTGTATATATTGAGCTATTAATTCTAAATTATAGGGAAAAAAACACTGATTTGATCATAAGCAACATTAGCACTTTCCCTACAGAAAGTATTCCATCTAGTGTCATTTAAGCAGCCCTAGTTTATTTAGTCAAAGGTGTAATAAAATTAACTTAGACACCAACAGTTAGATGCCTAAACCAAGGGATTTGGGACCAAAAAGTCTTTGATTTTCAGGATGTCTTTTGATACTTTAGGCATTATCCTCTCTGCAGGGCAAATGCTATAGGTATGAAAACCTAAATGGCACCAGTCCTAACTGCACCTTTCCTACGTACAGAACAGTTTTCTTTTCGCCTTCTTGGAGGGCTGGGAAATCAGTCACAGCCATGTGACGTACTCACAGGGATGGCAAAACACATCTCTCCCCCTGTCCTGCAACTCCACAGTCCCCACATGGGGAAATGTTCCAAATGGTCTCACTCGTCTCATCAGACTTCACTAACCAGGACCAAATGCTCTCGTCTTTCTTTAGTGGAAGCTTTTTCTGGATACACGGCAGCCTTTTCAGGACTGAGGATATCAAGGCAGAACAGAGAGCAATGACCGTTTCACCTTCCTTGATTGATTTTTTTACTCAGTTACAGAAATGAAAGTCCTGAGAGCTCTGAAGGATGGTGAGGTCTTTACATCATTCTTCGGTGAACCGCCAGTCTTTCCCTTTGCTTGTTAGCTCTCCATTGACTTCTAATAACCTTTCTGAGACAGCAATTTATTCCATTAGAACAGGAACTTTCCACACAAGGTTTTCACGGTGCTTGGGATACAAGTTAGTTTTATACTACTGGTTTCAGAGGATATGGACATAGAGGAAACTTCCTTGAGTTTTCCAGATAACCAGATTTCATCTATTAGCTCCCCAAAATTCTTCCTGTTCAAGCTTTTGAAATTGGAAACTCCAGTTACATGTGTATTTTTTGTGTATATTTTTAATGTCACTTAAGGCAGCTGTGGTCACTTCTTTCAATAATATTTTATATGATTAGCTCTTCACTGCCAACCCAAAGATGACCTAGCATTTTTGACTCCAAAGTTTGTTGCTGAAGAAACTTGTCAAGTACCATATGCAGAAACACCTGGGCCTTTTTCCTTCTTGACTCAATTCCAGGTATCTTTTTTTCTCTATAATAACAAAATGAAGTCTCCATCTGATTGCAAATCTGATTCAGGGATTTTAGAAAAATCTGCCCTGATACAAGTCTTCCCTTAAAATAATTTTTGATATAAACCAGTTCCACTTTACCTGTGCTATTACTTTCTTTTTTTTCTTTACTCTCTGTCACACTGCTAATGTACAGTGCAACTACACTGCCTTTATGTTTATTTATGGTTTTCTGAAGAAAGCCACTACCTACTTCCCATCAGGATTGCTGTTACCTCATAACTGAAACTAGCACTCAGTCGCCGAGGCAAGCAGCTCTGCTGCTGGCACGATCCCCAGCGGAGCGCTCTAGCACGGTGCATAGTGGGGTTTGCAGAACCGGGGGAACCTCAGGGGGAGCTGAGAGAGCGGCCAGGAGCCCGCAGCTCATGTGACAGCGGCTGATGAGACCTGGGTGGGGCCAGGAGCAATGGTGGCCAAGCCCCCCCCCGTATAAAAGAAGCCCTTAGGGAGTGCTAGTGACCAGGAGCGCCACCAACAGGGCGGGCAAACAGGGTGTGGCACATCAGCAAGGGCATGACGTGGCAGGTTGCGGGGGCG
>NW_008794211.1:2795499-2796189 GCF_000699145.1 Aptenodytes forsteri | reverse complement strand
CTACACCCTGCGTCAAAACTGCTTCCATAAAGAAAAAAAGATGGGTATAGGATATAGGATATTCCCTTCTGTTCTGAGGGGAACAAAAGGCCCAGACCGGACCCCGGACCCACTTATTAGGGAAGTCTGCTGCCTCCCTGGGGCCCCGGTAAAAGATGTGAAGAGAAAACTTCCTACCCTGGTACGGCCCTCAGATTATTACCCATTATTGATTTTTCAGGTAGGCAATGATGAAGTTGCAACAAGAAGTCCGAGAGCAATCAAGAGAGACTTCAGGGCCTTGGGACGACTGATTAAGGGATCAGGAGCACAAGTAAGTGTTCTCCTCTACCCTTCCGTTTGCCGGGAATGATGAAGGAAGAAAGAGGAAAAGCCAGCACATCACTACCTGGCTCCGAGCCTGCTGTCACTGGCAGAATTTTGGGGTTTTTGATCATGGGTTGGTTTACATGACACCAGGCCTGCTGGCAACAGACAGGGTACACTTGTCTCAAAGGGGGAAAGGGATCTTTGCACAGGAGTTAGCAGGACTCATTGAAAGAGCTTTAAACTAGATCTGAAGGGGGAAAGGGATAAAACCAGGCTCACTACAGATAAGCCTGGGGGCAGCACGCCAATGTTTGAGGGACGGTGTGCCAGCGAGGTCCTTTGGTCTGCCGTCTCAGTGGAGGTAGGGGATGGAGATCCATG
>NW_008794211.1:2793544-2794333 GCF_000699145.1 Aptenodytes forsteri | reverse complement strand
GAAGTAAGGAGGGGGGTCAGCAGAACTGCTACTTTGGACTTCCAAAGGGCAGACTTTGGCCTGTTTAAGAGACTGGCTGACACAATTGCTTGGGAGGCAGTTCTGAAGGGCAAAGGAGTCCAGGAAGGCTGGACATTTTTCAAGAAGGAAATCTTCAAGGCACAGGAGCAGCCATCCCCATCTGCCAAAAGACAAGCCAGCGGGGAAGAAGACTGGCCTGGCTGAACAGACATCTTTGGCTGGATCTCAGGAAAAAAAGGTGAGTTTATGAACTTTGGAAGAATGGGCAGGCAACTCAGGAGGACTACAAGGATGTCGTGAGGTTATGTGGGGAGAAAATTAGAAGGGCCAAAGCCCAACTAGAACTTAACTTGGCTACTGCCGTGAAAGACAATAAAAAAAGTTTCTATGAATACATTAGCAACAAAAGGAGGGCTAAGGAGAATCTCCATCCTTTATTGGATGTGGGAGGAAACATAGTGACAAAGGATGAGGAAAAGACTGAGGTACCTGACGCCTTCTTTGCCTCTGTCTTTAATAATAAGACCATTTGTTCTCCAGGTACCCAGCCCCCTGAGCTGGAAGATAGGGATGGAGAGCAGAATGAAGCCCCTATAATCTGAGGGAAAATGGTTAACAACCTGTAAAACCACTTAGACACACAAAAGTCTATGGGGCCGGATAGGGTACAGTACACCCAAGGGTACTGAGGGAGCTGATAGAAGTGCTCACCAAGCCACTTTCAATCCTTTATCAGCAGTCCTGGCTAACCGGGGAGGTCCCAGTTGA
>NW_008794211.1:2791759-2792471 GCF_000699145.1 Aptenodytes forsteri | reverse complement strand
TCTTAGAGGTCTTTTCCAACCTAAACGATTCTATGATTCTATGATTTTTTTTTATGGCTGTTACAGCAGTTTAATGTCCTGTACTAGTAGCTCCATTTTCTCTGCTTTGTCATCCAGGCTTTTTGCATTAATCTAGGAACATTTAAATTGTTTCTCTCAGACCTCATCCAATTTCTTAAGTGAATTAAGTGCAGTAACTTTCATTAGCTGTATTGACTTCTACTCTCAGTTATTTTCATATTGTGGTTCTTTGTTTTTTTGTTTTTGTTTCATTTGGGGGGGGGATTTTTTCTTTTGTTATTCAACTTCCTGCCTTCTGTGCCTTTTTATCCATTATTGCATTCTTATTTATCTGACTTCTCTTTTCTCTGTGTACTGAAAACAGGTATGGTGCTATTAAGATTCTTTCCCAACAATGTTCTTAATTTCCATATTGTCTCATAAGACCTATCTACACTGATTTTAGAATCTCAGTACTCCAAGGATTTAGCAGAAGTCAGTCCAATGAGAAGGTGCAGAGACACATTTTCTGTTGCAAAGTCCCTGATAGAACCGGGGCAACCCCTGGTATCAATCCGGGCTGGGGGATGAAGGGATTGAGAGCAGCCCTGCCGAGAAGGACTTGGGGGTACTGGTGGATGAACAGCTGGACATGAGCCAGCAACGTGTGCTCGCAGCCCAGAAGGCCAATCGTATCCTGGGCTGCATCAAA
>NW_008794211.1:2789973-2790889 GCF_000699145.1 Aptenodytes forsteri | reverse complement strand
GCCCCATCCCTGGAAACATTCCAGGTCAGGTTGGACGGGGCTCTGAGCAACCTGATTTAGTTGAAGATGTCCCTGCCCACGGCAGGGGGTTTGGACTAGATGATCTTTAGAGGTCCCTTCCAACCCAAACTATTCTATGATTCTATAACTTCAGGGCTCAGGCCCTTCAGGGTCCTGCTCATATCATGTCACATGCCCAAAAGCCCCTGGCAAGGCTGCTCATTGCTTTGCCACTTCCTAAGCTGGTCTCTGAAAGTTTCTGAAAGATCTTCCCTACCTCTCAAGTATTCTACCTTGGTGGAATAGAGTAATCTGGTTTTAATAATCATCAGATGTGTGAAATGTTTTGCTTGCCAATTCCCCACAGTTGGCCCTGTAGCCAAAAAATATTAAAATAGAAGAAAGTATTTATAAAATCCAAATATTAAGGGCTCAGGTACTGTAATTAGAGAAAGGACCATGTACATAAAAGAAGATCTGTATGTTAGATCATCTCCAAAAGGTTTCTTTCTTTCTTTGATCAAAGAAGCTGTCAGGGTGTTTAGATGGACTTGCACACACAAGGATTTATTACACAAAATCTTTCTCCAGCATTATTACTTTAACTGAAGAGAGTCCTTATTTTGGGGATACATACTACCTTAGGTGCCATCAAGTCTCTCCAAGTTTCTCTTCAGATTCAGACCTTTGGAATGCAGATTCAGAACTGAAGAATTTCTGTGGACTCTAACTTCACTTGGATCCTTGTCTGAATAAACTGCTGAAAATGTTTTGCTGGACTAGTTAATTTTCAGAAAGACTGATGTTCTTTGGATATAATTTTTAAAACCACTGATTATCTAGGTGTTAAAGTGACTATCCCAGTTTATAACTGTTGTGGTTTAACCTCAGTCGGCAACCGAGTACCACACAGCCA
>NW_008794211.1:2783771-2789723 GCF_000699145.1 Aptenodytes forsteri | reverse complement strand
CATGGTATGGAATGTCCCTTTGGCCAGTTTGGGTCAGCTGTCCTGGCTGTGCCCCCTCCCAGCTTCTTGTGCACCTCCAGCCTTCTCAGTCGGTAGAGCATGGGAAGCTGAAAAGTCCTTGACTAGTGTAAGCACTACCTAGCAACAACTAAACCATCGGTGTGTAATCAACATTGATCTCCTCCTAAATCCAAAACACAGCACTGTACCAGCTACTAGGAAGGAAATTAACTCTATCCCTGCCGAAATCAGGACAATAACTAATCACAACTATACAAATCCCTAGGAATATGTTCCTTTCCCCCAGATGAGTGTGAATCAACAAGCAAGTCATTATCATCATCATAATCAAGTCCTCAAATTTTCTTTCTAACACAAGCCATAATTCTCCTTACTCTCTTTGCTTATTCCTGTCCTTTGCTAGAAAGTAAAGATTCCCCTAAAAGTAACTGCAGAGCCCAATTCTTTTAATATCCACCCTAAACTTAGTATCATTGAATTATTTTGTTCAGAAGGAATCTCTGGAGCTCATTTAATCCTGCTCAAAGCAAGCTCAGTTTCAAAGTTTGATCAGGATCTTGTTGAACCAGTTATGAAAATCTCCAAGGATGGAGACTCAAAAACATCTCTGAGAACCTGTTCCAGTGCTTAATCCCTCTCACCATGAACACAGTTTTCCCTTGGTCCAGGCAAATTTCTCTCACCATGAACACAGTTTTCCCTTGGTTCCCTTTGCTACACCTTGTGACAATTGTCTCCCATACATTCGCTTGTCAGCTCTGAGAAAAGTCTGGCTCTATCTTCTCTATAGCTCACTTTTAGATAGTTGAAGGCAGCAATCTGATCCCCCCTTAGCCTTCTTTTCTTCAGGCTGAACAAATAAATTTCTTTTGGTCTCTGTATGTCATGTGCTGCAGTCTCCTAACCGTCCTAGTCATCAGCTGCTACTGGGAGCATCCAAAGCTAGATTCTGTTTTGGATGGAGCTTCACAAGGGCAAAACAAAAGGAAATAACCACTCTCTCATACCTCCTCGCTACGCTTTTGCTGTCCAGTATGCTGTTGTCCTTCACTGCCATAAGGGTGCACTGCTGCCTCATATTCAACTTGCTGTCCACCATGCCCTTAACTGCAGAGCTGATTTCTAACCAGTCACCTCCAGCCTTGCTGTTACTTGCCTTCACCTGGACTCTGCCTTTGCTTTCCTCCACCTTCATGGGTCAGCTGTTTTTCCATCTGTCAAAATCCCCTGCTCCCCCTCCAGTGTATCAACTGCTCCCTTCTGTTTGGTGTTGTTCATGAACCAGGTGATCCTATCCCAAATGTGTTTAGTAGTATCCGTCCTTGTACTGAGCTCTGAGGAGAGCCACTTGTAACTGGATGCCTGTTAGGCTCTGAACTGTTGACCACAATCCTTTGAGTGCAATGATCCAGCCAGTTTTTCCCTTTCCTTGAAGTTTGCCCATCCTGTCTGTACCCATTCAGTATGCCTACAAGAATGCTATAGGAGACAGTGTCCAAAGCCTTGCTGAAGTCAAGGTAAATGACACACACTGCTTTCCCTTTGTCTGCAGAGCCAGTCATTTCATCATGGAAGGCAATAAAGATTAATTAGGATAATTAAGGATAATTATAGATAAAGGATAATTATAGAATTTTCCCTACCTTCCATCAACTTCAGAACCACATTTTACATCCTTATTCTGGTGGTTAGTTTGCTATTCCAGTTTCTCGATCTACACTGGTGACAGACTTATTAATTCCCCTTCATAATTAGTCCCCAGTTGCATAGATTTGACTCTTCTCATGAATCTCAGGTACTCTCTTCTCTGTTTTATCACGTCTTTTCCCTTGCAAACTCTGTATATCATTCACATTTCTCTTTGGGCTTTAGTCTCTAACTATATCTGTTTCCTGTTCTTCTCTTGAGAGTCCGGTTGCTTATTTCATTAGTTACACTGCAGCTTCTGCTTGGCTCTTTTCATTATACGTCAGAGCTTCAAAGCTCTTTATGTAGAAACACATTCATAACTTGGTTGTATTACCTTTGAGTAGATTACCGGCACAAATATTACTATACGTGAATTTGACTTGGAGCTATGCACTAGCTTAATCATAGCTATTATGTATTTCAGAAATATACTTTGACTTACACAGACTAGGAACATGCTTTATATAGCTTATTGATAGGTAGGATAACACATTTAAAATTGGTGCACAAATTTCATATGCAAAAGATGGAACTGCACACTTAAGCTGAAATGCTCTATAGTTTTGTAGTAGGGGAAAAAATGCATATCTACATTTGCAATTTCAGTTGGTGGATGCCCAATTTATATGCATATGCTGCAAACGTGGGTTTTAAAAGAAAATAGTAACCTGCTGTATATCTTGGAGTTTTGGCAGGCTTTGATTTGCACCTAGGTAATTGTCTTACACTGCAAACCTGAAGGATCATTTATAAAGCTTTTAGATGGTGACCATAGCAGTATTTAGGTGTAAAAGAGATTATTATAGTAAATGAATCTTGTCTAAAAACTAGCAGAAGAAAATTTGTTTGGTGTTCAGTTAAAAGCACAATGACTTTATCATTTATCTTGACTCAGAATTTTGGCTGTAACTCTTCTGGCTCACACAGTAGCAAAAGGAAAAAGGATATATGCTCTCCCTCCTCTCTGTTTCTTTTCCAGAACCAAGCAATTATGTTTTAGAAGAAACCATTTAAAGGACGACCAATTTCACTGCAAGCATCTAGGCCTCCAGCAGTTTAGCATGACTCTTGCTGCAATGACATCTGTAAATGTGTATAGTTGCTGCAGTGTGCCTCCTAGTGTTTTCTATAATTCTGTGGCAGAAACCATATTACTTACTGCCTGCTGCGTTCAATACTGTATTTCAGTAGTTACTGCCATAATGGACATATTATGCTCACCAAAACAGTATGCCTGGGAATCTAGGTAGACACTTCTCTGTGTGTGTGTGTAAATGCAAACTGCTCAGACTTATATGATTTTATCTACACAAGAATACGTAATTGAGAGAAGTGGAAAGATTTTGACAGATATATATAAATATATTTCTTGAGAGACAAATACCTCATGACATGTACAACATTCTGATTGTCCAGTGTATTACTTTTGAAATAGATACCTTCTTTTCTCCTGACTGAAGAATTATTTCAGTAAAATGGACTTTTCCCCCACAGAAGTGGATTTTATATATATAAATATACACTTAAGATAGTATATATGGGTCCAAACTCTTTGTGTCTATACTGGGAGGAAGGCATTCTAGCCCACACTCTCTATGTTTATCTGGCAGAGTTGTTGCATTACAGCCTACTTCTAAACGATTCATATGCAGGACCAGAACTAAAGTCCACTGATCTCACTGAATGCTGAAAAAGACATGCAATAAATGAAAACAGACAATAGCTGAATACAGCTAAAAGGCAGAAAGGTTCATGTGGAAGTGTTATCAAACTGAATCTATACAAGGTAGAATGGAACACAACTAGTTTTCTGTATTTTAAAATACAAAGTAATCATAGGATGGAAAGGAATATTAAAATTAAAGAATTCTAGTAGTCCAATTGCATATTCAGCTTTAATTTAGCTGCTTTGTCCATCATACTTTCTTTAATCACCAGATCAAATATAATTTTTTCCCTAGAGAGACCACTCTTTTGTCTTAAACGTGAACACCCCTAACTAATCTAATTCCATTCTCTCACCTCATTTTCCACTCTTTTTTCTGTACTTTTCCACCAAAGAAAAACTGAATGATGAGTTTGGATTTTTTTTTAAGAGAAAAAGTCATCCTGGGACTAGCTCTGTCAGAGCTAGTCTGAACAAGAATGTTGGTCAGAACAGAATGGTTTGGTCAAAGTTCTAGGCCTCCCAAAACAAGGTTTTATACTGGAATGTATTGAGCAGCTTTAACAGTAGGTCATGCTTCCAGCACTGCTTATAGTGTATCTAGTCAAAACCAGGAGAGGTAAAGAAATAGTTTAAAAAGCAAGTAAAACTTAAATAATGTCAGTCTTGAGAAACACATAACATTAAATACACCGTGACCATTTATCTAGGTGCTATTAAGTGTCGATGCTTTTTCTGCTAATGCTAGTAAATCATTTCAGATTTATTAAAAAAGAGAAAAATGGAGTAGTTGTCCATCAAAGAAAACAAATAATTGGTGATTTATAAGAGGTGAGAAGGCCAACTTGAAGGAAGTTCAAGTGTCCCCTGAAATCTCAGCCAGTGCTGTAACAAACACAAGTTAGAAGCCTTTCAAGGAAAGGGAGGAGGAAAATAAAGCATGCCCTCAGCAGCAAGAAGTGAAGCAGATACTGATTCAGCTGGGTTGTTGGTGTTTTTTTGTCTGTGGCAGACTATGAGCTTAATGACAGTGAAATGATGATTAGTAGGTCATCAGGCTGAAGCTGAAATCTATGAGTGCCCAAGAGGAACAATCTGGGTATTCCTCCTATATTAGGTAAGTAGGCCAAGATAAATCCCATCTGACTACTATGCTAAATGTATTTGAAAGACAGAGAGGTAAGGACAAAAATGTTTGTGTGTGGCTATGCTCAAACTAGCCAAATCTGTATTTTTACATGTTGGCATAAACTGTGGATCTAATAAAAAGTGAAAAAAAGGAGTGTAAGAAGAAAACAGTGTAAGAAATGGTGGAAATGTAGTTGAAATGAATAGAAAATGCGCTATTGATGGAATCAGATAAAAGGAAAGTAGTTTTCTTTTGGAGCAGGATCCTGGATAAGACCTCCAAGGCCTTGTTTCCTTGCAGGAGATGACAGAAGTCAAGAGTAATTTAGAGATGTCCTAAATTTAGACTGAAAACTCAGGTCAGGTAACAAAACAGAAGGCAATATATATTTTCCTTTTGGATTGTAGCTTTAGTGAAAAACTTGACCAAAAAAATTTATACAGGAATCTCAGCTGAAATGAACTTTACAAATCAGTTGAAAATAGTACCTCTGAAACCTTGCCAAATAAAGAGCCACCTGCAAGCACCTAGGAGGACTTGTGTATTCAAAATGCAAGCTCAGATTTGTCCAGTAAGGGCAGGGCTCATGCTGAGAACTTTGATCTTGCATTGATTTAAGCTCATTTCTGCATCAAAGACATTGTAGTGCTGTGATGGATGGCTGTAGCCTTCTTGACTGGACCGCTGGATTACTGATTGATTTCCCAATATTGAAGTATACTGTCATCATTGCTGGGAGTGCTTCTATTGACACTGGGAAATATTTATTTATGCTAGTTATGCTATAGTTGAAGTATGACAGCAGGGGTTATGTTTTATGCACCTTTAGAATTGCATGATACTGGAAGCCTGGAGGACGAGCGACATAGGAGCCTTTACATGAGCTTATTACTTTCAGACAGTCTTCCTAAATACGACAGTGATCTTCACAGAGACAGGTACTCTGGCTTTTGGACTTCTATAAAGTGAAGAGGGAAAAAACGCTGGTTCTATTAAGTTGTTTTCATGCCTTAACCCTAGCCAGCAACTAAGGGCTATACCTGCTCTGTCATGGGCTTATCCATGGTCACATGCTTTGAGGTCCTCCAGCATGCCCTCATGCCCAGCCACTGATGCTCAAGGTGTACCTGCTGCAGCATGGACTTATCCACAGACACAGATGCTTCGAGGTGTACCTTCTCCAGCGTTGACTTATCCTTGGGCCACAATCCCTTTAGAGGTATACATGCTGTGGCACAGACATAACCACAGCCACAGATGCTTCGAGATATACCTGCTCTGGCATGGACTTATCCATAGCTGCAGATGCTTCAGGGTGTCCTGCTCCTGTGTGGACTCATCCACAGGTCACAGTCCCTTTAGCTCACGTTCATAGTGGAGTTCCAGCCTGTCTGGCATAGCAGCACAGAAACAGCAGTGATGCCCTGGCCATCTGCCAGCCCCGGCG
>NW_008794211.1:2771182-2783133 GCF_000699145.1 Aptenodytes forsteri | reverse complement strand
CACCCCCAGCCTACTCGCTGGTGGGGTGGGGTGAGAAGCAGAAAAGACCTTGACTCTGTGTAAGCACTGCTCAGCAATAACGAAAAATATCCCTGTGTTACCAACACTGACTTCATCACAAATCCAAAACATAGTCCCATAGAAGCTACTATGGAAAAAATTAACTCTATCCCAGTCAAAACCAGCACAGTTGTGAGAAAATAATTTTTACCTGGATACTTTGCAATCTTTTGGGCTTTTCTAGTTAACAGGATTTATACTTCCTTCTTTGCAAGATTTATGTTTCTCTTAATGCTAAAAGATATCATATTTCAGTACTGTGAGACCTAGGATGATGTCTTACTGCAGTAATTAATCTACGCAGATGACTGTGAGAGGAGAAACATAAAGTAGAGGCAGCTAATTCATTTTGAAACCTTCATATAATTTTACATATCAGCCTGTACCTATTTAACAGTAGCATTTGCCTTTACCATTTCATGTACGTGCTTCATCCCGTTGGCATTTAGAGTGATTTAAATGACTACAGCCACATGAGCAGATTTTTGAATCTCGGGCTCCCTGTGGCTTTTCAATGGCTGTTTGCTTTTTATAGCTTTGATTCTTTTTCTTACAATGATTAAGAGGTGAGACCAACAAAAAACAAAACAAAGTCTTGTCTGAATGTACTTAGGACCTGGTATGAAATGCAGCCAGGGACACATGCTTGCTACCTCCATAATCCACAACAAGAAAAGACAAATTATAAATGACAGTACTCCAGCAGACAGAATGCATGTAAGATTAATAAAAGTGGGACTGCTGATTAACTTGATCACTCCCTGAATGATGATATAAGAAGTCTGAGCAAGTGCCAGAGATTTATTTATTGAAAATGCTTAGGAGCATGATGTTGGTGTTCAGCCTTTTTTGTTGAATGCACTTTAAGGATTCAAATTCTGCAGCAGTATACTTTTCAAGCAAGTTTAAAATAGCACCGTAGTTTTAAAATGTACTTCTTCATAGTGTTGCTCTTGAGAATTAGGCTTAATTTACCAAGATAAAAAAGTCACAAATGTTGGTGCATCATTATCTGAAGTGTACTGCACACTTAGTTTTTATGTGGAAGAATAGTGTTAAAAAAACAATTTGAGGAGTTGCATGAAACTATACCAGTAATAAGTATGGATTGTTTGCAGTTGGAATTGGTTTTAAATTGGCTCCTTCAGGTTGGGGGTTTTTTTTACATGAAAATATTGCCTATTTTAAGGAACCAGTGCCATGTAGTATTGCTAATGAAAATATAGAAAAGAAGAAGATCATTTAAAATCTCTTACAGGTTACTCCTAGATATTCCATGCCTAATATTTTCTATTCTTATAAAATAATGTTTTGGGTATTTTTGTTTACTTTTTTCAAAGCACAAATGTAATTCAATTACTAGAATCTTCTAACCGATTGATCTGATATTTCAATGCCACTAATTCACCTTGAAAGAATCATCTCCTCAAGAGCCTGAAGTGAAGGAATTTGTATTCTTTTTACCTTGGAAACTGCAAAATATTGGAAACCACAAAACCAAACAAATGACCTGGATTTAATAAATCCATAATGTTCAGAAAGAAGGTTAGGCAAGTTTTAACCCTTATTTTCTGTGGCCAAAAGCGCATCTGACCTTGTCCTCAATCTAACAAGGGCTCAAAAATCCATGATCTCATATGGTGATATAGGCACTAATACTTAATCGAATCCTCTGGATTCTTGCAAGATGAAAAAATGTCATCCTAAACTTTGGTCCTGCTATGTGCAGTCCTAATCTTAAATACAACGGGTAGCCTTGTCGTGGTTTAACCCCAGCAGGCAACTAAGCACCACACTCCACGCTCACTCATTCCCCCTGTGGTGGAATGGGGGAGAGAACCAGAAGAGTAAAAGTGAGAAAACTCACGGGTTGAGATAAAGACAGTTTAATAGGTAAAGCAAAAGCTGCACACACAAGCAAAGCAAAACAAGGAATTCATTCACTACTTCCCATGGGCAGGCAGGTGCTCAGCCATCCCCAGGAAAGCAGGGCTCCATCACGCGTAACGGTTACTTGGGAAGACAAACACCATCACTCTAAACATCCCCCCCTTCCTTCTTCTTCCCCCAGCTTTATATGCTGAGCATGACGTCATATGGTGTGGAACATCCCTTTGGTCAGTTGGGGTCAGCTGTCCCAGCCATGTCCCCTCCCAACTTCTTGTGCACCCCCAGCCTACTTGCTGGTGGGGTGGTGTGAGAAGCAGAAAAGGCCTTGGCTCTGTGTAAGCACTGCTCAGCAGTAACTAAAACATCCCTGTGCTATCAACACTGTTTTCAGCACAAATCCAAAACATAGTCCCATACTAGCCACTATGAAGAAATTTAACTCTATCCCAGGAAAACCAGCACAAGCCTAAAACATAAAACCAAGCCAGATACCATTCATACCAGAGAAGTATAAGCCACTTTTACTGTCGCCACCAGCTGTCACCCTAAACAGGCCGTCTCGCTTGTAGCTCTAGTTTTATGTCCATGCTCAGTGGGAACTTCTGTTGAAAGAAGACCACTTTGGCCTTAAAACCAGTTCTCAGTGCGGTCCAGGGAACTCTCAAGCCTCAAACATTAAATTGATTTTTTGTGTTTCCTGATACTGTACCTACCCTAATCCAATCCTAACTGTAGCCAAAAACCTTTACGAAGAACAGAAGAATACACAAATTATTATTTCTTTCCGGAACAAATCCTTACTCTGAACTAACAGCCCTCCCAAAATCTATCCACATCAGAACAGATGAAACTCTCGCCTCATTTTACATTATCATCCAGTGCTAATCTAACCTTCTTCAGCTGCTGCCTTTCCAAACCATACTTGCAATACCAAACCTAGCGCAGAGACTTCTTTTCAGGTGACAAAACTGATAAACAGAACCCACAGATTTGCTTTTCTCCTCTTCAGCACAATGTCTCAGCTTAAAGTGACAGGGCTTTTGTCACCCAGTAGACTACATAGTTCCGCAGTTTCTGCTTTTTCTGAACGAACTCTTACTCAAGACTTAAGTATTCATAAATATTGGCCCAGAGAGCCAGCTCCCTGGACAATAGAAATTAAAGGTTTTTGTCTTCTGGAACCAGCCTTCTTCCTTCTAATGGTGGGCCTGGTAGGAGGTGGTCTCAAGAACAGAGTTGTTAAGTTCCTGTACTCAAAAATCCTTATTATAAACTTAACTAGAAGCTCCTCTATGGACTAGATTAAAATATGAACTGTTTCCTTTCCAGAAACTGCTTTGTTCCTCACCCAGAGCCCTTCTGAATGCATAAACCTGATGTTTTTATTTCAGCTTCCCACAGCCCAAGGTCTAAGCCCTGATCAGCATCCAGAACAAGAAAATTTAAAAGGCCTTTTTTCTTTCTGAAACCTTCATTCTAGACTGGTATCATTTGCAGGACCAAATACTGAAACTGGCTCTTCAATATCTGCTGTTTGTATTAAGAATTCCCAACTCACTAAGAAATAAACCTCCATTCATAAGATCATGAACTTTACAGGATCTCAGATAAATCTAACTCCTTGGCTTGTCCAGTCCATGACCTTAGCCATAACTATGACCCCATTCCTAGATTCTCAAACAGAATAGAGAGATGGACAGGAAAAAAAAAAGATTTTTTTGCCACAGTGGAACAAAATGTCTCAGTGAGTCCTGAAGGATAAAGAAACATGAATTTACATTCATGGCTTCAGGCCCTGCTGCCAGGAAAGTTAACATGAACCACATATCTACTCATGTGCTAATAGCTTTGACATGTTTACAAGAACAGAACAAAACGCCAACAAAAAAATCTTCCAACATGAAGCTTTCTTCTGGGTTGGCTCCCTAAGGCCTACTGCCATGCGATGTTCTGTAAGCCTCAGCGGAGTCATCATCCTAGGTTTATGCTTCACTGTGGCAGACCCATATTTGAGAAAAAGCAAAACATAAGCTGTTGATTTACGATTCAGGTATTGGAGGATCCTTCAGTAAAACTCTCCATGCTTTGTTCTCAGAACCTTAAACAGAACTCAAATAGTAGAGCACAGTAGGGTTCGTCTCTACCTACTCCACGAAAAGAAAATAGAAATAATTTCTCAAAATAGATGGCTGAACCTTTCAGGATCAACCAAAAAGACTGGGTCTTCATCTTAAGAGGAAACAATTGTAAGGACAGTTAAGGAGTATATAAATTCATAGGACAAGAGGGCAATTTCCTGGCACTGATTTTTACCATAGGTCAGTGAAGGCCCATTCACTCTCTTTTCTACCCTACCAGTACTAGAGTTTAAAAATATCCCCAAAACCTGAGCTACAAAAAATTGAACAATTCTTTATGTCTGGCATGGTGTCTCATCCTAGGTCACAGAAGCCTTGTAAACTGTGCACTTATAGCAACAGTCTGCACCTGAGAATAACAGGACATTAGGGAAACTGATGTCCTTGGTTACCATGCCTGTTATCCTAACCAGAACCATAATCCTATGTCTGCCAACACATAGGAAGTTTCTTGTTGGACTAGAAGAAAATATCAGCCATTCTCTGGAATGGCTGAAAGGAATTGTGCCAGGAACCTGCAGTTCATCTGTTCCCCAGTTTTCCTGTGCTTAAAAACATACTGCATAGCCTCCAAGACAGCTTAAGGCAAAATATAAATTAAACTGCCTCTGGTTTTAGTCTAGAGGCCAGGCAGGAACCAAGATAAAGTAAATTTCTCAGACACTATTTTAAGGTGATGCTAATTCATGGCCACTGCTTATCCTAACCAGAACCATAATCCTATGTCTGCCAACACATAGGAAGTTTCTTGTTGGACTAGAAGAAAATATCAGCCATTCTCTGGAATGGCTGAAAGGAATTGTGCCAGGAACCTGCAGTTCATCTGTTCCCCAGTTTTCCTGTGCTTAAAAACATACTGCATAGCCTCCAAGACAGCTTAAGGCAAAATATAAATTAAACTGCCTCTGGTTTTAGTCTAGAGGCCAGGCAGGAACCAAGATAAAGTAAATTTCTCAGACACTATTTTAAGGTGATGCTAATTCATGATATGGCCACTGCTAAGCTTAGCCTTATTCCACGGGCTTCTGTTGTTCTTTTTTCTTCTCTTTTAGAGCAAGCCACAATTACAGGGGGAAGAACAGGGAAATAACCTTGTCGCACAGTCTTTGGCAAGCCTAAGTCTAACTTCAGACCCAAACCTAGACTAAGCAAAAAACTAGAGACTCCAAAACAGACTTCAGTAAAAATACGATGTATTCTTTCCCCCTGACTTGGGGATGTAGGATTTCAGGATGCTGTGGAGAAGGAATGCTTCTCTATAATCCTAACATTAACCATTCACCCACAGCCATATTCCTCTTCCCAATATTCTATCTGCAATTGTAAACTTAACTGTTATGCTATGCTTAAAAGTGGAGATACTCCACTTTTGGATGGTGAATGAAATAGGAATTACTTTTTCTTTGTAGTGCTAGATCATATTTTATGTTCCTGAGCCTTGAAAGGTCCAGTAATGAAGTAGGAACTTCATTCCCTCTCCTTTCTAATCCTAACCCCAGGTATAAATTTAGTAAAAGGAGCCATCTTGGGAATATCACTCACCCTGACTCATCCTTTACCATAGGTTTACTAGGAGACCCTATTCAAGGAAGAAAATTAAATAGGAGCTACTTTCTTGCTCTGACACCTGTTATCATTTTACATCACTGCCAAGACTAGGGGGAAAAAATCCTAAAGTCACTATCTTCTTCCTGAATCATTTTTTATCACCTCTGAGGAAGTCCTGTAGAATCAGCAGGTTCCTGCTGTCCATGACCCTGAGCCTACCTAAGACTTAAACCAGGGTTTAACAGTAAACCAGAGACCTCAAAGTAAACTACCACTCTCTGCCTTGATTGAGGGGCTTTAGTCAGCAGTAATTGTAGCTCCTAACACACTGTTCTGCTTAACCAAACCCCAAAGGCTCCAAAACTTGCTCTACAATTATATTTTCTGGAATTAATTGTTCTAATATCTGATGTAAGGGAGTTTTGAAGGATTCAGTAATAAATCAATGTCTTTAATTCTGACCCAGTCCTCACCCTGTTTTTAACAGTAATGCTTAGTCACTGTTGTTTTTAGGTTAGGAAAAAAATAGAAAACATTCTCCCATCCAGAATCATCGCTCATCAATGACTGATTAACCTTGTGGGATTCAGAACTTCTCAAGACCTCCTCTGTAATCTTAAATTAGGCTTAATGAAAGATTCCTAGTCAGATGTCACAACATACAAATTATTCTTCATTTATAAAACCAGCATTGTATAACAGTTCTTGCAGGATACAGCAGGAAAAATAAACTCTTATGTCTCCATCATCTGGTAGCTACAGCACTGGATTCTAGTGCTGGAGCACTAATATATGGATTAACATCAGTGAAGGGACTGAGAAAAACTCTTTCTTCTGCCACCAGGATTCATTCTACTCCAGAACAAGCACCCAGGCAACTTTGGCAGAGGACAGCCTTTTGGCTACTGTCCTCCACAAGTGCCATAGTCTTAAGAAAAACCCAGACAATCATCTCTGGGTAGGCACAAAACATGAACCATTTCCTTCTTTCATATTCAACTTTCTACAAAGCAAAAGCCACACAAAGGAGGAATATCTTATTTTTCTGAAGTTCACAACATAACTCTGGCTCAAGTGTAGGCTTAGCAATAGCAGATATTTTAGTCTAGTATTCAGATTATAGTGGAAAAGTCATTCAGATTATAGTCAGAAAAGTCATTCTCCTGGCACTAAGCCATTTTTTACCACAGCAAAATCTTTGGTGTGCAACAGTACACCACTACGCGATCCCGCTGTCATGGTCCTGAGTGCACCACATGCCCTGACCAGACTCAACTGGGACCCTCACGCTCACCGTCCACCCATGGTCCAGAAGCCCCAGCCTAGGTCCTGGCCCCCACCCCTGGGCTGAGCTGTGCTTTAGGTAGAACCTGCCCTGTTTCTGGCTTCTGCTGTCCTGGCTTGCTGGCTGTACTCCTGGATGGACCAGACTTCACCCTGCCTGATGATTGCTGGGCTGTCAACAGAGCCTGTTACTGTCATCACCCCTGCCCTGCTTGGATACCATGGGGCTGGACCCTGTTGGTGCAGTCACTGCCCCGTGTTCACTCCTGGCTCCTCATCCCTTGGGGAGCAGCCCTGCTCTTGCTGTCCCCTGATGCTCTGTGCTCAGTAACCATAACCTTAATTCCAATCCTTTCTCAGCTCATCCTTGTTTGAAGTCAGTGAAGTGTCTGGGTACACCAAAAAGCCAAGGTTTCCTGCCTGCTGTGAAGCTTCTGTAATCCAAACTCTTCAAGCCCTTTTATACAGTGTCTTTAACCTAAACCATGGACCATTCTTTTCTTCTTGAACCAGCCTTTGCTGAAATTCAGCAGTCCTTGAAAACAGAGCTCCTTGGAATTTTAATCTATGCTCCTCACTGGAAGTACAAATTTAGATTTAGCCTTAATAGTAACCCAATAAATGCATTTATTATTATTAAGTGGAGCAAATATTCATTTTCTCCTTCTGAAGCTGGTCCTTGTACTGGCTCAGGGAGCTTGATGGAGTTCTGCAAGGAGGTCTCCAGTCTCTGCTGCTCCTCTGCCTGATCTCCTCCTGCACTCTACTCTCAGTTTACAGCAACCTACTCTGAAAAGAAAAACAGACAAGTTATTACCTTTCAGCATTTGTGTAGTTTGTGTCTGGATGTTGTGCAATGTAGTACTGAGACTAACTGTGCAGAATCTACTTTCCATAACCCTGTGTTTAACCACAGTACAAACTTCAAGCTAGTAATGTCCCCTAATAATAATAGTTAATAATAATAGCTAATAATAGTTTTGCAAAACTCAGCTGTGTGTGACCCGGGTCCCAGTTTTGAGAAATGCAGCTGTGTGACCTCGGCTCAATTTTATTGAAAAAAAATTAACTTTGAGAGAGTGTGTCAGTTCTTCAAAGTAAGAAAAGGAAAAACCAAGTCAGAAGTGAAATCACTTGAGTCAATAATACCAGTAGCTCAGAAGGAAAATACTGGCCTGAAGGACAGATATAAAATTCTGAAAGAAAATATAGGGAGTAGGAGAACGGCAATTTAGCAAGATCAAGGATCATCCTGCTCTAGGCAGTAACTAAACCTGGTACTTCCCAGCTGGCTGATGACTGCTGGTCAGCAGAGAGCCATTGGGTGCCTGCACCAGGACAGTGAGCATTACTGTTAGTTCCAGTTATTTTCCATGTGGAGAAGATAATTGTCTTGTACTCATTAGTGTTGTATAATCCTGCTTGCAAGTCGTCTTCTTTACACAGTTAAAGGTGCCCAAATAGAAGTGGTCTTCTAAAGAAAGAGTTATGAGTCTTCTAAATAGTAAGCAAAACCCTAACTGTAAGAAAAACCCAT
Source organism: Aptenodytes forsteri (assembly GCF_000699145.1). Taxonomy (NCBI): domain Eukaryota; kingdom Metazoa; phylum Chordata; class Aves; order Sphenisciformes; family Spheniscidae; genus Aptenodytes; species Aptenodytes forsteri. The sequence continues at coordinate 2,774,676 of NW_008794211.1, read as the reverse complement.
AGCAGAATATATTGTAAGCTATTTCTCTTTATAGTTCCAGGATGAGTCTTCTATTAAAAGGGCTTGCAAGAACTCAAATTATAGCCTCTTTTTCTATAAATCTTATGTTTATGACAGCTTGCAGTTTAACTGAGAGACCTAGTGATCCTGTCTGGCATTAGAACAAAATAATAACCATTCTCCCTTTCTGACATTTAACATTTATCTATCTCAGGGATGTTGCATGGGCAAGTTACAAACAAGGTTCTTCAGCCCCTGATTTCCTAATACTATTCCTAATCCTAACCCCAGCCATAGTCAAACTTTAGGTATTCTCTGCTAGGAGCAGCTCTTTGTTGATCTTTAAGACATTGCAAGATCCAGCATTAAGTATTTCAATTCTAAAACTACTGATGGAGAGTGATTCACTCTTACGGGGCTCACAGATATGCCACCGGACTGTGAGTCTCTGGTATGGCAGCCAGAAGATGATACCATAGGGCTTCTGAAACGGCACTAGGTGCCTGTGTTTATTCATCTGACCTCCAGCCCTGTGGCCTTTATTCCTTATCCACACTGCAACCTAATTTATGCTTAACTTCAGCTTGGGCACTCAGCTGAGAATGAAAGCCTTTTCTCCCCAAGTGAGTCTCCCGGATCTCTGAAAAGCTCTTCAGGTATATGGAAATAGTCAGTGCTACGGAAATGGGTTGCTGCCTCTGGCAGAGCAGACATATTGATGTTTACTGACCAACGTTGGCAAATTTAAAGTTAAGCTGTAAATTCCAGTCCAACTGTTGGCCTCCTATTGGTGATGGTAAAAAGGAAGAATACCCAATTAGCTTCGAATTTCCTGCCTTTTGAAATTCTTTTTACATTTCTTTTGTAGATCTTTTGGGTTTACCACATCAAACAGTGACATGAAAGCCTTGCTACATCAGTCAAACTTACAAAATTCAAACTTGCAAAGTCTCTCTCCTCTCCTTATATCACATCTACACTGGCATTAGGCTCTTCATGAGATAGTTGCACATGTTGGTCTAATATGGAGTTATCTTGATATTTTATTGTGATTTCAACAAATCACAAATTTTTTAAAAAAAATCTATTATACAGAATATAGCTCAGTATGACTTTTTTAAGGAGTTCTTGACATTAACAAAAGTCATTTCCCATTTATAAGTTATACAAGCTAAGCTCAGAACAACCAGTCTAAAGAAGGAAATTCAATGACACTTTGTGCAGAGTGCCCATAGAGTGCCATTGCAATTCCAACTCTTTCCCTGGGTTATGGATATTATTACATTTCTTAAGGTATTTTATTTCAGAAAGAGGTTGGAATAAGAAAAGTCCAGGATGGAAAATGTGGATATTCTGAGCACTAGTCTCTCAGAGGTTGGCAAGGATACAGCCACACTATATATTGTTGTTGCTATGCTTTTTCATATGTGTTCACTAAGTTGATACGGCTATTTATTTCCAGTTCAGAAATATTTACGCAAATGCATTTTTCTTTGTATAACTGTTAGGAGCATAACAGCTTTTTAGCATACCAAAAAGTATATCTAATCTAAACAAACATAGCTGTTTGTAAATAGGTATATTTCCTATTTTTTTCTATTTCTTTAAAGAGAAATTTAAGTCCTCACTAATAAGGAGTACAAGTATTCACATGTGACCCTAATGACTTGTTACTCAGCATAAATGGTAAACAGATGAAGTGAGCATTTAACGGACACCTTGAATTCTTTAGTGTTTAGAGACTGTGTGGAGAGACATGGGGCAATAATTCAAAATGAATGACATAGGAATTAATCTTATTGTTCCTCAACAATAGAATGAAAGTCTTTTCAGGGCAAGAGCCATCTTTTTGTTCTTTGCTAGTACAGCATCTAGTGCAATGACATGTACATGCTTAGGGCTCTGAGGTGTTTTTACATTATAAATGATAATCATCATAACCTTCCAATAGCTGCAGTAGATTTAATAAATCATTCTCAATTCAAACTCTAATTTAGAGATGTCATTATTGCATCAACTGTGAAAAGTCTATTGAGGGAATGTGGAGTGACTAAGTCTAGGAAAAATCCTAAATGTTTAATTAAATTTTATTGGCTTCTCATTCTTGACAGTGATTTCTAAGGCAATACAATAACTAGGAAGAGGGTGGCATATCCCCAAAAAGAGACACACCAATGAATTCTGTGTATCGGCAAAGGGTTCTTTGAAAGGGTTAATGGAAACAGCTGTGAGGAATGGAGAGTTCCTTTTTATTGAAATAGGGCAGACTTCTGGGAGTGTGGTTGAGACAATCAGTTCTGTAGTAAGGGCACTAATTCTGTAATGATGTTCCTACACCACAGAGGTTAGATATTGCAATATTAATGAATTTTGGTGAGTGATGGGAATATCAGTAATGAAAAATTAAAACCTTAGCCCTCTGCTAGAAAAATATCTTGCTTGAGAAACAAACAGGAATAGATACACACTATTGTATATATAAATGAGTGCATGCTTATATATATGTATAAAATAAGTACATATATATGAGATACATATTCTGTCATTCATTCTCTCTCATAATCTCCAGTTATAAATGACCTACAGCTGAAGTAATTAACTGAAACTGATTTGTAATTAAAATTCTTAATTTTTTTTTTTTTTAATTATACAGAACTGCTTCAGAACACAAGATATCATAGAATCACAGAATAGTTTGGATTGGAAGGAAGATCTGCTCCATGATCTTACTGGGCATGGAGATGAGGCTGACTGGTTGTTAGTTCCCAGGGTCCTTCTTTTTACCCTTTTTAAAAATAGGCATAATGTTTCCCTTTTTCCAGTCACTGGGGACTTCCCCTGACTGCCACAACTTTTTAACTATGATGGAGAGTGTCTGGGCACTGTCCTATTGGATCAGTCTAATAGACAGTAGTCTCTGGCAGTGGCAGCAAAGAGATGACGTTTAGGGTGCAGGTGAGCCTGTCCATGCTCTAGATGTTCCCATTTTACTGTCTCTCCATCCATGAATGTTGGATGAGGGGTGTTAGAGGGTGTATCCCTTCTTAGTCTTTTTAGTGTCTCTTTATGCCTAGACCTCTCTCCTGGGGCAGGGACAGGCAGCAGACCTGCCTGAAAAAAGGTGTGCCCAGGTCGAGGACCTCCTGCCGCAGGTGGCTGAGCTGCAGGAGGTGGTGAGAAGACTGCGTAACATCAGGGAGGCAGAGAAGGTGCTAGGTAGCTGGTTCCAAGCACAGTCTGCAGCAGACCCACAGCCTGCGGCCAGACAGCCAAAAGCTCCCCCACCGGCACACGCAGAAGGGAGTGGGGGGACCAATAATGCAGAAGAATGGACGGTTGCAAAGGCAAGGACCAGCAGGAGGAAGAGACTTCCCCCACAGCCTGAGGTGCCCTTGCAGAACCACTTCACCGCTCTGCAGCCCAAAGAGGAAAGTCCTGTCACACCAGGAGAAGCGCTGGAGCTGAGTCAGGCAGCCCGATCTGCCCCCCGTATA
>NW_008794211.1:2759902-2767237 GCF_000699145.1 Aptenodytes forsteri | reverse complement strand
GGGGGGTTGGACTAGATGACCTTTAAAAGTCCCTTCCAACCAAAACTATTCTGTGATTTTATGGACCTCTTCACAGAATCTCAGAATGGTTGAGGTTGGAAGGGACCTCTGGAAGTCATCTGGTCCAAATTCACTACTGAAGCAGGGCCACCTAGAACCAGTTGCCTAGGATGGCTTTTGAATATCTCCAAGCATAGAGACTCCACATCCTCCCTGGGCAACCTGTGCCAGTGCTTGGTCGCCCTCACAATAAGAAAGTATTTTCTCATGTCCAGATGGACCCTCTTGTGTTTCAGTTTGTACCCATTGTCTCTTGTCCTGTCACTGGGCACCACTGAAAAGATCCCGGCTCCATCTTCTTTGCACCCTCCCTTCAGGTATTTATCTATGTTATGAGACTCCCCCTGAGCCTTCTCCAGGCTGAACAGTCCCAGCTCTCTCAGCCTTTCCTCATAGGAGAGATGCTCCAGTCCCTTAATTGTCTTTGTGGATACTCCCTTCATCATCTTTGTCCACCAGGACCCCCAGGTCCTTCTCTGCCAAGCTGCTTTCCAGCCAACTGAGCAAGCTCTTTAGGAACACAGGGTCAGATTCTAAGCAGTACAAGATACAACTTAGAGGTATAAGATCTGTAATATTGCTAGGAGCTCACTGGTGCTGCTGCCAAAAACCGAGTGTGTAAAAAGATATAGCTTTCTAAATTTTAAAGATTATTCTGTCTCGTAAAAAGTATAATACAGTTGAAATGGTAATAATTTTACCTGTGGCACAGAAACGAAGTTAATCTCAAACTGTGTCTACCCACTTGTCCACAGCTGGCAAAAATAAAAAGGCAATGTAGAAATGGTGGTATTTAATCACAGACTTGGCTTATAAACATGATGCTCTATTTCAGTTCTTAACTCTTCACAAGTCCTAGTTAATAGAAAGTAGTGAGAAATGACTCTTATTTGTCGCCGCCAGCCAGGTGGCTGTGTAGCTTTTTCCTGGATGTGGTCTGGTTGTAGAAACTAGGTATTTCAGTCCAAAAAGGTAAATCAGTTTCTGTGTGTAGTGAATATCCACATGGTAAGAATCTGGACTCCTATTTAGTGTGCCAGCACTTACCTACCTTGGCAAACTCACTGGAGACAATGGCAGCATGTGCAAGATTTACTGCAAGAAGAAGGGCTTTCATTTGCAAAAGGAAAAACCTGATCACAGATGGAAAACATGACTTTGTTCTTTCCTTCAACATGGATAGGAATCCAAGAAGCTTGCTTTACTTAGCCAGTGTAGATAATTTACACAAGAAAAGTAAAAAAAAAAAATCATTGATCAAATATTAGAGCATACTTAACCTAAGAAGTAGAGTTAGTTAAATAACAATGGCTAAGCAAGGAAAAGACAATGCCTCACTGCAGGGAAGGATTTACTGATCCAGAAAACTACTTCAGTAACTTTTTTCCTCACATGAAAGGAACAACAAATAATTAAGTTTCCAGTTTTAACGCAGTTGGTTGCCTTCCTGAAGTTTCACAATTTGCAAAAATAGAAGGAAATAAATGAAACCAGGATAAAACAGGGAAAAGGGGAAACAACTTAGGAGATCTGACACATCTTTCAAAACATTGCTTGTAAATAGGACACAGCACACAGTGCAAATTGAAGTAGTACAGGCAATCCCATCTTTTATTATTTGACCTCTGCTATTAAACTGGTGGTAAACATTGTTAAAAATAAAGCACACAAATTCCCTCAGAGTCACCTCTGAGTCATTTTTCAGCACTATTATGCAAATAATACTTTCTGCTCATGGCAGTTTGTATTTGGGATATATGCAGGCTGAAGAACATCAGGGCTGAGTCATCTGCTTAAGAGGATCACACTATAAACGTGATGGACTGTAACATTTTGCAGAGCACAAAAGGTAATTGAGTGAAGTCAATTAGGAAAGTAGGAGGGCTTAGTGGAGAAGAGGGGAGCAATCTGTAAACTACTGTGACATCTCTTTTGGCTAGGCTTTCCAAAACGGCTTAGTAGGCCATCTAGCCTTAGAATTTAAGGGATAATGGGAAGCAGTTTATTTGAAAATTCTCGCCTTTGTACCTATGAAAAAATTGAAGGTCTGTTATTGTAGAGGGAGGAATGCAATTTTCAGAACAATGTAGGTTGCAAACAAATGCATTCCTTAGAAATGTGAAATGTTTTAAATGCTATTAAAACCAAGAGTTTATTGAATGTAGAGTCATTCATTACAATAGTTGCTGTACTTGCAAATTAAAAACACTACTTGTTGCCTTGTTAAAATGTATTTAGAGAGCAGCTCCTTATAATAAGTTACTTCTCTTTGGTTAGGTCAGACAGTCACTATGCTGTTGCTGGTTTCTTTACTCTCCTGTCCAAAACAGTGTGCTAATTGCTTAAGCAGCCCTAGTTTTCCTCAGCACGTTTATAATTAATTGAGGAGACATGGCTGGGATCATCAAAAGAAAATCATTGCTTGAGCTCCCTCGAACTTTCCTTAAGGATATTCTTAGCATGTTTCTAATTAGAGAAAAAAGATAACACGTGACATATTGCTACTTTCATCTTACATTTTAGAGGTATTGCTTTACACCAGCTGGTTCTCTAAGTTTTAATTTTGAAAAACACTGTCTTAGCACTGTCTTTTTCATAATCTATAAATCAAGCACTTCAAATAAAGGCTTAATGTTAAGAAGTAGTTGCAGAAAACCTTAGGACATCTAGCTGACAAGCTAACAAAACAACAACAAAAAAGCCGTAGTGGATAGTTGCTACTGATTATTAAGCACCACCCTGTATTTTTAAAACTTTAATGAGGACACAAAATGTCATGGGACTCAGATGCTCAAATAACAAGTGATCCGGCAAGGAGCCATGTGACAGCTGAACTGAGGAAAGGAAAGCATCAATCTTTAAGCTTAAATCGAGAAGTAATTTTATTCTAAGGACTAAATGCATCCTTTTTTTTTGAAAGGATTTAAGGCATGAATGTCTCACCAGCCAAAAGGAGGTGCCTTGTCTTACTGTTTGTATATGGAAAGCTTACTTGGTTCTTTGCTGCAAGACACATGAAATAATGTGAAAAATGGCCTCTTAATTCTTCACTTCAGAAGACTGCTAAAGTTATGATAATTTGAAGCACAGGAATAGTCTGCACTAATAACATTACATATATATCTGGGGTTTTTGAGTGGGGCTCGCGCTGGAGAAAATATTCCTTGTTTTTGTTTTCTTATTAAAATATTGATCTTGATAAGTGGAAAAAAACAGGCCCCGGTTCTGAGTACACTTGGTCCTGGCACAACAGAATTTTTAGTGCTTTTCAGTAATGGTTATTTGCAAACCAAAAGTCACAGCACCTGTATGAGGAAAAAGGAATTCTGAACAAAAAGCCTTGCTGTACTTATTTATCAATAACAATATCTTCATTGAAAAATTCCTATGTCAATTCTGCTTATGGCTCTAAAGATTAAGTATATTGTTAAATAAGATTAGATCTGAGGGTAATAATCAGCCCATGCATAAGAATTTTTAGGGTTGGAAATTGTACATTTGTGAATAAAATTTGGCTACATTCTCTGCTGCTCTAGGTCCACTTTTACTTAATAAATATATATCACAAGAAAATTAGGCCCCAGGTTTTTTCCATTATATATTTCAACATTTAGCCCTTGGTGATTTTAATGCTTGAATGGGAAAGCATTCATCTGCATAATTGTTATCATTGTTGCCACTGCTACTACAACTATTACTATTATTATTATTATTTCTAATTGAGACTTTATTCTTTTTGTTAGTGCATATACATATATATATAAAAAACATGTAACCCATTCCAGTAAACTAGTTATAGATACAATTCTTTCATGTAGTTACAAGTGCCAGAGTACAAAAGCCAAATATTTGAAGTTAGCTACTTAGTAAGATTTTCAAAATTTCAGCACAAACCCCTCACAGTTCATTGGAGTTTTTCCTACAATTCCCATAAGCATTCAATGTGAAAAAAAGGACTCTGTAAATGTAAATGATTTGCTGCCAAATCTATATCATTATGTCCTTAACTATCTTTACAATTTGTGCTAAAGTACAGTAGGTCCATATTCTCTGACTTTTCTGGGTAAAGTTTCTGCACTTGAAATGTAAAGCAGTTCCTATGGGAAAAAAATTATCAATCTTTGTATAGGAAGAACTTCCACTGGTATTAGTTGAAGCTTGTTCTATACACAGACAGCAGGATTTAATCTCCTGTACTAAATATTCATTAATAGAAGAATATATTATTTTTCCTTAACATTACCCATTAATGTGAGAGAAGGGTTGAAGAGATAATATAAAATACCATCTTCTCATTGAAGTCAAAGTAGCAGCTAAGAAGCTGGACTCTGGATTTCTGTATAAGTCAGTATTCAAACAAAATTGATAGAAAACTATGTCTCAGACAAAATCTTGAATGGAAAACAGCTAGTGGATTTTTATGTTAGTTGTGTAATGACATACGACTGTACGTATGTATAAGAAGACACCGTTGTTCAAAAATATCTCAGAACACTAGAAAACACAATCCTCTACTGTCTCCTTCTTTCATATTTTTTTTACTATAATAATATGACCTGCTGTAATCTTATTTTAAATTAACTCACATTTGTGCAACAGTTTCTGTAGTCCTTTGGCTTTGTGAGACACATCACTATTGCCCTGTCAAACAACCCATTTCCATGACTCCCTCCAGCCCCCACTCCCCCAAGCCAAAAGGAAATGCAGCTGAGGAGAAATTATCATCAGGTGGGTGCACAGCTGGATTTGTCCTTGGCCAATTCTGTTCCACTTTTTTGCTAATGACTTGGATAGTGGAAAAGATGGCACATTATATATTATGTCTGACATCAAACTGGGAGGATTACCACCTCATTCAAGGGCTGGTTCAGATTTCAATTACCCCTTGACAAAAGATGAGTAGAAAGGGCTACACTTCATCAAGGATAAATCAAATGCACAAATGGGGAATGACTGGCTAAGGCAATATATGGGAGCAAAGGGTCTCTCACAAACTATGTACGAGTCAGTGTCATGGACTCAGAGTGATACCTTTGTCTCAAACCTTCTTCCTCGCTTATTGAATAAAGCCCATCTCTCTCAAGCTGTGATGATTATTCAGTCTACACAATTACTTTGTCTAGCTGAAAGAAACATGGAGATAATCCCAAAGTTAAGGCAATGTATCAGAGGGGTAATAAGGTGAGCTGTTGTGCTTATCTCTTTGTGCCTGTCATCACATCCTAACTGTGTTTTTCACTTGAATGAACTTATTTATATTTTGCCTGCAAATCTTTTCTCGGCACTAAAAATTACTTCAGGAGAAATACTGGTGAATATTGGCTGTGTCTACTGCAGTGCATCCAATGTACCCTAGACCTTTCCTAGACACTGAGGTCTACACTTGTGCATCCAAACTTCCTTATGCTAGAGCAGTGTAGCTCCAGCTAAACTAAGAATGGGTGCCTGGCCTGTCCCAAACCATGCCCTGGAACTGCATGGGAAAATGGCAGGTAGTATGGGACCAAATTCTCCCTGGGACCATGCCAGGGAGTTGACATGGCTGTGTACTGGCAATTGTGTCCAAGCATCCAGCAATATTCCTGGGCTTCTTTTCATGTACAGGAGTACATTGCTCCTAGTCAGTTCAAGTTCTCATGCCACAGGGGATAGAAAACATAATTAGGATTTACTAAGTACTTTCAGAAGATCACCAGTCCTTTCTAGTTTCAGGAGTCTTTAGGAATCTGCAGAATACACCTCCTCTAAGCTGACAGGCTGGTAATCCAAGTTGCCAAGTGAGTGAGAAAAAGTGTCCTTCCTAAGATGTTAGTCAGATCCTATTGAAAAAGTCCTAAAAATGGAATAAGGATCTGAGAATGGGCATCACCTTGGACTTGTTACAGTTAACTTTAAGATGCTATTGAAAAATATGTAATCCTGGTAATTTTGATATATATTACTAGGAATATTGTATGAGAGTCCATGAATAACTTGGTGAGGGTTAGTAAGGCCTCAGAAAGAATACTTTTTCCACTGCTTGGTTAATAGCCTTAAAATAAGAAGTGAGCAAAATGCATCAGAGTCCCAGAGCGAGCCCAGAGACAGTACAGGGATTTAAAAGATATGATCTATGAGGAAAGCTTGAAATAAGAGTATTTGTTCACTCTAGGGAAGAGGAGGCTGAGTCATGAAATGATCTTCTTGTGTTTAAAGGCTGTTATAAAAAGATAGCGAGCAATTGTTCTCTGTCTCTGCTGAGCAAGGACAAGATGGAATTAACTCCATTTGGATCAAGGAGTATTTAAAATGAGTACTAAGAACGCGTTGCTATTAGGATGGTAAATGCTTAAACAGCCTATCTATAAAGAACATCTTCTCGCTGGCTGGCTTTAAGAATTGTAAGCAAACAGCTGTCTCAGTCTCCTTGATTTGCCTATCTATCTAAAGAACATCTTCTCGCTGGCTGGCTTTAAGAATTGTAAGCAAACAGCTGTCTCAGTCTTCCCTTGATTTGGACTCACTTGATGTAGCTGATTTATGCCTTGGGCTCCCTTCTTGTCACTTGTATGTCTATGATTTGATGGTAAAAATCTCACATTCATTCCCATTGAGAAGTATGGGAACAGGAATAGGGTGCTTTTAGTCTCTCCCCCTTATGCTGCCGTATGAGAAATCCTTGTAGAATTAGTGGCTTGCATATCATAAAAGGACATTTACTCTCTGCAAATTGCAACTGATTCAGAGGAATCCTACTGCAATCACGGGACTCTCTGTAGTAGCAAGAGCAGTGCTTGAATCCCCAGATAAATTCAGCTGAATTGCAGTTTAAATATTGAGGGTATTATTGGCAGTTTGTTGCTGCTAATTCAGAAAGTATAAAACTTTTTTCAGTCTGACATTGCACAAGGTAAATTTCAGTCTAAAATGCTTTCTAGAAGGGATCTGTTGCTTGAGGTTTAATTGGATCCTGGGGTCTGTAAATATAGTGGATGGTGTGTGCTACTTTGATTCAGCTGAAGGGAGTCAGGTTTACGATTGTCTCACTGTGACCAATAGGACCTGCCATTTATTTTCAGTTATGTCATGCTGCTCAGTTTTATGCCTTCAGATTGCCAATATTAACAGCCAGATATTATTTCATTTAATAGGAACTATTGCTTGATGTCCTGGTTTTGGCTGGGATAGAGTTAATTTCCTTCCTAGTAGCTGGTACAGTGCTGTGTTTTGGATTTAGGAGGAGAACAATGTTGATAACACACTGATGTTTTAGTTGTTGCTAGGTAGTGCTTTACA
>NW_008794211.1:2743584-2745691 GCF_000699145.1 Aptenodytes forsteri | reverse complement strand
GCTCAGTTGCTGGCTGAGGTTAAACCACACCACTTGATTTTTGTTTTTATGGATGCATGGGAAGGAGACAACATGCAGTACTAGGTTTTCAGATGTAACAGGGCTTTATTCATTGAGGCACTACATTCATATGAAGAATTGTTCTACCAAACTTTTGCAAAACTTCAGCAAAAGCTGCTGGTATTTTTAGGACTGTAACAAAATAGCAAACCAGGATTTTCAAAAGTTTCTGGCCAAAGATGCTACAGTCTTCATAATTAGACTGTGTCATTCTGGCTAACAAGTTTCTCTTACCAGACCTTTATATTTTGAAAGGAAGGAAAACGGCTTTACTTTGACCTTATCAAACTGCAAGTGAGCTCTGCAACAGGTTGCTGTACTGATCATCTGCACTGGCTTGTGCTTGGAAAGGCTGCAGCAAAAGAAAACCTCTGGAGTAACACCTTCTCTCTCCTTCTTTTTCATATCAGGTTAATTGGGTGAGGCACTGTTCATTCTGAGATAACTTACTGCCTCAGATGCATTATCAAGCCACTGTTTTGACTGATAGTTTTCTTTTGTTCAAAGTGCCCTCTAACAAGCTCTACCCTTTCATACTAATCCCTAGTTTAAAGGGTTTGAGGATACTCAAAGGACTGACATTCTTCATAAAGCTCAGCAAATCTTTACTATCCATAGGAAAGCACTGCATATCAATTACGGAAAATATTAAAAGAGAAAAATTGAAACTGCAGAGCTGTCTGTAAATACTTAGAGAAGATCACTGATCTCATTTACTGTTATGGTGTTTTCATGAGTCAGTACATAACGTAGGCAGAAATGTCTAATTTAACATTGTCTCATCAGGTTGTGGCAAGCCATCCAGATGACATCATTAAAACACAGTGGTCCTTGTCTGGCCTGAAAGTTAAATTCCTCAATCACCTGAAATAACTTTGTGCTGTCTAAAAGCCCTTGGACATGTGAACTTGTAAGACAAAGGTTATGGAGGTAGCTTTGCCATCTCCAGTGTTCAGCTCCTACTATGGTGTAGAGGAGGGAAGGAAGCATGGACCATTGGCGACGGCTGGAGTGGATGGTTGGAGGAGAAGGACTCTGCTGTGGCTGACTCTTCCTTCCAATGCCTTTTTGAGCAGGGGTAATTTCTGTTCAACCTAAGCTAAAAGGAACATTTCCTGATGGGGAGACCTGCTTCCTTGGTCTTAATATCCAATAACTTACAGTATAAACTGGTTCCTCAAGCTCTTGAACCGACACAGCAGACAGCGATAAAAAATCTGGACAACAGTAGTTAGTTACTTTTTCCACATTGGTCCCAGTTACGATACATTTGTACACAAATTTGGCATTTCAGATACCAAAACCAAGATAATTTGGATCTCATAAGGTATTATTGATATGGTCATCTAGGCATTGCTGGCCTTGCAAGAATCTGCTAGTCCTAATACTCCCGTCCACTATTTGTGAAGTTCGACCATTTCTCACATAACTCCCCCTTAACCATCTGCCAAACCCAGATGTCCCTCTCGTCACTATCTGTAACTTTCGTCAGCTTCTTATGCTGGTCTCTGGCACGTCCAGCAATTTCTCATGTCATGTCCAGTAGTTTTCCACATCCTGTCCAGCTAGCTTCACCTCAGGGCAGGGCCTTGCCAACTGCCTAGTCTTTTGCCTGCCAGCCTAACGTGGACATACTGAGTATGTTACATCTCATGTGCAGCCAATATGCCTCTTTTCTTTCTATGGAAATGAGGAAGAAAATGGATGGGATTAGAAGGAAAAAGAAGGGCATATATAAACATGTATATAAACAGATATACATGTTTTTCAGGCCAGAAAATGGAGTAAGGAAATTGTGTTTTCTGCTATAACCTCAGACTTCTTGACATCAAAATTCACTCTGAGTCACAGGAAAGACACCTAGTAGAGTTTAACAGGATGTTTGTACATCACAGTATCTTTAATTTAGTTCTCTCATTTCAAATACACAGATCATATCTATTGCTCTTATAAAAATGGCTGCTCTTCAGTAGGATGTCCAAAGTTCAAGGGGAAGGTGTTGGTAAACCTTACCAAATTTTACAGGGTTAAGCATAAAAAAAAAAAA
>NW_008794211.1:2736445-2742600 GCF_000699145.1 Aptenodytes forsteri | reverse complement strand
GGGGGGGGTGGGTAAACCTTACCAAATTTTTTAGGGTTAAGAATAAAAAAAAAAAAAAAGAAAGACAAATCAAAAAGGAGGTCTTGCTGTCTAACGGAACAGAACTAAGGTCTGTCAATGCTCTTGATAGTAAAATTTTGTTATAAGCTTTTATGTATATTACAGTATTTTAAATTCTACCTATTTTTATGTGCCAAAGTCGATATTGGAATAGTGAGTTACCTGAGTTTTTCAGTAAGAAAAACATATTTGTTAGGGAACTCATTTTGTGTTAAGTCTTTATGAAATGTGTGTTAAGAACACCCTGACCTTACACATTTAACTTGTCCCTCCACAGAATCCCTCATCCAGCACAAGGGAGAACAATGACACAGTACAGGTGGGTTGATTTGTGCAGGAATACATGGTACAGGAGCCAATATACATCTGAGACTTCATAGTGGTTTATATAACTCTTTTTCCCAAATCAGTACTCTTTCAAGCTACAAGTGATACCAACACAGGTAAGCTTAAGCATATATTTTTCAGGGAGGATATCCTGGTATGGAGTTCACTCTTGGTCATCTCGTGCGAGATGACTACCACTCAGAGCAGGTGAAAAAGGAATAAAATATGTAATCTTTCACAACTAAGTTGTATCTATTTCTCTAATAGCTTTCCTTATACTTTTTCCCTGCACATAGGCCACCTGAAACGAAGGCAAGGCTTAGAATACACAATAATATTTTCTATTAGCACAAAGCATTATATGCTCAAAGCCTGTATGTTTTTGTCAGTAATGGGTTGAAGTATCTAAAGAGATCTGAAGATGGTGCTTTTCCTATGAACTCGTGTCTCTCCTGTACTTTAGACCATTCTATGTCTGGTGCTAGAAATGGGTCTGTAAAGTCTCTACGTGCACTACCTTTAAATTCCTTTCCAAGGCTGGTACCTGTATTGGTACTCAGTCTTAATAACATTGTGGTAGATTAATACAGGATTTCATAGAAATAAACAAAAACTGAGATGCATTGTAATTTGGTGTAATCAAAATGCAGCTGATTACCAAATGATTGCTTCAATTTTAAATGCCTCTAGTCTCAGTATTATTTCCTATTTGCTTTTTCACTGCTTAAAACAGAAGCTCTTCAGGTCGCAAGCGTTTTCATATTTATATAGCCACTGTCACACAGAGAGTACTAGCAGAAACAAACAATAATAAAATATAACATTGCCCAGAAAAACATGTGCAATAATTCAGCAAAGGCAGCAGAGATATGTTACCCACAAATTAAAGCCTCTCTGTCTACAGAGAACTTTGTAGAACTGGACAGATATCTTTTGAAGGTTATAAAGTTTTTACCATGGCAAACAGTTAAACAGTTCTGCTCTAGGGCCAGTCTGATGACCCATTAAAATGTACTTCATAAAATGTCAGCTCACAAGCAATAAAAAAGAGACTAAAAACCAATATAAGAAGATGTTTTGGTTGCATTCTTTGAAGGATTTCCTAGTTTCTCTCTTCCTGAGATTTCCTGTCAAACTATTATTAATACACTGAAACTATGAGTTTTGATGGTGTAACCATTGATCCTACACTGAGAGACGCTTGCACCCTGGCTTTCTATTTCCTTGAATCTGACATACAGTAATCAGTTTATGAAGTATTATAGTATAATAATGCAATAATAAGGAAAAAAGATAATGTAGATGTACATTGCCTTAATTATTTTAGAATAACACAGGGACTTGGGAGGGGGGAGCAGTATCTCCTGGCTGTGTCAAGGCTGACTGATTTAGCCCATACAATCCCGTTCCTACAGTCCACACAAAGGAACCAGCTGGCGCAGGTGTGCACAGAGAAGCTCATGTGTCCACTGTTCATACAGTGTTTCTGTTTTCTCTCAATTTCACTGTATTCTTCAAACTAAAGTACTTTAATTACACCTAGATCCAAGGCTTCGTAAGAACCTAAGCATAAGCATGAAGGGCTTCGTAAGAACCTAAGCATAAGCATGAAGGACATAAGCAGTTATGCTTATGACCTAAGCATAAGCATGAAGGAAACATGAGTGTTTCAGAAACTACCATGCACTCTCCTGTAGGGTCAGTAACTACTGGATGCCAGGACAGCATGGGCAGCAGGAGCATGTGGCAACAGTGTTCACAATATCAGGGCATGGTGGTTAGAAAACATCCTGATGGGCTTGTTGTCTTGGTAGAAAGGACTCGATGGGGAAAGCCATCCCTGGGTGGCAGGTGCTGGTGGGGGCTGGAGCACATGATGGATAAAGGCAGGGTAAGAGAGTAGGGTTTGCTCAGCCTGAAGAAGAGAAGGCTCAGGTAGGACCTTGTTGCTGTCTACAACCACCTAACTAGAGGATATGGAAGACAGAGCCAGACTCTCCTTGAAAGCACCCAAGGACAGGCCGAGGAGCAATGGACACAAGTTAGAACATGGGAAATTCTAATTAGATATTAAGGAATTTATTTATTTATTTAACCAGGAAGTTGGTCAAGTAGTGGACCAGACCGCCCAGACAGGTTGCTTCACTCTGTGATTTTGTGACTGCCCGGAACTTCAGATATATTATTTTTCAGAACCCTATTCCCACTCTTCTTGAACATACGTCAGTGAATGTAACTACTTTATGGACTTGTGTGCATTTAATGTTTCTTAAAATCATTCTTTAAATAGATATACATATATACATACATGAAAAGATGAAATTAATGCATTTTTTCATGAAATATTGCTGTAAAAGACATTTAGAAAATTCCAACAGCCTGGGTAAATGTTTTCCCGGTCTTACAGGGGAATAAAGAGAATCTTTGTAAGGTTAAACATCACTGTTTCTCATACAAAGGCACAGTTTCAAATAGAATCTTTTTGAGAAGGTAATGAATTTTATTGCAGGTGGACAGAGACTTGGATGACTTAAGTTTTTCAAACAGTATTTCTAGAACTTAATGAGCTATATCAAGGGACAATGGAGAGTTGTGATATGACTTCTCTGACTGAGTAGAACCTCATTAAGCAGTTAAATCATTTTTGTATCATAATGTATTTTGAAACTGAGGATGAATATGTTCTATCAGGAGAGTGCAGGGCCCCCTTTCCCTTGCCAAGAATTTTTGAAATTAAGTCTTCATGGAACTGCCATCTCGAAAGTGGCTGGCAGGTTGTGACTTGTCTAGCTTCTACCACCTGGATCTAAATCAGTAGCACGCACTGTGAAATTGGGCCTGGCATGGGACTGCACTGTTCAGTCCTTCTTCTTTAGAGAAGAAGGTAAGTGGAGATCAGATGGTGCTAATTTTGCTCTCTGCTTCCTACCTATTTGTGCAGGCTGAGGCACCGAAGCTGAAGACATTCTGAGTGCTTGCATGGGGCAGGGAGGAACCAGCTTTCCCAGGGTGCAGGACCAACCTTTCCTCCCAGACACGGATGGTTTTGGATAATTATGTAGGGTGTTGGATTGGTCTTTACAGTTCCATAAGGAAGGCTCATGTTTCAGCCTTTTGTGAGCTACTCGATTTTAAACCTGTGATTGTTATAGGCATTTGTACTTGTATGAATTACCTTTTTAGTTTTGTTTACTTTAATTCCACTCCTGATTTTGATTTCTGCTATTCATCTATTAGAAATTATTTCAGATGAGGTTACTGTGCTAGGAGCTCCAGTAGTAAGCATAGTTGTGGTCCATGTTTGATAGGAATCATCTGGGACTAAAGAAATGGTTTTGCATCTGAAAATAATGTCTAAGAAGATGAGAAGACTTCTGGCTCTTGGAAGAATTCTTTGTCAAAGTTCTCAAGTGGTTAGATCTGACTTATTTCTCAAATGGTCTCTCTCTGTGATTTAACTGAATTGGCTGTCTAGTCAAATTATCCAACAACATTTTAAGTTTAGTGAAGCACATTAATAAATAGTTTGTTTGTGAATATGTCCTAAATGAAAGTAAGTCCATCTAGCTGTTACAAAGTGGACCTACTTCTCATCTTCTTAATCTATGTATATTTGCTCTCTTTTAACGCTGAGCCTCTCTCTGAGTCCACAGGCCCAAAATGCTTCATTGATATTTCGGAGGACTCAGTTCTCAGAAACTTTTGGGGTAACTGGGATAGGAAATGCATAGTAATCAAAATGAAGTCTTAACACTACAGACATATCTTTATGTTGTAGTTTATATTATCCAACTATAATGATGTTTGTGTACATTTACTGCAGGACTATTGACTTTCTTCTCGCTATCTAGCTCTGACAGGGTCCTGAGGGCACTAATAGGCTCTAACAGCCCTGCCAAGCCTCACATGGGACCCCCACTCCTGCCCACGGCCCCCAGAGCCACATTTTGGCTGAGTCCCCAGCCTCCAGGCCTTGCCTGAGCTGTGCTGCAGGTGTGCCAATCTCCAACCCCATCTCTTGCTGCTCCTGGGTGGATCCAGGACCTGCTTCAGCACCTTGCCATGTCCAGGACCCTGCTACCAGCCCCCAGTCACTAATCACCGGTCACTATACGGGCCTCTCTTCTGAGTTTCTACTCACAGCAGAAACCTGTGAACAAACTGCTGACTCTCTGACCCAGCAGTCTTTAACCTGTACAATTCTGCATCTGTGTAACGTGTCCCTGGTCTATACAGTTCTCCTAACAAGGGTTACCTGCACAGTCTCTAGCAGAATATAAATCAGGCTATGGATTTTCTTGTTTAAACTGCTCTTCAGCAAATTGCTAGTTTACGAAGGGCTTTTGGTCCATCTAGGTGTAAAAGGCACACAGAGAAATGAGTTTTCATTTGTCCAGAAACCCTCACTGCTTCTGAAGATGGGGCTCCTACATTACAGAGATGCAGGAAATTGAAGAACTTTGTTCAGGAGCTTGAATATGCAGTTGCTGTTTACCCACTGCTTTGTTTACTTACATGCTCAGGTACATGTGGCCAGGCTTATCAGCTGTTAAAAATATTCTTATTTTATCTTTTGCCATCTACCACCTCTTTCTTCTTTGTGTTCAGACTGCTCTAAATAATAAAGGGAATGACTTCAAATTTTTTTGTGGGGATTTTGTCCTTGATAGAAATAGAAGCAAATTCTTTGGTACTAGGGTTTGTTTGCCACTTGTAGTAGCATAGTACCTACGAGTCACATGAAAGAGAGAGACATGTCTGCCAAGAATACAGAAAAAAACCCCCTAACCTATGCTAGTTTTTATCAATACATGTATTAATAATGTTTTATTTGGTACACTGGATTTTCCACTGATTTCACTATAAATTGCTAACTCCTAATTTAGTGCTGACCAGGAAATCTTCCTCCCAGAAGAGGAATGTATCTCAGGTTGCTCTGTAGTAGAAAGTTCCCAGCCATCTCAAGGCTGAAGAACAACAATAACCTGACGACCAAACAGCACTGTGATGAGCAAAACCTGCTCCACGATGAAGTTTGGTAAACCTCGGGAAATGTTTACATGACAAATTGTAGCATTCCAACACACAGAAAATTCAGCTTGTAGAGTGTCCTTGGGTACCCATTGCAGTGCTTTCCCCAGAGATGTTGAAGGGAGATTGAATAGCTGTTTGGTTCTACCTTTTTTGTATTGCATTAATCCCATGCTTCAGGACAACAGTGGGGACAGGAAGATTTTTTTTTCCTTGTTTGACACTTACCCAGCTTTTCTTCTCCTTTGTCCCCCTCTTCTTCCTCTGACGCACCAGAGGTTGTTGCATCTGTGGACAGTACACTGGCTGGAGTGTAGGGGTGTGACTAACAACAAAACAACATTTGAAGTGCTTGGCTGGTAAATTCTGTTCAGATGATAAGAATTAAGACTATTACTGATTTAAATCGGTAGGATTTTTCTTCATATGGGATACGTATGTTTGGGAGAGGAGATATGATCTTGTAAGAAATCTCTTGCTACATTATTTAATAAATTGCCTGCTATTATAGTAATTTATGAAATTTGTAATGCCCATTGTGCTCTTTCTGTGGCACTTTTTACTTGCAACTTTTGGGATGTTCATACTGGTATTAGGGTATTTGTGAGTGTTTTGTGGCATGAGTAGGCATTCTGGGAATAATTCTCAACTTATCACTGATTGTATTACAGGAAGACTTGATTAAGTGATGTAAGTGACCCTTCTCCAGGTCTCTGTGTTAACTGGGGGTTTTGTTG
>NW_008794211.1:2727630-2736258 GCF_000699145.1 Aptenodytes forsteri | reverse complement strand
CTGGGGGTTTTTTTGCCAAAAAAAAAAAAAAAAAAGACATAGATTTTTTAGTAAAGAGTGCTTCCTTTTCTTTGATATAATTATAATTCTTAAATAATATAAATTGTATTTACCCTTTAAAGAATAAGTCCATCTGTGTATAAAAAGAAACACTGGTTCAGATGAAGGGACTCAATTTTAAAAGAGTAAAAATAACTGAAGTTGCTAGAAATATTTTGTTAAATAAATGGCACGATGAATTGAAGAATGCATGTCACAGAGGAAACTGATAACCTTAGAAATAATGTTGTATCCCATTTTGGTATACCATTGTAATAGTTTTGCCTAATAGAAGCTTTTAACCATTAATAAGCACATTAGGTAGAACTCACATTTGCAAAAGTTCCTATCAGAAATTGAAAGCAAAAAGGAAATTTCTGCATAAGGCTTTTTTCCCTCTCCTCTTAACATCAATTCACTCTAATTTATTGGGCAGAGATAGAAGATAACCTTACCTGCCTGGTCATACAGGCACATAAACAAACATCTATCTAAAGTCAATGGAAATAATCTAAAAGCTTCAGCAGCACTTCTCTTGAAACAGCAGCTGCTTTGCTCTGCTTCTTTTTTTGTCAAACTGATGAAGCAAAGAATTGCTTTTTGCCAATTGGCTGTACAGAAATTAAGTATCAGGGTACAGTTTTGTGTAAGTTTTTTTAATGTATGATTTTAAAAAACCTGGTATTAATTAAGAGACAGATTCCCCCCAGCACAGTAAGTAAGCTTCAGTGCTATGAATCACATAGGAGTACGTGAAGGGATATAAGTCTAGCGTTTCCCCCTCCTTTCATTATCCTGTGAATGCAGAAAGCCTTCTTGCAGTAAGAAGGAATCACTGTCCTGTAGATTGGGGTGAGGGGGTGGGGGGACGATACCTGCTCATATTCCAGTAATTAAGCTGCTGTAGCAGCTGTGTGAAGTTCCTTTGTTTATGTTCCCCAATGACTTTCGAACACTCGTTTAATTCTTTAAAACTAGGTTCAGAAAAGATGTTAGTCTTCAAGATTTACTTTAGGGATACCTTGCAGTGGAATATAATTTTCACATCCACACATGCATAAGGACACACAATACCTTGGCTAAGATACTACACATTAAAAAAAAAAAAAGAAAAAAAGAAGAACCTTATCAGAATCAGTATGATACTTAACAGTGAAAGTTCTTGCAAGTATCTTTATATTTTAAAGCTGGAAAAAAAACAAATTACGAGAGGGAAAAGCAGAATGTTGTATGGTGCTTGCATGCCATTCCTTACTCAAAGAGTCCTTCTTGTTTCAGATCAGCATTTGCTCACACTTATTTGCTCATGGTGTAAAGGAAAACATATGCTGTTTGCCCATTAATTGATATTTTTAGACCAAAAGCTTTTGCCTGTTAACCACATTCCTATCCTTCCAATTCACCATACCTCATGACATCTAGGTACCATTCATACCCATGAGATTTTCAGTGTTAAAAAGCTAGTGAAAAAGAAAAGAAGAGATGTACTTCCATAGAGAAGGCAGCTTTACTTGCACTTGGAACTTAGGAACAGCTGAAATTGTGCAATTGAGAAATTTTGCAAGATGATGCTTGTAGAAAAATTCATATACCTCTACAGGAACTTCAGACTTTTTTGAAATAGCAGGTCTTAGAGAAGCTTGTGGGGAAAAAAGCCTTTCCCAAGCTATGAGGACTCACCTCAAAATGGTCTTGTTTATCCCCTGTGAGAGAGACACTGCTGTGCAAATGGCTGTGTGTGGCACTCTAAGGTAACACAGATCAAGCAGAGAACTGCAGAGGTCTACTAAGTAGACTTTCATGCCTGCCTGCATGCCCTGCCAGTACGGATGACATTCCCCTTACTAGAGGGCTCTTGAAGAGGATTTATTTTAATTTTTCCATACATTGGATAGGAGTCTGTGTTTGTGTCAAGAGGAAATTATTGATTAAATCCTTGATTGTGACCCTTTTGGCTGATGTCAAACATGTGACAGAAAAGTTAGGCTAGGATGTAACATTAAATTTCTAATTACTCAGACAACCTAATGCTTGGGGTAAACATCAGTATGAATTCTAACTAATGCATTGCTGTGCCTCACTGTGTGGCAGGCATAACTTTCATAAAATTTAATTTGTAACATTTTATGCTTTGCTTCTTCCAATTTCTTCTCTCCTTTCCCCACAATTAGTAACCATCATATGGGTTTTTTTTTCTGGAAAGAAATACATGATTTTCTTATGCATTAAAAATACCCGCTGTCCTGTCTGGGTAAGCTGATGTGCTGTGGCATTTTGGAGCAGTCTGGAAAAAATAAGGGACAAATAAGGTCAAGAGAAACACCATACATTATGAAAAATTAATCATTATTTTGTTAGTTTCCTTGACTATCTATTATGTCAGACCTTGTATGACCCAATGAACCCATGAAAATCTCAGTGTGTTAGAAATTTTGTAAAAAGAACCTGTGTATACTGTTTGATCCTTTTCTATGTTTTGATGCTAATACATATAAAATAGCTACAGAACTATAAATTGGGAAGTGATCATTAGATCCATGGATCCATTATTGGGGTTTCTATTACTACAGCTGGTTTATTTGTGGGGACTAAGGAAAATTAGTAGGATAAAAAGCTGTACTGTAGTGTACTAGCTGTACTAGCATTTTCTATTTTGCTCAAAGCTTCTATTTCCGTTGGAAAATACAGGTGCTCCTTACCCATCTAATGGCACTCGTGCTGTTTGGCTATGCTTAAATATTTCCAAGAATATACAGTTGCTCCAGGAACAGATACCCTGGCCACATCCGTGCACTGTCGATAGGAGTGATTTCTTTATGGCCCCAGTGACCTAAGGGAGAAGCCGGTATGAAAGGAATTAGGGACACTTGACATGCATGGGACTGACTGTCCCAACCTGTTTTGTTGCCTTTGACACCACTGGGACCCTCTGCCATGCACTCACCTAGATGCTGCAAGTTTCCAGAGCAGCAAGAAGAAAGAAGATACATTGCCTGGGATGAACGCAGTAGAAGGGGGCTCAGGATGTTTAAGGTGCTGGTAAGCAGGGCAAGTGAGGACTAACACATGCTCAAAAGAAGTGATGGTGATGGTGATGATGATGAAGTATACAAACTTGAATAAATAAAGACAGAATAGACAGAATGAGGTGAAGTTGAAGGCCAAAACATACTTAACACAGTTACTGCTGCAGGAAGGCAGTTGTTGCAGAGCGCTGCTTTTGTGACTGCAGGCTGCTTAGCTGAAACACTGCCAACCTTTCCAAGGCCTTGAAAAATTAGTTCCTTTTATTAAACTTACATAAAGTTCCCCAGAACTGTCCTCTTCCCCTGGGCAGCAAGCAGTCTCTAAATTACTTCTCAGAGCTGTGTCAGGAAATGCTTTTAAATGTTGGAAAGTACACCAGATATTTCTTAAAACCTTTTCTGCTCATTTGACCCACCTTACTACAGAAGAAAGATTGCAATTTTTTTATTTTCTTCTGACACATGCAGAAAAGATTTTTTAATAATATTGATTAGCATGAATTGATTTAGGGCTTCAGTCAAAGACTGCTTTTTTTTTAAACTGCTAGTTTTTATTAAGATAAAAAGCTCTGTAAACCTCCTCCCTAAATTATCCAACTACTATATGCTGAGAAAAATAGCATTTATGCAAACTGTTTTCTTGGGAAAGAAAAAAGCAAGTCAAAGTACAATAAGCAACAAAAAAACTTGTTCAGGGTCACAGATTCATTTTTTGTCTCCTAATTCCCTATGTTCTGGATATAGTACTTGTGTTTTTCTTGATTCAATGTGTTGCTAGTATATGTACAGAAAAAAATTAAAGTAAGTATGGAAAGTACAGGTTTGTTGTGTGAAACAGAAGCTTGCTAATCATTAATTAGCACTACTAAAGTTAGAAAGTGCTAAAGCTTCTGTCAGAATCAGACTCGTTGTTGCCAGCTCTTGTGGTTTTAATGCAGTGAGTGTCTTTTCTTGAAGGCCTGCCATAAGTTCAGTGATTACACTAGAATTTCAACTTTCATTTAAAAAATTGCAACTTTAGGTGTCTTGTAGTTAAGCAAAGATGCTTGAAAATGTGAATTAAATATAACCTGGTACGAAATTAAAGCGTCTCATGATCTCTTTATTTCTGAATATTAGAGAGTCAAACATTCTCAGCTGGGGAAGGAAAGCTTTTGTTTGGCATGACAGGACTTCAGAGTGTCCTTTTTTGTGCCAAATTTGATTTCTTGTTGATTGGTCTTTTTGCTGTCATAGTCATTGTCATCGCTTAGTCTTAGCTCACTGTTAACTACAAATAAGTCAGATATCAGTCTGTATTTCTCAGATACAGAACTCATTTCCCCTGTGAACTAGCCAGACAGTGTATCAGACTAATACTTTTATTGACTGGCAAGCATAGTTCATAGTGTGAATACCTGGGAAGTAGGCGTCTCCCTTTTCTTTTTTCCACTGCAACTCAGTGGAAATGATTTCTTTTTAAACAGTGTAAAAATTAACTCTCTTTATTTATCACATGATTTCTTCTATTTAATATATGTGTATAAAAAAGGAATTAGAAGGGAGAATGTGAAACAACTTGGAAGCACTAGCAGGGAAATGGCATCTTTTTTTCCCTATCGCTGTCTCCATTGCTTCAGAGCCGTTGTGAAACTGAAACCCCCCAGAGCATTCTGCATAACAATTTTGTGAAGCTGATTCCTTGACATTTTCTGTGAATTTAATCAATATTCTCAGACCAAACAAAAGCAAGCTCTCATGCTTATTTATACTCATATATATACTGTGGAATATATATATATACACTCCACTATACTGTGGAAAACGCAACGTGCTCTGTCTTAGAGAGGTGCTGTCCATCTATTCAAACCCTGATTCAGCAACCCAGTTAATTTGGGTGTGAGGGTAACATCACAGCGTTTGGGGAAGTCAAAGGGCTTCCTCTATTTCTGGTCAGCTACCTCAAATTTGGACTCACAGACCGGACCCATCACTGTCCCTCAAGAGCCTGTGTCACTTGTTGTATGCCTCATGTTTTCATGGTTAGCAGGAACCTGTATACTAGCAGGAACCATCATATGGTGTAAGATACATGAGTTTCAAGTTTGCGGAGGCTGAAATACTGAGCTGTTATTTCACTCAAAAGCATTTCTTTTCGGAGAGAGTAAGGGAATTGTTTTTCATTGAAATCAATTTGGTGCTGAAAAGCCCAAAGAGAGGTTTCCCAAGACACTTAAGTTGAATAGGTATGCCATAATAAGCATGATTTAAATATATTTGTCTGTAAATATTGGAGTTCAGTACACCAATATATCAATACAATAGCAGTAAAGTAAAAATCCTGAGCAGAGTTATGGTTTCATATTTTAGTGCAGTGCTATTGTTTTGTTAGTGATTATTTTTATTATCAATATGCCTACACGCTCTACTCATGGACAGGAAAATTAGTATGCAGGCATAAACAGAAAGACACTTGTTCCCCAAAGTCTTTACAGTGTAAGTGTTAGTCAGCTCTGTGCACTCAGCATCCTCAGCCGGGGAAGTTGAGATCTTTGAGACATCCCTGCCATATTCCTCCAATGGGAAGGTGATCTCTCAGAACAGTGGTGGAAAAATCCTGTTTTGATAAACTATGTGCGAACTGTTTAATACAATGTTGCTCAAAGGTAGCTGGATCTCATTTCTGCTTGCCTCTGAAGAATGCTGGCATATGCAGGCATCCACCCAGGTGGGATGCTCACAGGGAGCGCTGGGGAGCCGTCGGCTCGTGTGTTGACATGGTTGTGATTTGGGAAGTGGAAAGCTGAGACGCCTCAGTGGGGGCTGAGCAGCAATAATGCAGTCCATCTTCAGTGGTGGTGGTCTTACTGTTAGTGGACACTGCAGTGACTTTGAAGGGTCTCAGTCAAATTGCTACGTTATTGCAAGAGAGAAATTTTATGCAGTCCAAAGACCAGTTATTTAAGTGTCTCGGTGGAGATTTAAATATATATTTAGGTAGGTAGCTTGAATATTTTACCATTAGATTTTCTGGAAATGGAAAGGACCAGAATTACCCATAGACTGGGCAAGTGTGAGCTACTGACTTCTGTGCCTGACCGACAGAGTGTGTGGGAAGATAGTCTTCAAACTTTTCTATTTGTTTTTATTGGCTCCAAAATACTGGAAAAAGTTTTTTCTATCTTTTAAAAATATTAATTGCCATCCATATTAGATAAAAGGTTCTTTTATGTAGCATTGGAAGATAAAGATTTTTTTTCCTTCAGACTCTGTGATCCTAACAGCTCTTAATTTTTCTGTGCCTTGGTTAGCCCATCTTCTTAAGTTGATGCAATGCAGAGAGCAAAATGGATACGATACAATTGATAGGAACTGGGAACCTTCTCAGCATTTATCAGAGACTCAGTACCTGTAGCTGGTCTCCAAAACATATGTGTTTGTTCCACTCAGCTTGATCAAGGTATAAATCAGAGAGGATAATTCTGTCCACTGAACATTTTAAAAAGACAGATAGACATGCAGATGGGTTCAGTAAAACAGAAGAGTGTGAATCTAAATGTGAAATGAAATATAGATGAAAACGCCTTGCCTCAGACAGTTTTAATATTAATATCAACATCTCTTGGATGAAAAAGACCAATATTTTGTGGTTGTGACATTTTCCACAGTTACAAAACAAGCAGATTTTTTAGGGATATTTCTGAACTAGATGGAAAGAAAGATCTATTTTGTAAATGGTGGTATGATTTTATACTCAGTTCAGCCTGATATATTAAGTTCCATTACCTGTCTACATTTTGGGGTTTAAAAATAAAGAAGGAACAAATTTAATGGGTTTAAAAGTAGATGTTTGTTATAGAGCACTCTGATTCTGCAATAACTGTTGAGTAGACTTACCTGCTTTCATTGCTTACGTAAAACTTTTTCAGAATCAAACATTCTATACAGATGGAGATTATGAATTATCTCTTTGTCCTAGATAGCAAACCCATGATTTCTAATGGAATTGGATAGCATTAATAATATATAACTTTTCCGCCATCTGCTGAAGAATTCTTGTGGGAAATTTTTTAACAGAAAATAAGGTCTGATTTGTAAAACATGACTCAAGCTCAGATGTTCTGGGTTCTGGGTGTTTGATCTTAACAGTAGATGGCTTTGGAGAACATTCCCACCAGTGATCGCTGGTTGCAGATAAAGACGGAAGACACAGCCACAGACCATACAGAACAGCCCCAAAGAGCTGATGCGGGAAAGTCAGATTTTCTTCTTTGCATACAATGCTAGTAAAAAAAAAAAATTTAAATATAGGACTGTTTGACTAAAATACACTGCCAAAATTCCACACCTAATAATGACTAAAGCCATACAAATAGCTGTACTGGATTGCACTAAAATTCTGCTAAGCCTAGTGTCTCCCGTGAGAGAGAAGCTGGTACCACAAGTGTAGGGAAGGGGTTTCTGAAGAGGGTGAGTATTTACTGAAGCTTTCCTTCATGAGCCTTTCCAAATCCCATCAATCTGTTTTATCCATAGTGTTGTGGTTAATAATAACTGATGGATCTTTCTTCTGCCAATCTACAAATCTGTCTTTGACCACATAATTCTGATTTCCACCATGTCATAGCAATGAACTCATAGTTTAGGTATGCACTTCATAGTAAAGTCATTTGTGCCTGTAACTTAATGAGCATTTATTTAATGGAATAATCAGTGTTTCATCACAGTTGTGACATCAGAGGCCTCTCTCCTACCCCACCCCTCCCAGCAAATGTTTCTGATCCAGCTGAATCTCTGAGCAGTTTTCTCAGTCCTACTCAAAACTTCAGTAACTTTGTTCATTCTTGTCACCTTCTCTGTGGTATTCCAGTTCTGCTCTCTCTTTTTTGAGATGGTGCAGCGGTTGGGTTTGTACAATACCACACTGGCACTTTCTGTTTTTCTCCTTTGTTCTTGTCTAAGGTAGAAAACCACAAGTATTGTATTGTATTCTTCATTACTGCAGTTAAGGCAGTAAGTAAAAACCACAGTGAAGAGCCCTAGTAAGTGAAATTATGTTAGAGACAATTTGACCTTAATGATTTTAGGATATTGTTAGATGTGAATACATGCCTTGTCTCAGGTCTGCTTGACAAACTCCAATTTAGTATTTGGATAGGCTGACATAAATATTTTTTGGTTTTGCATCTAAAGAAAATGTCTAAATTGTCTCACACCTTTGGAATTATTCCAGCGTTTGGTCACAGTATTTTGTCTTGTGTGAAGAATCAAGAAAAGTTGTTTGGTTTTTCCCCCCACATATATACATGTGTGTCCTGGTTTCAGCTGGGATAGAGTTAATTTTCTTCCTAGTAGCTGGTACAGTGCTGTGTTTTGGTTTTAGGATGAGAACAATGTTGATAACACACTGATGGTTTAGTTGTTGCTAGGTAATGCTTACACTAGTCAAGGACTTTTCAGCTTCCCATGCTCTACCGACTGAGAAGGCTGGAGGTGCACAAGAAGCTGGGAGGGGGCACAGCCAGGACAGCTGACCCAAACTGGCCCAAGGGACATTCCATACCATGGGATGTTATGCTCAGTT
>NW_008794211.1:2718045-2727496 GCF_000699145.1 Aptenodytes forsteri | reverse complement strand
TTATTAAACTGTTTTTATCTTAACCCATGCGTTTTCTCACTTTTACTTGTCCAATTCTCTCCCCCATCCCACCGGGGCGGGTGGGGAGTGAGTGAGCGGCTGTGTGGTGCTCAGTTGCTGACTGAGGTTAAACCACGACAATGTGTATATGTATAAATAAATATATGAGAAAGTCTATATCTTCTTCACAATTAAAAAATAAATGTAAATGCTACTACAGGAAAAACAGTGCCCCAAATAAACTGTATTTTAATACGTTAATACATTTGTGGTGTTGGGTCGACGGTTGGACTCGATGATCTTAGAGGTCTTTTCCAACCTCAATGATTCTATGATTCTATGATTTAACACATTTTCTTCTTAAAATTCTAGAGTTACATAGTCTTCTGGCCTGTCCTTAGCAATGTCATTTCTCTCAAACCTTGAGACAAAGTGAGAACATACTTATCTCTAGCATTTCAAGCAAGTAACTTCCTTTGTAATATTACATTTATAAAATGCTTCAGTAGTCTTTCTTGCAAATAGATTTTATAGACTGAAAATGATGAAGTTATCTGTAGATTTGGAGACCAGCTTTTGTCATGGTCCAGTATGTTATGGAATAAAATAAACACTTGTTTACCAACTGGCTGATACCTTGCTGTTCTATGTACTTTTTTTTTTCCTACTTACCTATTGTTCATCGGTTAATTGTACCTCTAATAAGGGATTATTATTTTCATTTCTTCTCTGTAATTTCCTATATAGAATAACAGAATTATCTGCTATGTAAACATGTAAGACTTATGCAAATAATTTTAAATTATATGCTCTTAAGGAAGAAAAAAAAAGAATATGAAATCTGTTGGCCTTTTTTCTTATCCTATACTGTCTCTTTTCCTCTCCTCACATATATTCACGTATGGACATGGATACGCTCACATCAGTTTCTTTATCTAGCTTCAGAGACCAATACATTTTATCACCTGGAAATTTAGGTAATAAAATGCTGGGGAA
Source organism: Aptenodytes forsteri (assembly GCF_000699145.1). Classification (NCBI taxonomy): domain Eukaryota; kingdom Metazoa; phylum Chordata; class Aves; order Sphenisciformes; family Spheniscidae; genus Aptenodytes; species Aptenodytes forsteri. Next base: position 2,726,500 of record NW_008794211.1, on the reverse strand, counting down.
TTAGTTACATCAGATAGATGGAATGAGCCCATTTATAAATGCCCCAAATCTCCTTTCTGCAAAAGGAAAAAAAAATCTGTATGCAGGTCATTAACTCTGTGCACAGGAGCAGTCTCCTCTGAGTTCATTTGCGTGTTTGAGGAGAACCATCGTGCCTACATGTGCTGACCATCAAATGAGTGCCGTCAGGGACTTGCAGGTTTGTTGAATCAGAGCAACACATTGCCTGTCTGATGCCTCCCTAACTCCTGTGATGATGGATATTGACAGCAAGGAAGCTGCCTGTTTTTGTTGTTAATTTGTTATCTGATTTATAGGTCTTTTGTGTGCGTGTCACTTTTATGTATGATGTATTTCCACTGTTGATGCTGTCTTCCTTCTGCTCACAACGGTGTTCCTGTGTCCCAGCAGATTCATGTGTCTGTGGCAATGAAAGAGACAGAAGTGACGGCTCTCCTCCTAGGATGCAGCTCATAAATTATCCCTTACAACCAAAGCACCAGGCAAAACAGTTTTTTCAAGTGGTCACAGATGAGCAATGTCCAAAGGAATTTTTCTTTTCAGATGTTCATTAACGCATCTGTTTACTGATCTAGGGTGTGCAAACTCCAAAAAGGTCATAATTTGCAGGTGCAAATACCTTCACCAAAGCTCTCTGGAGATCAGCTTCATTCTGATGTCAGTGGATACGAGGTAAACTGAAGGTCTTAACCATATGGTTTCAACTGTTCTTTCTTGTTGAAATGTTACATTACTCTGAGTGCAAAATTTTATCTCCAGCAGGGAGAAAGCACAAAATAAAAGATGAGAGAGAAATGGAGGCAGAAATTAGAGCAATTAATATTACCAGCTGTGACTAAAGCTGCTATGAATATGGTGAACTCAGAACATTTAACATATTTATACCAATTACAGATATTTAAGACATCTTTTGGTATAAATATGTTATCTGAAATGACTTCTCGTATAACATTGTATCGCATAGAATTAAAGATAACTACATTCCATGCAGCAAAATAAAGGTAATGCTAAGAGGGTAACAAAACTTGGGATATTCTTCCTGCAAAAATTTGGAAGAGTGAAAAGCTAAACCAAAAAACCTCTCTCTTGGAGCCTCCACATGTTTCTTTTTTTTTTGAGGAAAAAAGCAGGACTATCTTGTTAAGAGATTCAAAGACTATATTCTGAAGAAATTAACTTTGAAGAAGCTGCATACTCCTTTTGTACATGTAGGGAGGAAAAGTTGAACCCTGGCTGAAAGGGCTGGAGCTTGGAGCTGGAACGAATTAGTTTCTTATGCTGCCAACTTACAAGATATTTAATTTCTGGGGATCTGAAAACATAAGGAAGAGTTGCCGTAGTAAGTAAATAACAGGGGATCAGAGTGTCCAACAGGACACTGGTTGGACTCTGACAGATACCCATTACGTTAGACAGTTCTTATGAAAATCTTTGGGTTTGAGGAGTTGGTACTTGCCAAGTAAGAAAGGTATTGTCTGTTTGGTTCCCCCCTGCCCCCACCCCCTGGAAAACTCTAATAAATACTTTTTTTTTTTCTTATTCTAACAAACCCCAATGATCAGAGTGTCCAACAGGACACTGGTTGGACTCTGACAGATACCCATTACGTTAGACAGTTCTTATGAAAATCTTTGGGTTTGAGGAGTTGGTACTTGCCAAGTAAGAAAGGTATTGTCTGTTTGGTTCCCCCCTGCCCCCACCCCCTGGAAAACTCTAATAAATACTTTTTTTTTTTCTTATTCTAACAAACCCCAATTTACAAATTAAAAAAAAAAAAAAAAGCTGAGAGCTAAGCATAACGCACCTGCACTGGCTAGGGCTTCTTGAAAAGTTGAACCCTGGCTGAAAGGGCTGGAGCTTGGAGCTGGAACGAATTAGTTTCTTATGCTGCCAACTTACAAGATATTTAATTTCTGGGGATCTGAAAACATAAGGAAGAGTTGCCGTAGTAAGTAAATAACAGGGGATCAGAGTGTCCAACAGGACACTGGTTGGACTCTGACAGATACCCATTACGTTAGACAGTTCTTATGAAAATCTTTGGGTTTGAGGAGTTGGTACTTGCCAAGTAAGAAAGGTATTGTCTGTTTGGTTCCCCCCTGCCCCCACCCCCTGGAAAACTCTAATAAATACTTTTTTTTTTTCTTATTCTAACAAACCCCAATGATATTAAAAATTAAAAAAAAAAAAAAAAGCTGAGAGCTAAGCATAACGCATCTGCATTGGCTTAAAGGCTTCTTTCTGTGTATGTCACCAAGCATACTCCACCAGCTAGGCGCTCCCTGTCTGTAGCTTTCTCCATTCTTTTGCTATCACCTTTGGCTTAGGCACTGAAATCTTCCTTCAGTTCACAAATGTCCTGGTGAGGAATAAGATCCATCAGTCTGTGAACAATTACATTATTTATTTTTCATCAGATCATCCTAATTTTGTGATTGGTGCATAGCAGTAGGCTATATGACTCCTCATGCTGTTTGTTCTCATTGGATTTCTCAAAGTAAAAGCTGTGGGTATATCTGCACTGCTCTATGTCTGCACAAAAAAGTCACCAGTGAATAAACCTGGGACTGGGCACTGGGTTGGCCACATGGCTTTATCGTCTGCCTTGCTGACTGTGCTTTTTGCACCACGCTAGGTTCCTGACCAATCCTGCCAGCCCTCCTGGCACTGGTGGCCAAGCTCCTGCTGCCTCCTTGGGCTGAGCTGAGAAAGGAGCAAGTCTGCCCATGCACTGGTTTTTGCACTCCTGTAAAAGACATTTTACTTTACTTATGCAAGATATCATTGTTCAGGATCCCATATAACATGAGAACATTAGTTTTTAGTTTTGCAAGTGGAGGTTATGTGTAAAGCTTTTGCTTATTTTGGAAGCTTTTTCTAGAAAACCAATGGAATGGCCTTACATTGCATGAAAGAATATGAAATAAAGCCAAGTGAATAATATTTTGTATACTTTATAAGACTAAATCAAACAAAAGCTGTTTTTTAAAAAAATATTTTTCTCATTTTAAAATTGAATTTCAAGACTTTTAAGATTGACGAAGTGGCTGAATTGGGTTTAATCTCTACTATGGACATTTGGTGAAAGGAAAGAAAATGAGAGACTCCCCTAGGTCCACTTTTGAGGAATTAATTGCACAAAGAGAGGAAGAGTGCCTGTGAACTCTTACAGACCCCTTATCCAGATCTCTTGGTGCCTGCTCCTGGAAGCAGGTTTTGCCCCTGCCGAGGACTGTGCAAGTAAACCACTGTGAAAGTAATTGATGCAGGCAAGGAGTAGCATTCAGTCCTTGAGACACTGAATTGGGAAGACCTTTTTGCTGTTTTTTCATGTCATGCAACACCAATTTTAAATCAATACTTTTTTCAACAAAAAGAAAGGAGGAAGGCTGAATTCCCCTCTGTTACATGCAGATTAGCTTTCTGCTTGTTGTCAATATTATCAGCTAGACAAAGCTTGGGCAGCCCTCTTTTAAAGGTCTGTGTAGGTTTACAGCTTGTCCTTTTTCTTGTAATTTTCAGTGGCTTTTGGTACCTTTCTTATTGCTTTATTTAACCTTTATTCACTGGGTTTTATTTGTCCTGATCAATGGTAAGTGCACACCTTTCTGTTCTGGACTCTCTGTGGACTACAGTACGGTTTTGTTCCCTTGATTGAGTTGTTCTATTATCACTATTCCTGTTTTCACTCTTAAAGCTTGGCTTTCTTTAATTCACTTTAAACAAACATCTGAAGAGCTGTAAAGGGCGGATGATACCAATGCTGTCAAGATCCCACTGATCTTCCAACTGAAGCTGCTGGAAGGCAAGCTGGCTGGTTTCTCACCATATTTTCGTTTTTAATTTTCTGATTATTTTGATAGCTTAGAAGTTTTTGTAGCAATGAAGGTGAAATCATCCTTGCCTTTTCATGTACACCTCCTTTTTGTGTTAGTCCCAGCCAATATGGCACTGTCAGAAAGTGTTAGATACAGCTTTTTATGTTGTCTGAAAGAGTTTCCCAACTGCAAGCTGGAAATAGCAGTTTGAAAGCCTGTGTCCCGGGCTGAGTTTAGCGTGTTGTGTTAACACTTATCTTCATTATGGTTATTTCTGCCAAATGTTTTCTGCTTTTCAGACAGTTCCAGTTTTCCTGAAGGGAAAGATCTGTTGGGCATTAGCTGTGGAGGTAAATAAATGGCCATGAAGAATGTGAGAGGACAGAACTAGTGTGTAATGGTTTATATTTATGTACACAGAAATTCTGATATTTTGGGTTAGGTACAGGTAGACGGGTTCTGTATTTTATATTTTTATACTCTATTTTTCAGTATGTATTTCAGAATGTAAACTTTAAAAAATGACAGCCTTTCCTAGGATAAAGAACAGTGATGACCTGAGGGTGGGTCTGCATCGTAGAGAGGAGATGCTGCAGCGGTCCCTGAGCAGTTGGAGCTGCGCACCATTAAGTCTTCACAGCTCAACAGTGGCTTCAGGGTTGGATATATGCTGTGCTCACCAAAGACCCTGCTTTCGGTGTCAGCACAAGCAAAGCCATTTCAAACGTCTGTGTCCCTGACGTGTGAGGCATAGCCTTAGCATTTGCGGTGATGTTTACTTACTTGTCAGGTTCTTCCAGCTGGGCCAAAAATCAGAACTTCATGCATTCATTCATTACAATAATATGCTGATCTGATTAAGATGGTCTGTTGGCTTCCTTACAAAAAATGAAATAAATCTTACTTTCTCTGTCTGAAGCAGGAGTAATGAAATCAGGCTTGGCAGCTTTGGAGTCCGGAAGGAATTTTCCTCTGTCAAATTAGTAGGGATGTTTTCTGTTGTTGCCTTGTAGTGTGGCGAGATCTACATTGCAGAATCATTTGGCAATTATTTAACCATGCACATGGGAAACAGTAGTTTCAAGGACTGAGTCCAGGCTGTGCTTTATCTTATGCCTCATTATGTGGTGATTCTCTCGGTCTCTTCTGCTCCTTTCTTCTGGTTCTACTTTGAGAACTTGAACAGAATGAATAGATCAAATCTGAGTTCACCTCAAAATCTCTGTGGACATGATACATGAACATGATACTGAGGCCAGTATATAATACAGCAGAAAAGGTCTTAAAACCACAGTTTAAACTCATGTCTGTCTGCATGTTATCTGATACGGTTGTCCTACTTTGGGATAAAGCCAACCCAGTGAATGTAAAGACACTCTTAGGCCAAACAAATAATACAGAAACTCTGTACTCTCCCCCCAATTTATTATTGAAAAAAAACCCAAACCCAAACCAGAAAAAAAATCGATAAAATACTCTGGGACCTTGATAGTGCTAGTTTATTGTACTTCACTATTTTTCTAATACTAAGATGCTGTAATTTCCCACAGTATTTTACAAGCTGAAGGCACAAGAAAGCTCTCCTTCCCACTGCCATCTTCACAATAATTCACCTTTGAAGGAGTTGAACTATCAAAAGCACCACAATTAGCTGTAGAAATGCATAGGCCTGCCTAAATGAGAGCTGCTGATTGCAGATCCAGAACTTCTAGCTGCTATACAGTTAATATAATTTTAATGTCTATATTTTTTGCATAGAAAACACAATTATAGTGAAGCATGTAGGCACTTGTATAGTGCAGATGGCGTGATAAAATTTGGGATGTATGAAAAAAGGAAGAACTTTTAATTTAAACTTATCAAAACAGTAAAATTAGAATTGTGTAAAGCTGTAAATATTAATGAATATTACAATATGTTAATCTTTGAGTGTTTTTATATATATATATGCATGTATGCATACATGCATATATATATTTTTTTTTCTCTTTATCTCACTGATTTGTCTTTGCATCTATGTAGCAGCTGTGTCTCCTGATGTTCTAATAGTAATGTGACCAGAGATACCCATGTCATGTCCAGAGTTTCAGTCTGTAAAGGGCAACTGTCATTAGTTAAATTTACTACCTTCAAATGAAGGTAATAATGTCCTTACTGATAGTGTAGCATTAATGTTCTGATCTAACACAGACACTGTCAAACAAAGTATCTTTGAACTGGAGAGGAAATAAGGAAATCAGGAAGACAAACAGAATGGGATACTACATCTTGGAAAGCAGTGTTGGAAGACAATTTGGGGTTATAGCGGACAAGCAACTAAACTTGTACTTGTGTTATGCAGCAAGGAGCTGGCAGATCCTTTGGTGTATAGACAGGGGGGCAACAAATGGGATCAGGAAAGTGCTTTTAATCTTTACTCACGGCAGTGGTGAGCCTGGTACAGGAGTTTCATGTGCTGCTCTGGTATCAACATTTTTTAAAAGGATGTTGGAATGGTGGTACAGAAACGAATCGTAAAATGCCCTTCGGAGACTGCACAATCTCTGAGAGATAATTTTATTATAGTGTATAGTATCTTCAGGGGAAAAATACAGAACACTGAACCAATGATGGGGCTGCAGACAGACAAGTTAAAATTAAAATGAGGCACAATATTCTTAAAAGTGAGGTTGATTAATCATTGGAACAAAGGAAGTGTTTGAATTCTCATTGTATTGCAGTCTTCAATTCATGGCTGGATGTCCTTTCTGAAAGTCAAACACAACTTACGGGACTCAGAGAGAAGTAACCGGCAGAATCTGAATGACCTGTTAAACAGAGTCTGCCAGAACAACCACAGAATTTGCTCCCTTCTACTCTACAACTCTATAATGTGAAGTCATGTACTTCACTGAGAACTTCCCTCAGACAGGTTGATTTCTGGGCCACATCCCTCAAAATCCCCCTCACATCAGAAAGGGAATTCAGAAGCATTCCACTTGCGTTCTCTTCTGAAAATGACATCACATTTCTCTTTGATTAATCTTCTTGATATCAGAATACCCTTTGTATTGTGGAATGTTTCTTACACTCCCTCAAGGATGAGTATTAGTGATGCTTAATGTATATAATATGATATAAAGGCTTTCTGTCATAAGTATGTCCCTCACAGACAGACTGAAAGATTTAAGAGTCTAGATGTGAAAAGTGGTTGTTTAAAGTCAGTGTATGTCCAGCATAGGCTAACTAACGAAAACCTGTTGGACTGTGGTGGAATCAGGAAAGCCCTGCTTCCATAAGTGAAATATTGTAATTCTATGCTTGAAGTTACTTCTGGTATTTGTAATTTGTGTTGCACCTTATGACATCTAGTTTAGGAGCACCATCATAGCCTAGGCAGCACTGCGCTACTTACTACTCAAACACAGAGAAAAGTATATATATGAAAGTAATGCTTTATATAAAACCTTGGTGCACCATCACATATAGGGCTGAAACAGGCAACCAATTTAACGGTAGAGGACAAGCTACCACCCATTAGCTGATCAGTGTGAACTGTCTGTCTGCACACACCGTCCTACTGAGGGCTAAGTTAATCTCAATTATCTGGCCCTTGCTGTGGGCTAAGAGCATGTATATGGACAGTTGCCATGGACCAGTTGATGCAAGGTGACTTGCTTCTCTGTAAGAGATATGTCTGAGTCTATTTTAAATCTGTATCTCTCCTGCTAGCTCAACACATCTAGGGGAGTTAGTCAACTCTGGGAATATACATTTATGCATGATCAAGGGAAACAGTAAAATGAAACAGCTGGTCATAGCGAAAAATGTTATGCTTTTCCTTCTCATCTATCCTGCATATAAAGAGCTGCAGTTGAAAAGAAAACCTGTCTATTACTAACTAATGGTAGACATTGAACAGAGATCACAGTTCATGATAATTCTTCCTTCTGTGGAGCCAACTATTCTATTTTTATTTACCGAAGGAAAATATTAAATACACAGTTTTGGACTGTTTTTCCTTTAAAAATATGAAAAATATTTGGCAACTTTACTGAACTGTTGATACAGCATGCCTTGTGGGAAAAGGAAGTGGCTGTCAATGGTTGGCTGAACTGGAATGCTTAAAAATAATGATAGATAGCATATATACAGTTATGGCTGAAAGTGCACATCACCTTGGAGTTATCAGCAATGGTAAACAAAATAATGTTACTAGCACCTATAGCCCTTGTAAGAGAGAATGGATAACGAGCATTTTTGTCTAGCCAAATCTTCAACAACAAGACCTTTCCAAGCACATGAAGCACTTCCAGTGTTTTTACCATCTAGTTTTCTGTTAAACTGTGAAAAGTGAATCAGATGCTGTAAACGTTTCCAGAGAGTAGTGGTCAATGGCTCAATGTCCAGATGGAGATCAGTGATGAATGGTGTCCCTCAGGGGTCCATATTGGGACCAGTACTGTTTAATATCTTCATCAATGACATAGACAGTGGGATCAAGTGCACCCTCAGCGTGTTTGCAGATGACACCAAGCTGGTGCAGCTGACACACCCGAGGGACAGAATGCCATTCAGAGGTACCCGGAGAAGCTGGAGAAGCGGGCCCATGTGAACCTCATGAGGTTCAACAAGGC
>NW_008794211.1:2709085-2717502 GCF_000699145.1 Aptenodytes forsteri | reverse complement strand
GGGGTAGATTTAGACTAGATAGAAGGAAGAAATTTTTTATGCTGAGGGTGGTGAAACACTGGCACAGGTTGCCCAGAGAGGTGGGGGATGCCCCATCCCTGGAAACATTCCAGGTCAGGGTGGGCGGGGCTCTGAGCAACCTGATCTAGTTGAAGATGTCCCTGCTCATTGCAGGGGGGGTTGGACTAGATGACCTTTAGAGGTCCCTTCCAACTCAAACTATTCTATGATTCTATGATTCTATGATTCTATGATCCTATGATGATCTTTCTGCTCCAAGTCTCCTGTAAGGTGGAAGGAAAAAAAAGGAAGAAACAAACTTCTTCAAGTTAGTGGATGGTATTTTTTTAAACTGATAGTATTCCAGTTTCATCTTTTTTATACGTGATGTCTGTTTTGTGGATTATTTCTGATTCCTGGTTCTCTTCTTTTTATTCTCACAGCATTATTTTCAAATTCAGGCCTATTGTTACTGTCTTATTTAATGTATTTTGCTACCATTTTATTAAATTATTTGGCACGCACTTCATAAAAATTCATTGGAAATAACATTAGACTATGTTATATCAAGTGAGATTGTTGCTGTATTTTCAAAGTAGCAAGATTTTGAATTTAACTTTAAAATCCCACTTGACATGAATAAGAGGTATAAATAGTTGGTTCCCCAGTTTGCTGTTTGAAAATGGATGGATACTTCCCTAAACTCTTTTAAGGAAAAGCCCCAGTAGATGTTACTGCAGGACTGGATCATACACTGCAGTATGAGACTAAAAGATAGGATGAAAATCAGTTATGGTAATGGGGAAATGGAGCTTGGGTTATTTATGGAGTTATAAACCTCTTCCTTTCCCAAGCCCACATTTCTTTACCTGTTGTCACAAAAGTGAAATGATTCAGCGGGGTCAATGCTCTCTGGCCCAAAAGGCAGAAGTGATTTGCTGGACTAAATGAGGCTGGGGTCTTTTGGCTTCCATGCCACCTCTTGAAGAGGCTAAAAATATTGTGATTTGAAAGATGAAGATGAGCTCCATAGATACACTTGTAAGTATTCCCAGTACCCAGCTAATTGGGTAGTAGGGTGTAAGGGACGAGGCCCACGTGGCTGTGCTGTCAGCACAGACAATGCCCCAGGAAAAGCTCCAGAAGCCAGCCACAGGGAGGGGCCCGGTGTCACTCTCCTTGACTGACTAATGACTCAACCACTCCTGGAGCTGGGGTGAGAGAAGACTCTAGAAACCTTGGGCTGGAGCCAATAAATAGGGGCACACGTGAGCCTCCTCAAGGGTACTCTCCACACCGACACCCCCCGTTGGCAGGTCCGACGCTGGATCCAGGATTGGTGATTTCTTTATCTCTCTCTACCTCTCTCCTGCTTCCCAGCTCTCTCTCTTTCTCTTTCTCTCTCCTCCTTCCCCTTCTTGCTCTCCGCTTTTGATGTTGCTAAGTAATACAAGTCCTACCTCAACTCCTCACAAAGCCGTTTAGCTTGTATTATATATTAAGACATAGAGGGTTGATGCTTATAGAAGTGTTCGTGCCATTAAAGTTGGAGTTCGTGTTTGGACCTTGAGTGTTATTTCACCTTAATCCACACCGAGGGGATTTGCGGATCTTAGTCACTGTCCCCTTCTCCTAGGTGGGATGTGACATAGGGTTGGAAAAAAAAATGGTGAGAATGGCTTCTGCGCTTTCCTTATTGTAACTTCTATTTTCTTGATTCCCAAAGGAAGCCCACACTGAAGAAAATTTCATTAATTAAATGTAAATGGACTCAGCTGCATAATATGGAGTCAACCTACTGCTCTCAGAAAACTCACACATCACAAAAGTCAGCCCAATTAATTTGCGTCATTCCATAAGGTTTTAAGACATTTTCCAAATGAGGAGCAACTGGAAGAATAGAATAGAATAGAATAGAATAGAATATTGGCAAGCCTATGACTGAAGATTTTCAGTCCTTAAAAATGCTAAACTGAAATTAATATTAAAGAATATGTGTGTTCAGTTCTTAACTATTCTTGAGGAGCTGTTGCCATTTCATGGTCAATGCCAGGTCCGTTCTGCTAATAATTTTTAAGCCAATTATCATCCTGAGACTTATTTGGTCTATTACAGCCTCTTTAAAATAAAGATGAGTTGCACTGGCCTGTGTCAGATGTGGTCCCAAGGAAGGGAATGACTGAAGGCAATTTATCCCAGAACACCCTCCATCTGCTTGCTTTGAACACTCGGGGACTTTCAGTTTCATGTTTCCCTTGACCAGGGACTGTTAACTCCATTGAAGTACTCTGATTTCCACAAATGTATGCCAAAATGAGAAGATCAAACTAATTTTCTTTTATGAACCAAGCCTGGATTTGAGTTTAGGTCTTGAGGAAGATGAGGACATAAAGATAATAATCTCTTTCATTCTATTGTTCAATTGCTTTTTGTTTCACCTTAGCTATCCTGTGTCTTACTTATAGATTTATGTTATAGATTTAGGTCACTTCCAGAGTTTTACATCTGGAAATAAAATTTTGCTATAAACCAGCAGCAGTCACAGGAAAGCCTGTTTTAATGTCACAACATAAAAGCTGCATATTTTATTTTAGGTTCAGAGATAAAATGAAGGCTGGTGCTGTGAATCTATGTTACAGTAAAAAAGCAAATGAAGAAGTTACAGCTTCTTCTGGTGTCATATGAAACAACAAAATAGACAACTGAGCTAAGGATTTTCATTTCAATTTCTGGGAAGCTTTTCCATTTCAATATCTGTGGAGAATGCAGGGCACTCCTTGCTTCTGTCTGACTGCAATCTAACCTAAATAGTTAAGGGCATTGTAAGAATAGAAAGAATGGAGTATTAATTTATTTATTCATTCATTCCTGTAATACTTTTATTAAACTAATATGAAGACACCACTGAGGAATATGCTCCATACCTTTCCGCGTTCGTATTGAGATTTTTTGTATTACGTATACCTGCCTATCATATTCAAGTTGGTGTGAAGGGAGAAACACCTTAGTAGATGAACAGCTGAATCTCCAAGATACTACACTGGAAATGGAAAGATTCTTTGTGAAACTTGTTAATTTGTCTAAAAACTGTGATATTCATATTGTAATTTATTGATAATGGTTTCATTGCATATCCTGAGCAATACTTATTTTGTATATTCTAAGTCATTAGACTGACCATAAGTGCCTTCTTAAAAAATATGTTTACAAAGGCTTTTGTAGATAAACATGAAACAGTATCGTACTAAAGAAAAAGCACCGAGACTAATGGTGTGGGATTCAGAAAACATTCTGGTTTCTATGTTCCTCAACTGATGTGCTTACAGAAGGGATTTTCTTCAAAGGTTTTATCACAACCATAGCCATAAGCATATACACTCTATGCACAGCTGTCTGGTGTGATCTAAGAAATGAGTTTATATTGTGGAGTGAAATGTATGAAATGATTCCTCCAGGTTTATGGCTTTCTTTGATCCCACACTTAAAGAAAACAAAACAAAACAGTTCCCTCTGTAGCTGACCCCACATTTTAGTAGTAATAGTGATTGAAAAAAACCTGAACACGACTAACTTCATCCAGCCCCACTTTTAGAGGTGTTACCCTAAAAAACAAAATTGCCCTGAAGTAATCTATTTTCTGCTTCACACCTCACAGAGTAAATAAAGAAAAAGAGAAGACCTGCTCCAGTTCCTAAATAAGGGCCTCTGGATTTGTATTATGACAGTTAAGATCCTAATGCAAGGAAAGATCATAGAGAGGCATAAATAGATCTGTCATTTTAAACTGCGGTGAAGGTGTTATGTGCTGGTACAACGATGCAATTCAATAATTAAAATGATTATAGAACAGGTGGCATTCAACAGCACATAAAATCTGTACATCAATCATTCAGGAAAGGGAATTAATTAAACCACTTAGTGAAAGTGTAAGACAGAATATTAAAGTTTTAAAGGTATGTGATAGAGGCTGTATCCCTCTCAGGTTTCTTTTTTGTAACAAAATTTAAAAAGAAGGAGTTGAAAGAGGAATTAAAGAAGATTCACTGTGAACTCTGGGGTTCTATAGAGAAATTAGTGATCCTAAGTACTTTGTGAACTGTGCTTGCTACAGTGATATCTAATAGATTTTTTTTTTCAAACAACTGAGAAGTTTGATGTCCAAGTATGATGTCCTTAATTTATATTAAAAAAAGGATTTAGTTTGACTGTTTAACTGAGCCTAATCATAGCAATTAGAATCTCTTAGATATTTGAAATAAGCCAGAAAACTAGAATCAGTGGTATTTTGTGGTTTCAGTCATATTTAAAGAAGCTTTTGGTTTTATATTTCTGGTCTTCTGCTTCAGCTGTGATCAGAAGGAACGAAGGAAAGAAAAAAAGTAAGGTAAACTATTTTTAAATTTTAAGAAAGACTATGTTTGAGATTAAAATGGAAATGTCTACCAGCTTTTACTGTTGGAAGACTGGTGCACTCATTGTTTCCTGTTATTTAGCCTGCAGTTCCATTTGTGATGGTAGCCCACAGAAAGAACAAGGCTCACCGACACCAATAACCATTCCTGAAATGCAAGAATAATAGACACTCTTGAGATGTTACTAGTGCTCACGTAACTCTTAATTTGGACCTAAACTTCACTCATTCTCCCCAGTTTTTTCTTCCCCTGCTCTTAACAGTCATTCAAGGAGTGTTTCATAACATAATTATTACTAGGCATAATAAGTACAAAATGCCTGGCAGAGTAACAATCATGTCATTGCAAAGAATGTTAATAGCTGCTGTATCAATAACGCTCCAGCATATTTAATGGAAGTAATGTTCAGGACTATAGTACTGGTAGTGTCTGAAAATGGCATGGTTGACCACCATGGAAGGTAGTAGAAGCCATCTTTTTTTTGACAAACAGCCTTAGTCCATAATGTCTGCCGTAGAGATCAGCTCTCCCCTTGTACAGGACTGCAGGGGCCAAGCTCAAATTATGTGTCTTAGTACAAGAGGGAAGTGGGTCAGCATATTCTCAGTTTCAGAGAACTTATTCTCCTTGACTTCTTTTATCCTACAAAATCCATCTAGTTAACTGCAATGGGTAGAGCAGAAAGATTTGTTTTCTCAGTCACAGAGAGAATTGTAAAGGATCTTTGATTTGTGTTTCTCCCTCTGCTGTTATTCTGCCCTCAATATAATTTTTTCTTCCTGCTATATATGTTAAAGGACTACCATTCTGTTCTGGTTTTGGCTGGGATAGAGTTAATTTTCTTCATAGTAGCTTATATGGTGCTATGTTTTAGATTTGTGCTGAAAACAGTGTTATAACATAGGGATGATTTAGTTATTGAGCAGTGCTTACAAAGCATCAAGGCCTTTTCTGCTTCTCACCCCTCCCCACCAGTGAGTAGGCTGGGGGTGCACAAGGAGTTGGGAGGGGACACAGCTGGGACAGCTGACCCCAACTGACCAAAGGGATATTCCATACCATATGATGTCATGCTCAGCAATAGAAGTTGGGGGAAAGAAGGAGGAAGGGGGGAATTCGGAGTTTACAGCGTTTGTCTTCCCAAGTAACCATTACACATGATGGAGCCCTGCTTTCCTGGAGATGGCTGAACGCGTGCCTGCTGATGGGAAGTAGTGAATGAATTCCTTGTTTTGCTTTGCTTGTGCACACAGCTTCTTCTTTACCTATTAAACTGTCTTTATCTCAATCCACGAGTTTTCTCACTGTTACCCTTCTGATTCTCTTCCCCCAGCTGGCTGGGGGGGAAATGAGTGAGCGGCTGTGTGGGGCTGAGCTGCCTACCAACGCTAAACCCACAACACATTCATGCCTTGAGAAAACATACATACAGCTGTTTCTGCTTCATGTATACTGGTCCTTTTTCCTCTGTGTCTTTATAGCACACTTTCTTTGCGTGCAGTGCAACTGTGCCCAGTGCTGCTGGGGGAGTGGTTCTTCACTTCACACTATAGTGTCTTCCATACGTTGTCAAGCCAGTGTGCTGCCCCCAGCTGACTGAGTGTCAGCTTCACGCCACAGTAGCCAGCAGCAGCCAATGACCTTCAATTCTTTGCTAATACTTCTTGACACCTTCCAGACTTGCCGGCTAGTCTGAAAGGAAAATAAATAAATAAGGATAAATTGCTGTGTTAAAGCGCATCGTTAAGAACAAAGAACCAAATAAATGATTGGCTCTTTAAGTTATGGATTATTTTTTTATTCCTCCATTTAAACAGGAGAAATTAGCATAGTAAATGCTGTTCTGCACGGGAACTATTCTTCTTTTTAATAAATATTCTGGGAATAGTTTTATACATTTCGCAAGCTTGATTGATCCTGGTTATAAATCATCAATGTTCCATATGGCACAGGCACGTTTTAAACTGCGTACCCACTGGAAAAATCTGTAGATTGTTTTTCTGAATGCTTTTCCCTTGCTTTCTAAATTTATAAATCATATTGTCACCTTCCTAAGTTGTTTATTTTCCAAATTTTTGTCTGTCTGCAGTGAGGGTGGAAAAAACAACAGACACCCTGTCTTTTCTTATAACTATACTATTTAAGCTGGTACAAGTGGTGGAAGGCTTACACTGTATCAAGGATTCAGCTTGGTTTTCAGTTCGCCTGTATTGCTGTTGAATGCCTTCCCTTAAAACAAATGCAAAGAGCATTTGATCGCCTACCCAAAAATAGTGCCTTTTAATGGAAAGTATGAGATGCTGAACCTGCAACGGAGAGTGTGGGAAGCAGCTGGGGCTGTGCTGGCCTGTGTGCAGCCACAGAGGATGCTGTCAATAGTAACCTGGGTGATTTGGTCTGATCCCAGGTAATTAGGCACTTATGACAGTCACGACCCCTACCAGGTTTAAGCTCTCCTTCAGCAAATGACCTTCAGGATGCCCTACAGTAGAAAGCCTTTCAATACTGCTTCTGAAGAAAGGAAAAGTTTGCATTGATTATTATTTTAATTTAACAGCTTTACATTTAATAAAATGCTCAGACTGCAGATTAATGCTTGACATAATTATCATTTTTCTGTCCCTTGAAAAGGATACACAGATTGAAAAGGTCGATATATGCTTCACTGAAGTACCATGCAGCTATTATGGCATTACTCATGCAGAGTACGTTGCTGTATCATACATGCTCTCTCCAGCTTCCTCTGCTGCACTAGAACCCTCTGCTTTCTCAGTGCATGAGTTACAGCAGCTCTCAATTTAGAGTTTTTCTCCTGTTGTCATGTATAACATACCCCACTTCTGGAAGTGGCTCAGAGGCTCATCTTAATGATTTTATCACCTCTCATTTTATGGATTTGAATCATATAGAAGAATACATGCTATTTTGATGGTAAATAGCAAGAACATAAACCAAATATATCCTATTACACTAGTCAGAGATTCCTCAGGCAGGGGGGATTGTCAGCTTGATGCAAGTCATAGACATTGGAGTACTCGATAGTAAACACAGCCATCAAAATCATACTGACACCCAGCTTCAGATTACTTTGCTGAGCACCCCTTAGAACAACGGCAGGTGCCTTTCATCTTTCCCCCATTGATTTCCCTGGCTGAGCATGTGAATTTGAACCCACTTACTTCCTAGCAACTTCCTAAAATCAGAAGCAAATTATTATTTGCATCAGTAGCCTCACTAAAGTTAATGGTGCTACCACCGCTACTGCAAACAGGAGTGAGAGCTTTGTAGACCAGCCTAAAGCCGAAAAAGGGAGCGGTAGGTGAGACACATAAAAGCATGCAGCCTGAAACAGTGTAGGGAGTAAGTCGCCAATTGATTCCATGAATTAAAAATAAATGAATAGTATTTTTCCTGACTCCACCTCTTTCTTGTGTGCCAAGGTGTAGGATCTCTCACAGTTCATAACTGTCATGAACAAGTGTTTCTCCAGGAAAATAAACCCTCCCCATCCCTAGGTCCCAAACATTAGAAACTTGAGTAATCGAAAAATTCCTCACAATTCCACAAGAAAATCAGGAGAACAAAGACTCAAATATCAGTGGTGAAAAGTTGGATTTATTAATGAATCTATCTGTAGTTCCTGTTATATTGCGATGGGAATGGTCACATGAAAGGCACACTCTTTTATTTTAGTGTAAAAATAAACACTGTAGTAACAGGAGGTGGTGTCTGAAACAAAGAGAACCTGAAAGCTCAGGTGGAAATCTTTGTGTTTGTATTGGGTCTGATGAGATGGAGTTAATTTTCACTTGCAGAGGCGATCAGCTCCGGTGCAGGTGCGTCCTGCAGCTGAGCGGCAGATGGCGGTGTACGGGGGGGTTTCCTGAGCCGGGGAACCCAGAGGGGAGCACAGAGACCCGCCGGGAGCCGGCAGCTCTCACCAGGGCGGCTGACGAGGCGTGGGCAGGGCCAGGAGTAACGGCTGCCATGCCCACTCCCACTAGA
>NW_008794211.1:2699279-2705935 GCF_000699145.1 Aptenodytes forsteri | reverse complement strand
CAGATGGAGATTGGTGACGAGTGGCGTCCCACTGGGGTCTGTATTGGGACCAGTACTGTTTAATATCTTCACCAATGACATGGACAGTTGGATCGAGTGCACCCTCAGCAAGTTTGCAGATGACACCAAGCTGAGTGGTGTGGTCGACACGCCAGAGGGACGGGATGCCATCCAGAGGGACCTGGACAAGCTGGAGAAGTGGGCCTGTGTGAACCTCATGAGGTTCAGCAAGGCGAAGTGCAGGGTCCTGCACCTGGGTCGGGGCATTTTAAGACTGTCACTAGACTTTTTAGTGTATACTCTCTTGTTAATAGTGCCTGAGTGAATGAATATGTACTAGCAAAAAAAAAAAAGAAAAAAGGGTAGGTCCTAGCATCTTGTCTGTTTCCAAACTTTCATTTTTGTGGATTTCAGGAGAACTCTAGTCAGATGTATATCTGGAAAGGATCTTCTCCCTGAAAGGGATGAAAGGAAAGATACCAACCCAAGAATTATATAGGTTGGAACTAACCACCTGAACAGCGAAGCAATCTTGCACATTTTCCCACCCATCTTGTGTTTATGCTACCGTGTGGTGTCCCTAAGCCAGCAGGGATGGAGAAACCTCTTTCTGCTTCCCAAAAACATGCTCTCTGTAGGCAAATGCGTAGGTTACAGAGGCTCTGACAGTGGCTGGTTCCTGTGCATAATCATATCGCTTTATTATTACAGGGGATTATTTCAGTGAAGAAGCCAAAGCTAAAAGGTTGATCTCTCTAGATCCAGTGACCTGTCCCTGGTAATCTTTAAATAGTTTGTAAACAAACCAACATCAGCAGTGCGGAGCAGGTCTATAGTGTTACTGGGGGTCGTTTGCACTCTCTCTGAGTACTTTGCACTCTCTCTGAGTACTTTGCACTCTCAGCTTCCACTGTAGCTAGTGAAGGTACACCAGCGGCTAGGCAGCCCAGTGCTCAGACTATTTTACCTGCACTTTGGAACTCAGCAAGCTCCAGATGATGCCCGTGGCTTTAATTCCTAAAAGTGGGTCTAATTTTTTCAGCTTTTGATATTACTTGGATTCTTGACTTTATGGCTCCTCAGAGCCCAATAGCAACTGGATGTTCAATTAGCTAGCACAGGGCTCTCTGTTGGCTACATGCTTTGAAGAAGGCAAGCAATAATTGCTACGTGATGTACTGATTCCATTGTGTGATTCAGATTCCTTTTCATTTGAGCTAAAATAATATTTATTGAAAGGTACTTGATTATTTGATCTAAGAAAGACTGGAATGTTAAGGTGACTTGAAATAAAAGTTGTCCAGTCATCTTGAAAACAGAGAAAAAGAATACGGAAATAATCATGCTGTGTAGTTACTGTACATGCAAATTTGAAAGAGTTTGTCTTCCTTCATCTAGGATTTCAAATATGCTATCAAAGAAGAATTTGCATAAAGTTATATACAATGACTAAACTTTCCACAATGGGAGTTTCTTTACTCGTGTTGCTTTTAGCAGCTCTCCTTCACTTTTTTGGTGGATGATTGAATTACAGTTAGGGTAAATGAAAGAAAGAAGAGGATTATCTTGCTGGTATAGAGAACACATGGAGATTTGTGCACCTGGGAATTTTGGTTCAAAAGTCACATGATCTATTTGGGGTCCAGTATTTTTCATTGCAACACGGAGCTTTACCTTGCTTAAAATGGCATTGTAATACTATGGCACTCTCAGTTATAGCTAATGTCTGTATTGGTAATTCAGAGGATGAGGACTCAATGACTGTTAACCTACTTCTTTCCCTAAAATATGCTGTAAATATTATATACAATTATTTAAGCTAATCTGGTCCCAATTGCTTGAGATTAGCTGGCACTGATGTACAAATAGCAAGAGAAATCATACTTATGCTACACCCTTGTGCTTGTGTGATACAGCCTTCCTTCTGAATCAGAGAATAGGTGGTTCTTTTTATTAAACAGTTTCTCTTGTGGATAGAAAATTACCCTCTGCAGAGCACCATCACAGCTGTGATTCTATCTGCAGTTGGATAGAAGTCTGCTCTGCCAGATAAATGGTGAGGCCTGAATAGCCCTTTCGTGTTCAAAAACTCTTCCGGGTGGAATGTGGAACAGATTTTGAAAGGGAAAGGAAAGTATTTCAGACCAGATGGTTAATCTGATGGAGCCGTATTCTGACAGGAGGAAAGAGTAGTATTGTGTAGTTTAGCAGTTATATCAGGGAGAGAAGAAAGCCCCTCTGCTAAGTTAATGGAGATCCATGATTGTGCTAAACTCTAGGGTAATATGACAGTTCCTAATAATATGTAATGGGAAATTGCTAATGTAGTATGATAAAGTTTTCATGCTGTTTTACTGTTTCAGCATTTCCTGAGTGGAAATGGCTGAGATCCATATTCTTGCAAGCAATTCCTTATTAATTGAAGGTTGTATTAGTATGCATATGTGTGATTTGGATTTGGTTTTTTTAATCTGTTTTTCGTACTTTTTTATAAGATGTGTCTCATCTATATGAAATCCTGGAGAGGGGTTTCCTTTTAAATTGTAGAGCTAGAAAGGGTTTATTCATTCCATGGAAAAGATGGAAACTGAGATTACCAGCTCCTATTATAGTGTGTCTGATTTGTCACCAAATGCAATCATTTATAATACTGGATTGAGGATTAGCAACTTATTAAAGAAAAGCAAAACCCAGTATAAAGGCTGGTTTAGGATGTCAGATAAAAGGGCTAAGAAAGCCACAGCATCTAGGGCGAGGCAGCAGTGAAGAGCAGCAACAGCTTATTCCTGCTGAGATCCACATTTCCTGCTATCTGGGCCTCTCAGAAAGGCTGATACACTTGCCGATAAGACACCTGTGATTTCTGAGGGGCAGTGTCTTCTGGTCTTCACTGAGATTACTCTTTGACCTCTTTGATGTCTATGTTAAGAAAGAAAAATGCAGTCTGGCATGCTGCCCTCAAAAGATTGCCAACTTTCTCATCAGAGAGTGGTCCCTGAGAAATCAGGACCCAGTTTATATGTTGGTGTTTTATTAGTACAGAAAATGAATGTAAATGTGAACATAAAATGAATGAATAACAGGTTTCATTACAGCATCATAAAAGAACCTTGATGAGAGAGCTTTACGGATTGTATTTGGAATATGTCTGTGGCGAGTATCCAAGAAAGGGATTTATTTACAGTATATTTAGGCAGTTTATGGAAGTTCTAATTAATCTCTTCATCTTTAAATGTGATCTATGATCTTGAAGGCAGAAGTCAGTTGAGAACACTGTATGGCGTATACTATGGTAGTACTCATTAAAAAAAATTAATTTCAGTGTCTCCTTTCAGTGTCTTACATCTAAGCATGTAAGTCGTATTCTTTTGACATGTGATGTGAATCATTGGAATAAAAACTGGGTAAGAAACAGAGATGAAGGGACAGAAGATTGTTAGTACGCAGATACAACTTAGAAATATAAAAAAGATAAGATGTAAAGAAATCTAGAAATGTAGACATCAGGTTTTTCTAAAGCACCTCAAACTTAATTCTGTGAATATGTACTTATTTACCGGAATAGGGATAGGTGAGTAAATTTTAGCTCTTCTTTAAGATCATACTTCAAAATTATCAAAGTATTTAATTGAAATAACTAGGCTTTTTATTTTCCACATCTGATAGACACATAGATTACCCATTCATGTAGCTATTTGCAGAATCATAGGATAACAGGTGGGAAAGGACCTCAGGAGATCTCTAGTCCAACTCCTGGCACAAAGCAGGGTCAGCTATGGGATCAAACCAGGTTGCGCACAGCTTTATCCAGCTAGGTCCTGAAAACCTCCAGTGATGGAGAATGCGCAACCTCTCTGGGCACAACCTGCTACACTGCTGACTACATGGAGAAAATGTCTCTCCTTATATCCAGTGGGAACCTCTCTTATTTTCGACTTATGCCTGTTGTTACTTGTCTGCCCAGCATGCACCACTGTGAAGATCTTGGTGTATCTTCATTGAGATCTTCTTGATGACCTCCTCATAGGTGCTGGTGGACTGTCGTTAGGTCCTCCTGAAGCCACTTCTTCTCTAGGCTCAGTAAGCCCCATTTTCCCAGCCTCTGTTAATGAGGCAAGTGCTCCAGCCCCCCACTGTCTTGGCAGCCTTCTGCTGAACTCACTCCATTTTATTAATGTCCGTCTGGCATCAGGAAGACCAACACTGGATGCAGTATTTAGATGTGCTCTCATGAGTGCTGAGTACAGGTGGATAACCCCTTTCCTCAATCTATGGGCTGTCACCCTGTTAATACAGCCCTGGATGCTGTTGGCTTTCCTTGCTGCCTGGGTGCACTGCTGGCTCATGACCAGTGCACTGTCTGCTGCCATGCCTGGGGCATTTCTGCAGATCTCTTCCCCAGCCAGGCAGGCAGCCCGCAGCCTGTATTGCTGCAGGGGGCCATTCCTTCCCAGCTGCAGGACTTGGCATTTAGCCTTGTCAAATTTTGTCAGGTTCCTTTTGGCCCATTCCTCCAGCCTGTCTGGATCACTCTGAATGGCAGCCTGCCTTCAGGCATATTGACTGTTTCCCCAAATTTAGTGTCATCTGCAAACTTGGTGAGACCACTGTCCATTGCCTGCTCCAGATCACTGATAAAGATATTAAACAGGACCCATCCAGTTGTCCATCCATCCAGACTGTGATGTTCTAACATGATTATGTGAATACTACGTGAGGCAGTAGTTGCTACAAAGTAAATGACACCCACTCCTCTCTCCGTATTTACGAGTGCTCCGTGTGGTTGCAAGGGTATATGGGGTTTTCTGCAGTCAAACTCTCTAGAGTGATCATTTACAGAAATTTCTCCACTGATCAGGAAAAGTTACTCAGAGACCAAATCAGAGTTATTAAACTGCTGAAATTATGTGCAACCTTCTCACAATGCTTAAGCTGTTGATCATAACAAGCCCTTTCACTGGGAAGATCCAATAACAACCAAATACAGAAGAATATATACATAATATAGTTCAGATGATAAACACTGTTTTTGTGACCTTTCTTCCACAGATATGTTTTGGATCTTACAGTGGGCTTGTCACAATAAAGCTTGTATTCAAATATGAAAGAGACGAAAATTTAGATCCCTTTATTTCTGGCATTTGGTTAGGGCTCATCTGTAGTGCAACAGGATGAACCGTAGGTGTATGCAAAGCCGTTACTCAAAGGACATGTATGTGAAGCGGTTACTTAAAGGACTGCAGGCATTTTTGATGCTTGAGCCACTGTAGAAACTTTAGTGAAAAGGATATCCTCAGACATTTATAAGATTGTACAAGATGCTTTTATCTTCTCAAATACACACTGACAGTTTATTATTTTCTTCTAGTTGTGCAAGTTTCAGAGTAGCTCCTCTGAAACATGGTATGTATCTATGGAACTTTCTCAGTAGAGTTGGTTTGCTATAGATTTAACACATATTTATGGTTTGAAAACAGAATAACATCAGACTGGCATCCTTTATAGAGCATAATAATTATATTATTAATGGCTTATAGTTCAGTCAATATTGTTTTTAGAAGCCATTATACGAAGTCCATAACCTTGCAGCATAATCTTCAAAGAGAAAAAAAAATGCAATATATCTAATGTAATTATCAGTAAAAATTCTTTAAGTACTGCTTGGTTTGCCAGGTATAAGGTTATGGTATGATGGGAGCCTTGGGGAACTGGAGATAATTGTGTGGTCAAAATGGTTCTGATCTTGGGTAAGCTATTAATTTATTATCATAAGTTAATTTATTAAACAATTTAGAAGTTGTTTAATGAGCTGTCTAAAGTAGAGAGATGAATGCTACCAGCAGGAAAATATTAATAAATCCTATGTACAGAAAGGATTTTACACCATTATTGAGTCTTTCCTTTTCTGGGTAAGGGTTTTTATTTTCTCACGTGAATTTCTCTTGCTACACATTTCCTTTCAAACATAAGACATGAATAGTACTTAAATCACAAATAGCAACAGAACATTGAGTTTTATGCATTTATATGACAGGGCTCTTGCTGCGCTTTCGTATTGAGGTTTTTGACATTAACTGGATCAAGTATATCAGCACAGTGGCTATGTTTCTGCTGTCAAAATGCAGCTTTAGAACTGTTAAAAAATGTAGGAAACCCCCAGCATCCTTACAGAAACCTTGCCTGTATTTATTTATATCCAGACAGAGGAAGCAGAAGGTTTGCCAGACACTGACAGATGTAGACACAGGATTCGTGACACACATTCAGAATGGAGGTCTATTATCCCATTCCTGGCAGTGGCCAGTACTACCTGAAGAAAGATGACAGAAAACAAAAGGAGATAATGGTGGCTTTTGGAAGAAATATTCCCCCCCTAATAGTCTAATACTTCTTTCTATCCCAGCAAACAGCCTGGTTCATAGAGGCTGAGCTGTGGCTACTATATCCAGACGACAGTGGAAGGCTTATGTATGAGGGTTAAAAGATAAGAGTGAACCTGTGATCTTTGAGAAGATTCTACAGCTGAAATTGAACCTGTAACTACAGCTATAAAAGGCTGGACCATTTTGATGAATCATAGAATCATAGAATCATAGAATCATTGAGGTTGGAAAAGACCTCTAAGATCATCGAGTCCAACCATCGACCCAACACCA